>NW_015548254.1:1055835-1077101 GCF_001515605.1 Sinocyclocheilus anshuiensis
GGGGGTCATACATGGAAACTTTTTTTTTTTTTTACATTGATTTATCCTGTAAAGCTTGTAATTTTGATGTTTCTACATTTACACAGAAAATATCCATTTATGCACATGTGAAGTTAATATTTACAAGAAAGAAAGAAGGTACTTTTTCCAGTGGTGTGGTTTCTTTTCTGTTTTCAACAAAGAATTTCTCAAAAGAGGAGTTGTGCAACGGATTAATGTAACCTTTACCACCAAACATGCCACAGGACAACAAAGAAAGAATGTAGCATGCTTCTGAAACCCAGGCATCTGCTTTTATCTGCAGTTCGTTCAAGAAATAACTGATGAGTACTGGGCTGTGAATCTTCATTATACTGTATAAAGTCTCCCAGACACATTCTCTGTATCTTCAAAAACAATCCCTTCTGAAAACAAAGCGATCTCATCTGGCCAAAAACGGATTTTCACACATGTGAGCAACTGCCGTTAAAGACAGTCACGCATCAAGTATGAGTTTCATGCTCTTTTACTCCAAGGCAACAGGCCACTCGTGCTGGTGGTTTGATTCAGATGCCAGGCAGTGTAAAGAGCGACCTTGTGCAAGATAATTATACAGGCCTGGAGGAAGCCTGTTGTGCAGGGAACAGACGACTCCTCCACTTTGGCCCTATCTGCAACTTGAAGTAGTAAGAGATACTCCTAAAAACTGGTATAAAACCAAATTTTCCTTCTCTGCAACATGCTGGTCTAACATAATTATTGAATTTCTCCAAAAAAATACCTATTTAGACCAGCAAAAACCAGCTTTCGTGATGGTGAGTGCTGGTTTGGTGATGGTCTAGCTGGTAGTTTTCTTCAAGGTCTATAAACAGCAACTCTTGAATACAATTTCTATAAAGAGCATTTTTGAGAATTTTTGCATTAATAATGATACTCAAGTCAAAAATGCATTACTAAAAAAAAAGCTAAAATTGTTCTCAATATTTTGATTTTTTTTGCACCCTCAGATTCCAGATTTTCAAATAGTTGTATCTCGGCCAAATATTGTCATATCCTAACAAACCATGCATCAATGGAAAGCTTATTTATTCAGCTTTCAGCTGATAAATCTCTAAATAAATATATAAATCTCAATTTCGAAAAATTGACACTGGTTTTGTGCTTTAGGGTCACATTTTAAGAGTCATTAAAATGTAAACTTTTCCTAAAAATGGTATTGTATAAGTTTTTCAAAACCATATAAAACCAACAAAATTACAAAGACCACATTTCTTTGTATTTATGGATTTTCTTTTAAATTTTAACAATTAAAAAAAACCAATCCTTCCCTTTATCACACACTCTTATTTATCACTGGCCTGTTTGCAGACAAAAACATCTTGTAGATTGTTTCAACACGATTCATAATAAAAGACAAAGAAAAACAAAAGGCAAAAGAAATCCAACCTTTGAACTTATGATAGCAATCAGCTAATGCAATGGTGGGAGGTTTCGTGTTTTGTGTCTCCTTGTTAACTCTTGCATCCTATTGTATGTTAACTCTTCAGTTTCTCGTCTACATCTCCTCATTCAAGTTTAACATCTCCAAAAAAATATGTAGATGTCTGCCGTGGTTAACAGGATATGAGATCACATACTTCCAATCTAAATATTTGTCATGTCTGTAATAAATTTGCAGAAATATTTACCCACCCTGTCCCACATCACCTACACTTGAGTGGGTTACAAGTTTGGCAAGAAATATTTGAGACTTTACAAGCCTCCATTGTGAGTAAAATTAACATATTCAGCAGTCTGGGAGCGTTTATCATGGTTACAGACTAAAGGCGTGGACTTTGGACAGCTCATCAGAGCTATGGAGGCTTGTGGGAAAACTATAAACCAACATATCCTGTAATTGCCATTGAACTTTGAGTGACTGAGGAGTAATGATACATTCCGATACATATCACAGTCTGGAATGCATGTGGTGGTTCAACGTGCCGCATTTGTGCAATGAAGTCACTTCCCATATTATCAGGCTACTTGTAGTAATTTAGTATTGTCATACTAAGGGATAGTTCACAAAAAATAGAAGAAAGAAAATTCTGTAATCATTTACTCAACATCACGTCATTCCAAACCAGTAGTGATGAACCAAAATGAATATTTTTACCAAGACATTAAACCAAAATTAGTTTGGGTAATTAAATTTGGGCAGTTGGGTAATTGAACGCTTTATGCTTTTCAGGGTGTCGTCTTTTCTGGTGGTAAAGCAGTTGTAGTGAATGCGTTCGGAAACGAGGTGCCTTTCAATATTTCAGTCGAACAAATTTAACATACAGCTGAGCTACTCAAGCACAATTCTTGGTAATGGGGAAGAGCACCCACACAGCTGGCATGGTTTCTTGTTTTAGGTTATCCACATTGTTTACATTAAATAGAAACTGAAACAGTCAAAACACATCATTAAAAAAGCTTGAAATAAATATTTCGGTCAAAATGCATATCGGTTAGTCAGCTGAAACCGCCAAAAAGTTTTTCGAATGCAGAAATTTCAGTGCATCAATACAAACCGGTATGATTGAAATGGCAAAAAACTATGAATTTTTGGCTTTGGCTTAAATAGATTTGTTGGGACTTCGTAGTCATGCACCGAAATTTCTGCAACTGAAAAAGTCCAGCCACAAAATTCATACATTTTGGCCATTTCTGCCAAGTATTTTCCGTTGCCAATATTTCACTGAATAACTACAAACCGTTATGCACTTTGTTCTTCTGTGGAACACAAGACATTTTGATGAACGCTTTAACCGTTTTTGACCATAAAATGAAAGTCAATGGGGTCCAAATCCACAACAGACCTTAATGAAGTTACTGTAGATGCCATATTGAATTTAATGAGAAAATGAGGCTGTGAGGGAATGACTACAGTCTTTACAGTAGCACACACTGCTTTTTTTTTTTTTTTTTTGGAAAGACGTTTCATCAGCTGAACAAAATTTAAAACAATTAAATATGCGTATGTCCTGACTAAGGACTCCATTGACTTTCAAAATATCTTCTTTTGCGTTCCAAAGAAGAAAGAAGGTCACACAGGTCTGCAACAACATGAGCATTTTCATTTTGGGGTGAACTATCCCTTTCGCAAGACCATATCTAAAGAGCATCTCCAGAACTTACCAAGTACGGTCATCACAGTTTTGATGAGCTTGACTGGCGTCCTCTTTCGATTAATAGATCCAGAAGTGTGTTCCTTCAGGACAACAGTCTTTCTCATCACATAGATGTATATCCTCAAGTATACGCCCACCATTATGAGGAAGAGCACCAGGTTGGACACAGACCAGAAGATCAGGTAGCTCCGGCTAAAGATGGGTGCCAATTTGGAGCACAGGTCCAGACTGCAGATACAGTTCCAGCCCAAACTAGGAACGGCCCCCATAAATATCGAAATACCCCACACAAGGGCAATCAACAGGGTCACCCGACGTTTGGTGAGGTTACTGTGAACCTTCCAGTTCATGATGGAGATGTAGCGCTCGAGGGCGATCACCAGGAGGTTGGTCAGGGATGCGGAGAGACTCGTGTCCAGCAAACCCTGCCGAAAGAAGTAGCCTTGAACAGTGAGATCGCGAGATATTTTCCCTGTATTGAACATGAGATACACGTAAGCGATCCCGGCGAGAAAGTCTGAGGCGGCAAGGTTGGCGAGGAGATAGTAGAAGGGGTAGTGAAACCTCCTGTTTGTCACCACCGCCGTGATGATCATGGCGTTGGCCACTAGGATGAAACAACAGCAGATGGATCCAGCGACCTGAACAAGGATGAGCTGCGTTTGGTCCCATTCATCTGAGGTTATGTTGCTGTTGTTGTAGAAAAAGCCCATGGGCTTATCATGGTAGCAAACATTATACCTGGCCATCTTTGGACAAAAAACACTATGAATGGAAGGAAAACAACAAATAAGTATATTGTCTGGGACTATAAAGCTTCATTTATTAGTCATTCATGGGAAAACCCATAATTACAAAAGACAAAACGCCACCAGAATTGCAATAAACTAAACAACAAAGAATCCAACATAAACACTCAAACATACATGATTGAAAATTGATTGATAGACTAACTTTTTGAATAAAATCCAAATAAATGTTATAATAATTGCCCTTTCTGCATTATTTCACCATAAGAGTATCTGTATTACATTATTAAATGCACTATAAAATTAGGTAAAATAGTTTATGTTGTTCACATCTAAAAACATTTTTGCAGTGTTTTACAATAAACTCACGTTTTTTTTTAAGTATAAACTTTTTACTTCAGTTTGTACTGTAGCATTTGTACATTTTTAAACAGTTTATCCCAGGTTTCATTGCCATCTTAATCACACTTTGTCTTCACTAGTTGGTTTTTAAACTGTAGTGTATAGTCAAATTAGTATAAGCCCAAATGCTGTTTCAGATTGTTTTACATGCATGTTACACCGCAGGGTACAATCAAAACAAACCAAATCAATCAAAATCCCACAATACAAATGTATGAAACTCGTCCAGTAACGTGCAGTGATATATACAGCTCTCTTACCAGTGTCAGACCCGTCAGGTTCTCAGTTCACTCTCCATGAGTAGTCCGAAGTATCGCGCAGATCCGGCGTGACTCCACAAGCGCAAGGCGACTCTGAGTGAAGCTTCTGCAGAAGTTTGTTCTTGAGAGTTTTAGGGAGGGGAGTGGGCGTGTCAGACTGTCAGTGTGGGCGTGGTCAGCGCACACCGCCCGCAAATATGCTGCTGCTTTCGTAAAAAGTTAATAAAAACTTAACGCTATGAAGTTTTTCGAAAAGGAAATAACGCTAAACTTGCGTTTCATCTCAGCACGAGCCGAAGACCTCAAGTGTTTAAATAAAAAAAGTTTACTAGTTTAAGGTTTAAACGAATTCAGATTGTGTCACTGTACAGACAAATGACGCGTTTATTAGGGGCTTTTTCTCTGTCAGCGTCTATTTCGTAAAGTTACGCAATTTTACTCAAGTGTGTGAGGTAAAGGAGGATCCACAACATTGAACATCATCAAATATGAAGATTTGGGTCATGAAAGTATAGGCACCTCAATATCTTAGTGAACATTTAATATTAAGCAGTCATAATGAGGATAACATGAAAATAAGCATTTTCCAATGTATTGAGGGTATGGAGATTGATCGAAATGCTATTTATAGGAGAAACAAGCCATATTCATAAAGAGATTTGTTTTACTTTTGGCGCCGTTGCTCTGCATGTCATCATTGCGATTGTAAACATATGCCTATGTAAATGTTTGACGTTCTGAATGAGCTTAGTTTCAAGTACAATAAAATAAAATAAATACATGGGCCTAATTAAAGACATAATAGAAGTAACGAGTGTCAGAGCAGGTAAATTACAGATTTTGTGTCTGGTTTGGGATTGAGTTTCATTTCTTATAGAAAAAAGAATTGAAACCATCATTCTAAAAACCAAGCATCTGGTTTAATTGGTTTTTGAGGTCAAGAAAGCCCCTTTTGCAAAACTCTCTCTTTTAACAACCCATCTAATTTTACTACTTTGAATAACAAAGCTTTAACCCAAACACCCGCCCGCTCATCCAAAAAAGAAAATCACGAACACAAAAGGCGTCTTTAGTTTGCAAATACAAAATCTTTTTGATTATCTTTCATTCCCGCACCCAAGGTCTTTCTCCCAGTGAGCAATTGCTTACTAAGCAAGTCACGTAGGAACTTGTCTGCCTTCCTTGTTAATTGTGGGATGATGATGATGATGATAATGAGCCATGATTCACATCATAAAGTATGATCATCTCCACCAAGACAAAAGTTACCTTAGCTGAGCGAACAATGCATTCTTACAACTCCGGTGTTGCACATACACATTACAATCATTCCTTAGACACTTCACATATTTGAAGCACAATATCAAGAGACTTTATCTTTAAAACTTTGACGCAACACGCCAAAGGGCTGATATAAAAATCAGCACAAATGTGTAATTTAATGTTACTTCTCTAATGTAAAACATGAGCAGACAATCCAGATGACACATAAATAATATCATAAAAGATATTTCCTCTACTATACACTCTTAAAAATAAAGGTGCTTCAAAAGGTTCTTCAAGCGATGCCATAGAAGAACCCTTTTTGGTTCCACAAAGAACCATTTAGTCAAAGGTTCTTTAAAGAACCATCTCTTTCTTATCTTTTTATAATCTGAAGAACCTTCTTTCGCCACAAAGAACCTTTTGTGAAACAGAAAGGTTCTTCAGATGTTAAAGGTTCTTTATGGAACCATTTAGACAAAAAGGTTCTTCTATGGCATCGTGAAGCACCTTTATTTTTAAGAGTGTACAACATTAGACAGGGATTATTTTACAGATTGCACATCAAAATGCATCAAACATCTTCTGCGGTTGCCAGTTGACCCACAAAACACTTCATTTGTTGCTCTTAATTGCATTGTAGTGCACTTTGGAAGATATGATTTGGCATTTATCCGTCTGCTAATGCAGGTCTTACCAGCTCCTAATGAAATTGGCATGTTCACAGGAAGATCTTGCTTCCTGTGTAGGACATGAACCATGTACATAGAGTAGTAAACATGTTCACACAAACTTTCTCTTATTAAGCTGCAAGTCCATTGCAGTTTTCAGTAGATTCAACTTTGAATCAGTCGCAACGGTCAACTGATGAGAATGATGGTGTCATCTTTGGGAACCCTGCAAAAAGGACACAAATTTGGTATATTGTGAGTTGCCGGTTCCTATATTTGAACATAGATGATCTGAAACAGTTTCTGCCATCTTTGAACCAACTTACAGTACAATTTTGAATTCTGATGGGTTTTCAGTGCAGATTTTGGTTGCACAGCTTTCAACCTTTATATAAATGTGTTTGGTCGCAGTTTCCAAAGGAAGTGAAACTAAAGATTCCTAAAGAAACTCTTTTTTTTTTTTTTGAGTCCAGAAAACTTTGCAGGTTAGTTTCATGTCAAATTAGGTAAATTCCTTAAAACAAACTATCCCTGTAACTCTTTTTGTAAAGAAAAATTTGGTTACATCAGTAATTCATATTTTATAGTTTGGGGTAAGTAAAAATAAAGAAATAAATAAAGAAATTAATATTCTTTTATATTAAATTGATCAAAAGTGACAGTAAAAATTTTACATGTGTTGCAAAAAATGCTAAAATAAATTACATTTACAATATATTAACATAGAAAACGTTTTAAATTGTAATAGTATATATATATTTTTTTTATTCTAGGCCTATTTTTGATAATATAAATGCAGCCTGGGTGAACATATACTTCCTTCAAAAACAAACAAACAAATAAATAAATACCAAATTGAAATGTGGTCTATTTTAACAACAAATGTGAAATTTTAAATTTATAATATATATATAATTTATATTTAAACATGTATTATTTATCATTTTTAAAGAATAATTTTGACCATTTATAATAGGGGTGATAAAAGATGCCAATATAGACAGAATCACTCAGCCAACCAGGCAGGAATAACACGTTTTTCTTTCTTCCAGATGAAAAGATAATGAAGTATAATTCTGGCCCTAGCTTGTAGAGCAGGAACACCAGTTCTAATCTGAAGAGATGATGGAAGATTCTTGTAAAACCCAATTTCATCCCAAAGTACTGTAATATCCACGCTGAAATCTAATCAGTGCAGCATAAGTGGCTTTTAACCTGATATTTAGACAGCATCAAATTACAGCCGGGCTTTCCCTCGCATCTGACACTCAAGCAAACAATGAGTCCTCCTTTCAGAGTTCAGTTTCACGTTTTCTCGTATTGCAACCCAAAACAGCTAGAAACTTACAAGACAAAAAGCTCTGGCAATATTCCCCAGAGGGAAAAAAAAAAACTCTGAACAATAATGGGCATCATTATGGGGCAACTTTTTCTTTTCTAAACTCTCGTTTGTTTACCATTCCTGCAAGGCAAGGGGAAGCCTTCTCCATTTTTTTCTCACAGAGAACATTTCTCTGTAATCAGCACTTTGCTGGGTGTGTCCATCTTTCTCTCCCACCACTAATTCCATTTCTCATGCCATAGTGGGCTGACCTCAGCTCTGGAGGAAACACTGCTGCCCTGCAGCTGATGTCTGTGATTATATACTGTACCTTTTGCAGCAACACAGCACAACAGAAGGGTGGACGGTCTCGGCTTCGCCACACTCTGCGTCGACCCCCTCCTGCCCCTGGAGGGGGAAACCCTCCTTCTGCCCCATCAGAAACCGCTGGAGCTCTGTCATGGGGAAGCCTGTTGTTTGGTAACCCTAGACAAAATGGAGAAGTTGATATGAAACGCTACAAACGAGTGTAGTGCAGCTTTAATAGTGCTGAATTGTATTCAATCTACAAGGAAAGTTCATACAGCAATGAAAATGATGCCACCATTTACTCACTCTGAAGTTGTCCTGACTCAGATTTAAATAAATAAAATAAATAAAATAAAATAATCAAAGCAAAAAGGAAGAAAAAAACAAAACGAAACAAAATCCAAACAAAAACAAAAAAACAACCAAACAAAAAAACAGAATGAAACAAAACTAAAACCCCAAACAAAAAACAACCCCCTTCCAAAAAAAAAACCACACAAAACAAACAAACCAAACAAAATGAAAAAAAAAATATATACTTTCTCTTTCCTCTGATCTGATGTTTTGTCTAAGATTTAGTTTTTTTGCCTTAGAAAGAAAATAAAAAGGGTTTGGAAAGAAATGAGTAATGACAGTTTTCATTTTTGTGTAAACTAACCTATGAAGACAATAAAAAAATAATAATTTAATGAATAAAAATACATAGAATATGCCTTAAAAAGAGAAGCCTTTTTTTTTTTTTGCGTAAGAAAATAAAATGAGGTTGGAAAGACATGAGTAAAGGATGACGGTTTCATTTCTGTGTGAACTAATCTATTAAGAGAATAAACTAGAGATATTTTTCACAGTCATAGACACTCATTCGATCTACTATTATATCACTAATAAGGCCTCTAAATTCAAAAATAACTAAATGCATTTATTATATTACCATTGGTCTTTTTGCCTTTTTTATTCATTTATTTATTTTTTATTATTTGGATAGTAAAAAGTGGCTAGGAAATAACAGGATGAAAAAAGGTAACAAGATTGAGAAATGTGTTGGAACATGTGCGCTAACCACTAAACCATGGAGAAATTCTAGTACAAACTAGTCACTGTGTGTTAAGCATGTTAAGCTGATGGTACCTTGATGGTCTCGTAAGCGTCTGTGATGAGGACGATGAAGAGACTGAGCACCATGTAGATGAAGAGTGAGATGAACGAGTAAAGATAAGCTCGGCTGAACAGCCACACCATTGTGTTCTTTTGCTCAATCTCTGCAAATGTAGGGAACATGTCGTCCCCGTTGACTAGAGAGAAGAGGCACTCTGCCACACGACTCAGACCTTCAAACTGACCCGCATACAGATGGTAAATGCATGGGAGAAGACATGTGGACAAAATGTGCATGAGACCAGTGTGAAATACTGACATTTGGCAGTAGAAAAAATACCTTATTTATTAATCAAAAAACTTTATATTTCATATAATTATGTATGAACGTGTGTGTGTGTGTGTGTGTGTGTGTGTATATATATATATATATATTATATTATAATATATTATATTAAATTTGGTCAATAGATGGTTCTTTAAATATGTCAACATATACTGCCATCTACTGTACATAAGAAAGACTACACATCTCAAAACCACAAAGTTTTTTACAGTGCATCCATACTTCACTAGCAGTGCTGGGAAGGTTACTTTGGAAATGCAATAGGTTACAGATTACAAGTTACCCTATTTAAAATGTAATAGTAGTGATTTAAAATCATAAGAAATAGTTTACTGATACTGTTTTTGAAATAACTACAGGAAACACTGCATCTAACAATGCTTTGGATTTTTTTTTAAAGTACAATAGTTATTTTTTTTGGCAAATGGATTACCATTTGTATTTATTTTTACTACAAATTCCATGGTTAAACTATGGTTAGTGTATCAAAAACCATGGTTAATTTGTGGTTACCATGGTTTGACAATAGTAACCATTGTCTTTGGATTTATAGTAAAAATCATCATTCATTTTCGTAAGGGTTGTGTTGTTGTCTGTCCTAGTTCCCCCTAAACCTATTATAAAATATGATTAGTTGTCTGATACTGTAATAGATAATAATGATGTCCTTTATACAGTATTTTGGGTGATGACTGATGAGCAATGGGCTGCTGCTCGCGCCTGATTTCCACAGAGAACGTGCAGGATAGTCTTTTCGCGGCTTAATATTCATAGACACTAGTCCATATCGCGTTTTGATTCAAGTGTACTGACCTACTTTTGATTTATTCGTCCAAAATGTGGCATATTCCGTCCGCGTTAGGCTATATTAGGAATTCCGTTTTTACGACTGGATTCTACGAACCAGTCTGTGTTTTCCGCATCGCGGAAAATTATAGGGCCGTATGTCTCAGAGAAGTCAGTGTAATTTGGGGAAAAAATCAATTAAATCTGTATGTAGATGTGTGTAAATATTCAAATGTAATCCCCTTTGTAATCGTTAACATTTTCATAAGTAACTGTAATTTAATTACACATTGTTTCTTAGTAACTGTAACTGATTACAGTTACATTTATTTTGTAATTAAATTACGTAACGCCGTTACATGTAACTAATTACTCCCCAACACTGTTCACTAGTATACAATACAAACTACAAACATTTATGGAGTGGGTTTGTTTGTTTATTTATTTACCTTCTCATGGTAGGGACCAAGAACAATCCATCCACAGAAGGTGTAGCCGAGGTAGATCATTCCTGCGCAGCAGCAGAAGCGCAAGACCTTTGGTAAGGCTGCTCGCATAGTGAGGATAAGCACCTGTGTTGTCATAAAATTATTTTAGGGCCTTAATAAATGATTAGTCTTAAGCAATCAACACTGTTATATGACTAGTGGTCAATAAAACACATGTACTTCACCTCGGCAAACTTGCTATACATTTACCTTCATGCTCTTAATGTGATTTTGTGCATTTTGACTTACATTGTATTTTTCGAAGTATCCCAGATACCTTATGACGCCCACCCAGACCATTAGAGTTGATGTTCCCAGGAAGATGCTGCAGACATCATAGTTGGTCATGCTCTGAGAGGAGAAAGGAACTTTATGAGCATTTTGATTGTAGGTCAAACTTGTGCTTCCATGCCAGTGCAAAGTAAACATTACATAAAATTGTTTAATTGCTGTGCCTTAAATCACCCTACAGCACAGGGCCAAAGTCTAAAGACTACTAAGCGTTTCTGTAAGAGGACTGCATAATGCCATGAAGAACCGCAAAATCTGTGCAGCTCTTAAAAAGAATATGATCTGTTTTTTCCAATTAACTTTAGAAACTAAAATCAAATAATTCATGCAATCTGAGCACATTTTACTCCCAATTTAAATTACCTTACAAAAATAATTTTAATTAATTAATTAAAACACTAATATAATACATGACAAGAAACAATTTAATTTTATAGTTTCTTCATTTCCAACTAACTTCATAAACTTAAGTTGAAAATAAAATTATTTTCAAGATAATTAAGCACATTTTCACACCAAATTTAGATTACCTTACCAAAAAAATAATTTACATAAAATAAAAAATAATAACACCATAAATAAGTACATAACATTTCTTTAAAAAAAAAATGTTATAAAGGGTTTATTTCCTACTAACTTTAGAAACTTAACTCAAAAGATTTTCATTAACATTAAGATTTAAGATCCAAATTTAGATTACCTTACCAAAAAATCAGCTAAATGAACAAAATAAAAACACTTAATTACTAAATAAATACATAACAATGCAAATATTTAAATGTATAAAGTGTTCGTTTCCACCTATCTTCAGAAACTCAAATCTGATGATTTTAATAAAAACTAAGCACATTTCCCCGATTATCTTACCAAAAATAAGTACAAATTAATAAATGAATGATTTTATTAAAAATTCTAGTATTTCCCCCAAAATATAAAATGATATTCAATAAAAAGCACAATTTCCCAAAAAGATTCATGATCAAAAATATTTTTATATTTTTATACTAATATTTCATAAAAATTAAGTATATTTTCCTTCCAAATATAAATTACTTCACAATAAATAATTTTAAACCATAAACAAAATTTAAATATTAATATGATAAATACATAAAAATTAAAATAAAATATTTAAACTATAAAGTGTTTAATATAAGCTATTAATATAATATGTTGAATTACATTTAAATAAACTTTATTACAAATAATGAGAATCAACATTATATTGGGAAATTTAAAAAAAAATAATCTTTTGAATATTTTTATGGGTGGGAGTGATTTCTCCCATAGACCAACTAATAACATGCAATATAATCAGCATTTTTTTTGAATTTGGGGAACTACAACTTCCTCTGCAATTTTTCAGATCGTGTAAATATCAAATGAATCAGCAAAAATGTTTTCTTAAAAAGTAAAAGCACCTTAGCCTGTATTTCCATTTTTAGTATCGATCCAATGATGGCCATAACATCACTGATGATCACCAAGAGGTACCAGCCATTCAAGAACTCCCTCTGATCATCTTCACACACTTTCTGATTATAATTCTCAAGACAGAAGCTAGAAAACCGCTGCAGAGAGAGGAAATGACACATGAAGGAAACATTGACCAGGCACAAAATGATCAGAACGGCATGAGTTCACATTGAGTCACTATGACAGAACATCAAAAATAACTGATGTAGATTATAAAAAATGTTAACGTATCTGTAATATTGACAGGCTTCAGTGCAGCTAGGTTTACCTGAAGTAACCTCACAGCTAGTATAATAGAACGTGTGCAGAGCACTGCAGAGCTCAGACAGACTATAATAACAAAGCCATCAAAGATCAGGAGGTAGTGAGTGCTTTTCTGAGCTGAAAAAGACAATAACAAACCATAAAAATCCACATGGCTATGCCATAACATTAAAAACTAGGGGTGCAATGGTTCTCGGTAAAAAATCGAACCGCACGGTTCTCCACACACGTTTCAGCATACACTAGGACCGCGGTTCAACTTAAATCTCACAATGCATCTGTAATATGGTTTGTTAGAGTTCGGCTAATGTATGTTTCTGTTGATGGATACAAATTCTGGCTTCCCAATACATTACAACAAGAGCGATGAGAGAGAAAAAAAACAATACGTGGACAAACCAGTCACTCTTTAATCAATGCGAGTGCTTTATGCTGGAATAACTGTCATTTATGCCGTCATCACGTGTTGATAGCGCAGGTGAGACCAGAACAGCACACGTTGCTATCTGTGTTTAAACTAAACTCATTTAAGCCTTGCCAGTTTAAATATTAAAGAGCCAGAAGACGTAAACTCGCGCGAGCAGTGGGAAGATCTCAGAACCAGTGTGAACCCGCGTTTCAGAACGCGTGCAAATATTAAGCTCTCTTTGAAGTATTGTGCTTGAATGGACAAATTCACACAAAAAACATGTCAACATGCCTGTCTTGGTGAGTTTCCTAGCATACATAGTCGGTTGAATGTACAGTATCAGTGTACTGGATCCGTGCATTGTCTTAAAGTTTTTAATGTTAAAGGGGTCATATGATGCGATTTCATTTTTTCCTTTCTCTTTGGAGTGTTACAAGCTCTTGGTGCATAAAGAAGATCTGTAAAGTTGCAAAGACTAAAGTCTTTTACATTTGATTACTTTATTCAATTTCTGTACCTAAAAACTGTTAGACCTACCTAAAAAACCTGAAAAGCACTGTTTATTTTATTTGTATCTTTGCTCTATTGCATTTATTTGTGCTGTTGCTTGTAGTTAGATTATTTGTTCTTATTTTCTTTATTTTTATTTGACAATATCGTTTTTTCCCTAAACATAGCACATACCGAACCGTTCCGAAACCGTGACTCTAAAACAGTGATACAAACCGATTGAACAAAAAGCATTTTTGTTCAACAAAAAGTTGAACCGTTGCACCCCTATTAAAAACGTATTTCGAGTAATCATTGACCATAAGCATTTATTGTAGTTGATGATTTTTCACATACCAGTTCCTGAAATCTTCCAGTTTTTGCACACACTACTAACCGCATCGAAATCAATGGTCAATTTCACCTTCCCGCTATGACAACTGTTATCAAAGAAAATCTGCAAAGAATTCAATTGGATCTATTCAAGTAATTCAAGCTAAAAGGGGTATGAATGGATTATTATCCCTGAAACTGGACCTTACCTTCACAAAAAATGTGTAACAGTCTGGCAGCTCATGAGAACGAACAGTTTTCAAGTTGATTCCTTTGAGCGCGAAAGTGATCTCAATATCGACAAGCCTGTATTTCAACCAAAACCATAATTGAAACCATTATTAAGAGTATTGTTTAAATGTTTCGGTTATATAGTTAAGGTTCACAAACCTATAAAATTCCAACTCAAAAAATGAAGCATTGTTCATTCTCCATGTTTTAGAGGACTCTGGATCAAGAGTTAAGCAATCTGGAAAAGACAAAAATTTACAGTTTATGCACTGCCTTATGGTTTATACTAGATTGTCACATTTTCTGAAAAATGTGTAACCTGTTTCAAGCTCTGCATCAATATCATACGGTTCCTCAGACGGTTCAACGCTGCCTCTTTTGTAGCTCTTCTTACAGATGATCAAGGGCAGAAACTCTCCATTCTCTTCAGCATAACTAGCAGGACCTACAGACAGGTTTCCTAACTGGGAATACTGTTGAACAGATAGATAAATATTATATTAAGCAAGTTTTAACTTTTTATTTCCTCACATAAAGAAAAGAGTAGCACTTTTGATAAATATGTTCATAATTGCATCCACTCACATTAGATAAAACCGCTTTAGTTTACACGGAGAGGGTCGCCTCATGGGGGCAGACATTTTGAAATCACATGACCAGCTAAATATTATTTGCTTTATCAGAATAATCTTCCTATTAACAGGCATTTTCTCTCACACAAAAAGAATCACAGCAGACTGATTTGATTTGGCTTTTGATTTCACGCGATGCTTCATCCACACCACTAGGTGTCAGTATAAGACCAACAGAATTGCATGCAACATAATTAACGCTAATAAAGTAACGGAAGAGAAAACGTTTTGGAGAACAAAAAGCAAGATAAATGAAAAACAAATACAAACCTGATCTATCACATAGTGTAAACTATCATACACACTCTGTTTGGTGTAGACAGAAATACTGTAGTCATCCTCGTCCACACCACTGTAGCCCTTCAGAAACAAATTCTTAAAGGCCATCAGGTTCTCCTCCTTGTAGGACACCACAAGCTGGTTATTTAGTCCAAACAGTATGAGCTTTGAAAAAAATAGAGGAGGAGATGTTTTCAGTATGGCTGGAGGCTTTAAGCCTACTGTAGCTTTTAGAAAATTCAATTATGTTAATGATCATTTACAAAAACAAAAATACCATGTTTAGTGGCAAATCCTCCAATATGTCAGAAAAAGATTACATTTAAAGCTGAAGTGTGCCATTTCTGCACAAATAGCATCAACAAATAGAATTGCAAAAATAGTGACTGTGTTCAAACAGGTTTCTTGACCACTTTCCCTGCCTTCCATTGGTCAAACAAACAATTGAGTGGTTAAGCTTCTTTTGCTGTCCTACGCTTGTTGGGATTCTTAAACAAGCAGAAAACACCACAGACACCTTTTTAGGGGAAAATCAGGCTTACTTGTAGTGGACTCTGCATATTAAGCTGGGATACAAAAGTATTTAACAAAAATCAAACCACAATTGCACATTTCAGCTTTAAGCAAACTGGTAGCCCAATAAATACCTGGAGTGTAATCATGAATATTTTCAAAATTTGCACTGCTAATTTCCATGGTAACTGTCGCCGGGTTCTGTACTTCTCACAAGGGTTCATGAAGTAAAACCGCAAGTCATCTCTCAGTATCTCCTCCGTCATGGGATCAGTGGCCATGGATGTGGAGACACTGTATTAAAATATTCAATAAATGATTCTGATTGAATTTTGAATTCTTCAGAAAACATAAAAACCATGAAAAAAATTAAATAGATGGTTGGTAGGTTAAGGAAAAAGCAATCAACACGTGTACAGAATACTTGGGGGGGAAAAGCTCAACTACAGGATGGTTTTTATTTTTTTATTTTTTTGGTCATTACATTTTGTGTTTTAATTTCTTAGTTTTAATTACTTCAATGTTTTTCTAAAATGTGGAAAAAATAAAAAAGTAGAAAATTTAAAAGTTTTACTGTTACACAAGATAATAATAAACATTAATATAATAATAACTATTAATAATAATAATAATAATAATATCTAATATTTATTAATAATAAGTAAATTATTATTGTCATTATTATTATGTGTTATTATATTATATTATAGTTATATTATATTAATATATTATTTAATAAATATTGACTCTCCAAAAACAACAATTATTAATATTAAAGGGGTCATATGATGTTGCTAAAAAGAACATTATTTGGTGTATTTGGTGTAATGAAATGTGTTAACTGTTCTGGAACAGTGTTGTAAATACAACTTAACCACTGATTTCTAGTCGTGTCCTCTTCTGGAAGGCCAAACAAAGTAGTTCGCTTTCACAACGAAACACACAGCGCCTTCACGACATGGCGGCGGCAACAACAAAACTACAGCGAGAATAAAAGTTACGCCTTCTTTCTTTGCGTGAACATTTGGGCGGCGTTATGCAAATCTTCCCACATCGTGACGTAGACATGTGGGGGCGTGTTAGAACGAGCCATTTTAGGTAGGCGTTGTTGACTCTTAACTTTTATAAAGAATATCTCTTTGGATTTGAGACTTTAGTCTTTGCAACTTTACAGATCTTCTTTATGCACCAAGAGCTTGTAACACTCCAAAGAGAAAGGAAAAATTTAAATCGCATAATATGACCCCTTTAATGTCGATATTGTCTATTATTTAAAAATATTGAATCTTTAATAATAATAATAATATTAATAATAAATTGTTGTTGCTGTTATGTATTATTTAATAAATAGTGAATCTTCAATCGTTACATTTATGCATTTAGCAGAGGAAGAACATTTATTAAAAAACAACAACAATAATAATAACAATACAGAATTTATATACAATGTAAATTACAGTATAGCCTATACACTTATTCAGATGTGTTTATGCCATTGATCATACTTGGTCTTGTATATCCTCATGAATGCAGTTTGATAAGTGTGATTTGTGATGTCACAAAAATATATTTGAGCACAAACAGATGATAAATCAACTTAGAGTGACACATTACACATGTGACAGAGTTCTGTTTAAGATGAGGAAGATGGAAGGGGTCAATGAACAAAAGAGGAAAGGGAGGGTCAATTAGTTGCTCAATAAGCGTTTCTTAAACTTTAACTGAGTCTTTATGAATACTTGCAAAAACTTTGCACTACATGTCCTTTAAGAAAACACTACCAAGGATGCAAGTCCAAGGCTGTGTTTGCCTGCTCAACAGCACTGAGAGTGTAGTTACTGACAGACTGTAGAGTTTATTGACTTAATGAGTAAAACACAAGTAAGATTACAACCTATTAAATAATCTCTTTGCAAAAATACAGCAGAGTATTTTAATTTTTGCGGTGTCGTGTATTTTATTAGACCTAAACTATAACAACGCGACTTGTGAATTTATAACTGTTTATGCAAAATAATTTTACATAAAGACTTAAGTAAAACCTTGTCTAACTTACCTTGACACGTCAACCCTGGTGCCCTGGCAGTACCTATCAGACATTTCCATGCCACCTGTTCTCCAAGACAAAACACGCTTCCAGCCACTAGCGTTCCTTGGTCGCTAAATTACTAAATATCCTCGCGTTTGACTTCACAGCTGGAACACGTTCAGCAGCGCCCATCGACCAATCAGGAGCGAGGAGGATTCCCGATGGGCGTGGCCTAACTGTACGAAATAGAACGTTCTTTCAGTTGCTCACTGACTTGAGAAACGTCAGAAAGAATCGATTGAGGATTCGGAACTAGGAAGTCTCAATATAAACACAAACAGACCACACGCTATTTTAATACAGCAAGTGTGCTTTTATGAAGTAAACCAAGGTAAGTTAAAAATTACATTTTTTAGCAATGCTTCCAAGCTGAAGCAGTATTGCTGCCACGTTAAAGAGGCAGAAAGTTTGAGGGAGAAATAAATTCACAGGCAATGAGGACTCCAGATTTAGTGTACTAGTCTTCCAGAAAGAAAAGCTTTATTCCACTATGCTGATATGACAAATCCAGCAGAGTTAATAATAATAATATTAATGTTTAGCTTACTTTATACAGTGCTTTCAGCCAGTGCTCAAGGCAAAAATCATAATCATAATGTAAACAAAACAAGCAAACCCAACATAAAAATGGAGCCAACATCATCTGATCAAAATGAAAGAGTATAGCTGGAAAAACTGGCAAAAATGTACGAAAAAAATGTAACTGCTGAAACTCCCTACAACACACATCATGGTTTTATCAAAGAATGTTCATTATGAATATGTGTGATGGATGAGATGGAGAAAACAAAAAAATTAACAGTTTTTGTGTAAAGCTGCAGTAGCTAGTAAGCAAACTTAACACATACTGACCAGAAAGTGTCAGTATAACGACTAAAACCAGTGATACTATACACATCCCTTTATGTTGTTACCTGGATGATCCACAGCAGTTTTTTTTTTTTTTTGACAGTTGTTCGTGAGTCCCTTGTTAGTCCTGAATAGTTAAACTGCCTGCTGTTCTTCTGAAAAAAAATACTTCAGGTCCCACAAATCCTTTGGCTTTCCAGCATCTTTTGCTGAACCCTTGAACCCTTTCCAACAATGACTGTATTATTTTGAGATCCATCTTTTCACACTGAGGACAACTGAGGAACTCATACGTAACTATTACAAAAAGTTAAAACGCTCACTGATGCTCCAGAAGGAAAAACGATTGTACAACTGTAGCACAATGTAATGAATAATGCACATGTACATGCACTATTGCCTTAATATAGTAAAACATAAACACAGAATCACAGACCATTAAAAAAAAATCATGTAAACAGACGTACAGTGTTAAGCTTGCAAAATGTTATCTGTAGAATACAGTAAGAAATTAGTCGTTAATACTTTTGTTAAATTGATCAAAAGTGACAGTAAAGACATTTATGTTACAAAAGATTTCTATTTAAATAAATACTGTTCTTTTGACCTTTCTATTCATCAATGAATCCTGGGGAAAAAATGCATCACAGGAATAATTTACAAGTAACAATCCCTTATTCCCCTCATTCCCATATAGCTCCAAGTGTTTTCACATCTGTTTGAGCAGAAGGCACATTGGTTTCAGGCTCACTTCTGGGGGCACCTCCATCCGCTGCTGAAAATTAGTCTCATCATCGCTGGACATTATTGTCCTGGCGCATCTGTGGCGGCTGTGGAGTGGAGCCCTGCATTTCATCCTGAACCCAATGGGGCCCGACTTATTTACGCCCCTAGGGCTGAGCTTTGGTCAATTTGTCAAAGCTCACACAGGCATCGGGTCTGCTTTAGGCTTCTCCTTCTTTTTATATATTTAGACATTCATCAATTAAGGTGATGGAAAAGATGTGCTACACTGGTGGAAACAACCCGAGACCATGCTACCGCGACTGTCAAGACTGTCTCGCACGATGTTTAGTGTCCCCGCCAGCAGCAGCAGCCGCGAGCGTGCCTTCACCACATCTGGAAGAGTTATAAAAAAACAAGGACTGGATTAAAACTAGAGCTTCCCTGAATAACAATTTTTCTAGTCAACTAGTAGTCGTTCATTTAAGCCATTAGTCGGTTAATCACACATTTATATTAATTACTTAAATACTAAACCATAATGAGCCTTTAATTGGATAGGCTAGCTATAGCCTTCCGCATTCAAGTGCACACATGCTTTAATTGCAGTAAAGCACAGGCAAAATAATGACTATGAATGTGTCAGAAAAAAATAGCTGGAGATATTTTTATTATTAAAACTAGTTTTTTCTCAGTCAGTGTGTGGACTGCAAAGATGAAGCTGACGATGTTGAATCGCCATCTCTGCAGGCCTACAGTGGACGTGCCTTCAGAGAGATACACCTTTCATACGGATTACATAATCAGAAAGTATTTGTTTTCGATTTGATCATACTTGATCATACAGCCTGTACGCTGTTTTGTTTAATTTTTGTGACGCGCTCCAGTCGGAGACTGAGACAGCAGAAAGCACATCCTGTTTATTTTCTTACATTTTACAAAAGCACAACATTTTGTTGATATTTTCGGTTTATTACTCTTAACTGCATGAGCAAAAATGACGCCGTATTGTAAGTTGCTTCAGGAAAAAAATTATATCATGCTGGCGTCTCCATGTTCTGTATTAAAGGGTTGCATGTGATGCGTGTGATGATGCTGATGAGCCGACGTTCTACCGTAAAACCCGGATGCGCTGCACCTTGTTTACAAGCATGCGTCGTGGTACTCTCGTGAATGGCGGTGGAGACTGACCCAGAAGATAAGAAATAGTCGTTATTTTTGTTTTCTTTGTGCACAAAATGTATTCTTGTAGCTTCATAAAATGATGGTTGAACCACTGATGTCACATGGACTATTTTAACGATGTCCTTACTACCTTTCTGGGCCATAAAACATTTCAGTTGCTTTGCTGTCTATGCAGGGTGACATAGCTCTCGGATTTCATCAAAAATATTTTAATTTATGTTCTGAAGATGAACGAAGGTCTTACGGGTTTGGAACAACATGAGGGGGAGTAATTAATGACAATTTTTGGGTGAACTATCGTTAAAGGGTTAGTTCACCCAAAAATGAAAATTAGACTGTTTTACTCACCCTCGAAGCATCCTAGGTGTATATGACTTTCTTCTTTCAGACGAATCCAGTCGGAGTTATATTAAACATTGTCCTGGCTATTCCAAGCTCTATCATTGCAGTCAGCGGGTGTTGCATTTGAACAGTCCACAAGTCGTCAAATAAAGCGCGCGCATCCATAATAAAACGTGCCTCACACCGCTCCGGGGGGGGGGTGAATAAAGGCCTCCTGTAGCGAATCCATGCGTTTTTGAGCTGTTCTGGCGGATGACGCAGCACGTATGCGCAGCGTGCACCTCTGAGATATGCTAGTCTCACGAGTTTGTTTATAGGAGCAAAGGAAGCAAAGATT
>NW_015548254.1:1077396-1104155 GCF_001515605.1 Sinocyclocheilus anshuiensis
TCCTCTTGGTTTATATCGAAATCCTCTGACATTTTTCTTTGTAAATCCTCGGTTTGTACTTCTAATTCATGACCGGCGTTTTGTTCACTCTCCGCGTTCGTCACTAATCACGCAACGCCGACGTCCTACGTCATCTGCCGGAACGGCTTCCACGTATGACAGATACCGGAAGTGAAAAAAAAGTGTTTATTACGTTTGAAATATGGATATTTTTCTTACAAAAATGCATGGATTCGCTACAGGAGGCCTTTATTCACACACACCCCACCCCCCCCCGGAGCGGTGTGAGGCACGTTTTATTATGGATGCGCGCGCTTTATTTGACGACTTGTGGACTGTTCAACTGCAACACCCGCTGACTGCAATGATAGAGCTTGGAATAGCCAGGACAATTTTTAATATAACTCCGACTGGATTCGTCTGAAAGAAGAAAGTCATATACACCTAGGATGCCTCGAGGATGAGTAAAACACAAGCTAATTTTCAACTAACCCTTTAAGCACACTTTGGCTTCCACACGCACTTAGATATGCGCCTAACACAGCGTACATTTATCTAGGTTATAGGTTTAAACTAACATTGTGATATGCTTTAATTGTTTTATATCTATGGATTTTATTGAAGGCAAGTCAAGTGATTTAAAAAGGCTAAATTCATCAAACATGTGGTCAGGGCCAGTGCATGCCTAGGCGAACTAGGCAGGTGTCTAGGCGCCCATCACAGTCAGTGCGGCAAAAAGGAAACATATTTATTTTTTATTTTATTTTATTTTATTTTATTGGACATTTGTTTGGAATTATTGCACTCATATAGACAAGTTATTACCCGTTAATTATTCTAATTCTAAATTAACTTTGCTTCATAGTAGTGCCTTTCCCCCAATTTAGTTTGGGGGAAACTTTAGTTTAAAAAAAATTGAACATTGGCACTTTTGTCCAATTTGGGGGCTTGGGGCAAAAATGTCACCATCAGACAAGGGCCAGACGAGGGCCTAAGCATCTCAGGCCAGGGCCAGGCTAGGGCCTAGATTTGAGTCCCGTGCAGGGCTTTACTGTGGAGCGTCACCCCCTTCCCAAGCTTCCTAATGCTCCTCTAGTTGAGGAGCTTGGTGCTGTCCTACAGCAGGATGCGGTGGGTCCTGTTGCCCACCGAGCTGAGGCAAGAAAACTGCTCGATGTATAGCTGCTTCAGCACTTCCATATATGAACATCTGAGAGGAGCAAAGATGCCTTAGTATGATAACAAATAAATGATCCTACAGTATGTTTGCTGTTCACAGCTCTTACAATGATGGCGAGTGCAATGATGAGCAGCACAGGTAACTGGAGAGTGACTGGTAGATCCTTCAGCAGGGCTCTGAGGAACTCACTGATTCCCTGTCCAATTTGCTTCAAGGGGTCCGTGATGAAACTTGTTATGGTGAACGTGATAGCCTAGAATAAAACCCCACAAATCTATTATTAATGCATTTCACCTCTGGTTACAACTCTCATAGCAGCTTTTGGAACAATCAGATATAAAAAAAAAAGTGACGTGACATGTGGCCAAGTATGGTGACCCATACTCGGAATTAGTGCTCTGCATTTAACCCATCCAAAGTGCACACACACAGCAGTGAACACACACACACACCGTGAACACACCTTGAACACACACCCGGAGCAGTGGGCAGCCATTTATGCTGCGGTGCCCGGGGAGCAGCATGATGAACAATAACAATATAATAAATAATATAATAAATATTAAAACTAAACAGTTTGTATAACATAATATAACTGAAACTTTACGACAAATGCTGACTACTGATCTACTGCTTTTACTGTATTTATAGAACAATATTTTTTTTGTCTTGGAGTGTTTATATTGGAATACACTACCATTCAAACTTTTAATTTTTGTTTTTGAAGGAAATCTTTTATGTTCACCTCATGTTGTATTTATTTGCTCAAACATACAGTAAAACTAAAAATTTTCAGCATCATTATTCCTGTCTTCAGTGTCACATGACCCTTCAGAAATAATTCTAGTATGATGATTTGATGCTCAAGAAACATTTCTTATTATCAGTTTTGAAAACAGTTGTGCTGTTTCATATTTTTGTAAAAACTGTGATACATTTTTTGCGAGATTGAAAGCACTTATGTGAAATAGGGATCTTTTTAACATAAAAATAACATATAAACGTATCTACTGTCACTTTTAAATCAATTTAATGCATTCTTGCTGAATAAAATGGTTAATCTCTGTAAAAAGAAAAAAAAAAACACAAATCTCCGGTGCTCACTTTGGATAAATTTTTTTTTTTTAAGTGTTATTATTTGTTTTGATTTTTTACATTTATCTAAATGGTTCATAGTACTGTTTTTGCAATTAGGTTCAGATTATTTTACACTGAATATTTTAATTCAGCATACTGAAATGATCAGCTAATTAGTCAGTATCCATTATCAGTCAACAACTAGTCTCTTATCAAGCTTAAATTTCTGTTGTTGGAAACTAAAAGATACAAACCTTTGTTGGAGGCACAAGCAAAATGGGGTTCACCACCAGGACCTCATAGTACTTTTTGCAAGGATCATCTTGAAGAGTCCATGTCCGTCTGTACCACTCTAAAAAAAAAACTAAAAAAACAAGCAGTAACAACACTTCATCTCTAAATCATTATATGTCATTATTTACTCATCTTCATGTCATCTAAAATCCATAGGCTCTTCAGTGGAACACAAAAGCAGAATTATAAATTATTTTTAATATCTTTGGCTTAATTTTACTTTTATCTTAGTGCATCTTTGTTCTTTTTGGAGCTTAAAAAGATCTGTCAAGATTCCTCAAAATTCTAAATTCATGTTCCACATCAAATGAGTTTGGAATGACATACAGGTGAATAAATAACTTTAATCACCTTACCTGATAAACTGTCCTTCCAGTCCAGTTGTTTCAGCCCAGTGCATTTGCCATTGAAGCTCTCCACCTCCACAATGTTCTTCTTGTGTTCTGCAAAGGAAACCTAGCCATGGAGAAATATTTAAACCAATTTAACTCTTCATTGTACAATACAGTAAACACACCTTTCAACTCTTCATTGTTATCTATTCAGTACTGCTTTAGCTAAACAGTCTTGGACAGTCAACAGCACAAGAATAATTACCATATAAAGATGGAACCAGTTCCAGATCAAGCTAATAAAAAAGCACACAGCAAACATTCTTCTGAACTGGACAAACCAGCAGACCACAGACCAGAGCTCAGTGCTGATTATGGCTACGACAATCAGAACAATCAAAGAAACCTGTAGAACAAAAAACAGCACATATTGCATTTATTATTTCTGAGATTGCTGCAAAACACCAGTCTTTCGAAAATAATTTTAATGCAATTATTTAAATTATCTTGGAATGCTTTTACAAGAACTGACCTTCAGAGCGGTATCAGCATCTACATAAAATGTATCTTCGAAACGCCACTTCCAGGCTTCGTGGTCGTGGAGTTTGAATCTGAGCAGAATTTGACTGAGAGCCTCATCCATGGCTCCAGTGGTCCAGTCGTTCTCTTCATTCAAAAGCTTCTGGATCTCCATCAGCGACTGCTTGGACAGCTTCACCTCAGCGTCATAATGCATGGATGTCTGTCCATCATCAGGCTAAAGATTAAAAAAAGGAAAAGTTGTAAAACCGTAACCAATGTAGATTCATGTTGAATCAGTTCCCTGGAAAAAACACAGTCAGTCACATACCAGGCCAAGTTTTGAAGTTTCTTTAAGGAGCCTGTAAAGGAATCGCTTGAATACTGGAAGACACACTGGATTTATAGAGGTGGTGGTCTCCTTCTTTTTCTGTTCATCAAACTAAAAAAAGATATAGCAATAATATAATATAACAATATGGATATAATTATACAATACATAGTTTCAGTAATTCAAAGTGCTAAATGGTACAATACTAGTCTTCAGGACTTTACCAATTACCATGGAAATTACAATTGTACCATGTCCAAAAAAAACATGCCACTATCATTTTGTTATTGCGGTCTACTAAGCACAGGTGTATTTACATATTCTTCACCTCTTTCTGCAAACTCTCTAGTTTATTGATCCACTCAAATGCATCAGGACACTGTTGCACGGTCTGAAAAATAAAGAAGGTCATATGGCATTAGAACAACAAGGTGAGGAAACAGTGACTGAATTTTCAATTTCAGAGGAACTATCCCTTTAAATTTAATTTAAACTACAAAGTTCGTAAAAACCTAAAATACCTAGATATAGTTTACAATGCAAAGTCTGAATGGAGTCTATTTTCAATGGAAAAAAATGTAAAGAAGAGGGATTTAAATGTCCTGCAATCACTGTAATGCATTAATAAACTGCCCGATGGTATAATAATCTTTTACCATTGCTGGTTTTCTCAAGCACTTTGTCGTTGAGTCGTAGTTGAGCATGTCATATGGATCAATCCATGCATCATCCTCATCATCCTGGTGGATATTTGCATTTGCAATAACAAACAAACTACAAAAAATTAGCAAACTCCAGAAACCAAACGATGAACAGATTGACACCTTCATAATCTCCACTGGAACAGAAGAGAAAACAAACTTGTTGGTAAAACAACTACTGGTCGATTGTTATAAATGTATATAAAGTTCAGGATCAGCTTTTGTGGAAACACATTGATGGCTAAACATTTCCCGTGATGGAAGAGAGTTGCCATATATTGTTACAATACTGTCACCTATAGATTCATAAACCGCAAATATTCAAAATCCGGTTACTCAAACAAAACTTGAACTCTTGGAGTCTATATATATATATATATATATTTACTGTATATAATAGTCAAGATTTGAAGTGGATCATAAAAGTTAATCAAAGTTGTCCTACGACAAGAATGGGTATTGTTTTGGTTTTAGGACAACTTTGATGAAAGGTTTTGATCCACTTCAAATGTTGACTACTGTATACATATATATACACATATATGCATACATATATATATATATATATACATACATATATGTATATATATATATATGTATATATACAGGTGCATCTCAATAAATTAGAATGTCGTGGAAAAGTTCATTTATTTCAGTAATTCGTATATATATATGTATGCATACATATCTATACATACATATAGATATGTATGCATACATATATATACATACATACATATTTATATAGATAGATAGATAGATAGATACACTACCAGTGAAACGTTTTTGAACAGTAAGATTTATCATGTTTTTTACAGAATTATCTTCTGCTCACCAAGTCTGCATTTATTTGATCCAAAATACAGCAAAAGCAGTAATATTGTGAAATATTTTTACTATTTAAAATAACTGCTTTCTGTTTGAATATATTTTAAAATGTAATTTATTCCTGTGATTTCAAAGCTATTATAGACATTAATACTTTTATTTAGCAAGGATGCTTTAAATTGATCATGATAAAGACACTTATAACGTTACAAAAGATTTCTATTATCTTCTGAACTTTCTATTCATCAAAGAAACCTGAAAAAATTCTACTAAGCTGTTTTCAACATAATAATAAATGTTTTTGAGCAGCAAATCAGCATATTAGAATGATCATGTGACACTGAAAACTGGAACAATGATGCTAAAAATTCAGCTTTGAAATCACAGGAATAAATTACATTTTAAAATATATTCAAATAGAAAGCAGTCATTTTAAATAGTAAAATTTTTTCACAATATTACTGTAACGTGGGAGGCGTGACAACGGCATTGAAGATCCAAGTGCAGGCTTTATTACAAGAATGGTCAAAACAGGCAGGGTCAAACAGCAGTAAACAGGTATAATCCAGGGCAGACAAAAGAGTAATCCAATAAACGAGCAATGGTCAGGACAGGCAGCAAACGATCAGAAAACAAGGAACAGTCCAGGGTCAAAACAAGGCAAGGCAATGTAGGATATCAGACCGAATCAGACAATCTAAGATTTGGTCAAAGCATGGTTGAAACACGAGGAGCCGAATTCCACAGGGGCCCAAGACACAAGATGTTCGTAAATCAGATCCTTGCGCCACAAGCCTGAACCAACTAGCAGCTTTGAGTAGCTCACAGCATTTAAACAAAAGAACACTTATTGACAATTCCTAGGAGATTGTCAATTTTGGGGCAAGTAAACAAGATTAATGGTCAAAGAGATGCACATGTAAACCAGTGATAGTACCTGTCTCTCCTGCTTTCCTTCCTCTTTACTCTTCAGCAACAAGGGACTAGAAACACTGGAGACACGGGAACGCTACAGGCTAACAATACTGAGCAATGAGTGTGAGTAAAACCATGCTTTAACCCTTTAAGCCCTGAGGGCATTTTGCATTTTGAGTGACATACACAAAAATAATGACTCATAACTCGAAGACTGTAGCAAGGAGAGTCAAAAGGTTGACATCGTTTGATAGAAAACTTTCTGTACTTTCAGTGGAAAAACAATTATTTCATTTGGACATTCTCCTGCTGAGAAATAGCTGATAAAAATGTAAGAAAAATTTGAGTGCTCAAGAGAAATTTTTCATATCTGTCTTATTTGACATTCAATATCTAAGGTAGGAGGAAAATTACTTTTTGATGATGTTCCCCAGCATGTTAGCTGTATTTGTTTCCAATTTTGTGGTGATAGCATAAAGTATCCAAAAGTTACAGTATTTTGTAACAAAACAGGCCTTTTTGTTTAGCTCTTGACTCCCTGAAGGAATTTTAAAAACTGTTGTTTTCTGAGTGCCATACACAAAAATAATGACTCATAACTCCAAGACCATAGCAAGGAGAGTCAAAAGGTAGGTATCGTCTGATATAAATTTTTCTATATTTTTATGGGGGAAAAAATCTTTGCATTTGAATATTCTCATGCTGAGAAATAGGTGATAAAATGTAAGAAAAATTAGTGTGGTCAAGGGAAATTTTTCATATCATTCTTATTTGACGTTCAATATCTCATGAAAGAAATAAGGTAGGAGAAAATTTCATTTTTGGTGATGTTTCCCAACATGTGTGCTATATGTGAATTACATTTTTTGGTGATATCATGAGGTAATCAAAAGTTACAGCATTTGGAACCAAGGTAGCCCTTCTCTTAGCCCTTTACAGTTTTGTAGTTAGTTTTGAAATTGTTGTTTTGAATTTGAAGTAATGCCTCAGTCAAGTTTAGTCAAATCCCCATAAAATTATACTTGTTTTATTCTACTCGATGAGACCTTTCAAATGACATATGACACATGACTATCTGAGCTGTATGATGTTTCTGACATATTAGAGTACATGGCACAAAAACATTTTTCATAAATTATGAAAAAATTTTTTTCTATTTATCCGCAAATAACTCAGCACTACTTAGGAGTTAATCAAAGTGGCCACATGCATTGTAAAGGTCAGACTCCAAGCTTTAAAATGACACCTATTTTGTATTGATTAAGAAAGCTGATCTATGCATGTTTCGTGAAGTTACGAATGAAAAAACAACGTGAAGCATAGAGCTGTTTTTATTTGCAGCGCCTCAGTGCACCTGTCTGCTTTCATGTGTTACAGCTCTGTGAACGAAATCTTTCGATCTGATCTAAAGTCTGATCGTTTTTCGAGATCTATGCATGTTTGGTGAAGTTACGAACTAAAACGCCACAGGACTGCAACCTCTGATTTTTTTGCTAAGCTACATGACCTAATTCTTTTCTATGTGTTATAGCTTTATGAGAGATATTTTTAGATTTGAGCGATGGATTGAGTGAGTTTGGGCTCTTTTTAATCGGGAGAATTTTCTGCAAATAATGACGTGTCCTTTTCTATGATATATGCATGTTTCATGCAGTTAAGAGCGAAATCGCCACATGACAGCTACCTTAGATTTTTTGGCTAAACTACATGCCTTCTGTGCAATTTTATGTGTGTTATAAATTCATGAGGAAAATCTTTAGATATAAATGACAAATTTGGTTTTAGGCACTTTTTAATCAGGAGAATCTGCTCTAAATAATGGTGATCTGATCATGTTTTATGAAGTTACAAGTAAAATGGTGACATCAATATATTATTTTCATATGGATCTGGGGGTGACTTCTTGTACAAAAACTCGCTCCAGTTTATTCAAAGCCCCAAACAATTATGCTTGTTTTATTCTACTCGATGAGACCTTTCAAATGACATATGACACATGACTATCCGAGCTGTATGATGTTTTTGACATATTAGAGTACATGGCACAAAAAAACATATTTTGTAAATTATGATTTTTTTTGTGTGTGTGTCATTTATCAGCAAATAACTCGGCACTACTTTGGAGTTAATCAAAGTGGCTTCATGCATTGTAAAGCTCAGACTCTGAGCTTTCAAATGATATCCATTTTTTGTTGGGCAGTGGTTTGAAAAAAAACGATTAGTGATATTGTAGTGGAGGGGGAGCGTCCCGCCCGCGGTACACTTAGGTTTAGAGGGACTGCTTAGCGCTCCTTAAGAGTTGATCAAAATAATTACATTCTAAGCTTTAAAATGATACCTATTTTGTGTCATTCCATTCAGGGGTTGCTTAGTAATTTGATTTAGAATTTTTTTCGTGCGGGCAAAGCGGGTTTAAAGGGTTAAATAGGGTGAGACTGATGAGCAAACAAGACAGGTGAATGCAATCAGAGACGACGAGTCCGGCAAAGGATTATGGGAAATGTAGTCTGGGATAGAGTGGCAAGAGTCAGTGGTGGAGTGCCCTCTAGTGGAGTTCATAGGCACTCCAGCAGGAGATCGTGACAATTACTGCTTTTGCTGTATTTTGGATCAAATAAATCTATAGTGACGTGACATGCGAGTGACGTGACATGTGGCCAAGTATGGTGACCCATACTTGGAATTAATAAAATGTCTTAATGGAGAAAACTTATGTTTGAGCGGTTTTCATTATCAGTAGCTCATTTTTAGGCGAACACATGCAGTTTTATATGGCAGTATGCTTCGCAGAAGAGACTTCTTTCAAAAACATTTAAAAATCTTACGGTTCAAAAACTTTTGACTGGTAGTCATTAGGAAAAACAATTTATATGTGAATAAAAACTATCAACAGCGCTAACAGTGTAGACATATTGTGCTGTTTACAATTCCTTTGCAAAAAAAATACAGAACTTTCAATTCTGCATTGTTTTGTATTTCAATAAAACAACTCGACTTGTGAATTTATACAGATTTGTCATGCAAAATAATTCTAGATAAGTATATTTCAGTAAAACCTTTGTCTAACTTACCTTGACACGTAAACCTTGACGCCCTGGCAACTATCTATCAAATAAAAGGTTGGTTGTTGATGCGCCTCGCCTCGCCTCACTTTGAGAGTAGAAGCGAGCAGGCAGCTGCATTGATGGGAGGAGTGAAATAAGGGCAGTGACGGACACTTCTCGTAATCGTTAAAATGTTGCTAATAAATTGGATGTCATTTAAGTTCTGTTGCGTTTATATTAAAATAAATCGAATGAACAGGAAGAGTGGGACGGTTGCAATACTTTTTGCATTTCCTTAAAATTCTCAGAGACTGTTTGTATTGGAAAGCCAAAATTTGAATACATTAGAGCCACAACTCACAACTTTCAAAACTGTTTTATGGAGTGAGTACTTGTCTACAGAATATCTTTTCCGAAAGTCTTTTCAAAGTCATTTATCAGCTGAACAATCAGCATGTTGTTAAACAGCAGTACAATCCAAAGAATCACTGAAGCAGTATACCAGTATATTTGACAAGAGCAGGCTAGGTTTAGAACAGGAAGATCCTGAATTAACCACATTTTTGTGCTATGACAGATACTTGAACAAACCCAAGAATGGAATAGCACACTTTACAATGTATTTGTGGACTTTTGACAGCCTTCAACGAGCATCACCATGGAAGATTCTCAGGCATTATGGGATAACAGAAATTAGTCAATGTAATCAAATCAATATTAGAACATTTTAAATGCAAAGTCATCCACCAGAACCAGATATCTGAAGCTTGAATGTCTAATTCTGTAAATCAATGAGGGAAAAAATAAGGAGATCCAGTGGACACTCACATTGATGTTGGAAAACAATGCTGACAACACTGGGTTTCTCTCAAGCAGACACCAAGATGTGCAGCAGAAGGTCAAAGTCTTTTAGAGATAGACAGCATCATCGGCCTCAAAGTCAACAGCAAAAAGACACTAATGAAAATGAACTCCAGAGTTGAAACAGTGGAGCAGTTTGTCTACCTTAATTGGCAGCAAAATTACACTTGATAGTGACAAGAAATAAACAATAGGATCATCAAAGCAAACCAAATGTATGCTATGCTCAAACCCATATGGAGGTCCACCATATTAAATACAAATACCGAAATCAAGATTTCCAAGAGCAAAGTGCTCAACCATACTCTTGTACGGCTCTGAATGTTGGACGACTACTACTGCCATCGAGAGTAAGCTTGATGTCTTCCAAACCAAATGCCTCCAGTGCTTATTGAAGACCTTTTGGCTCAATACATCACCAGCGGTCAGATGAGCAGAGCAGGGATGCAAAACATCTCATAAGCCATACAGCTGCACCGCTGGAGAGACTTAGTCATGTCTGCAAAAAGACACCCAACTCTATACTCAGGACAGCACAAGGAAAAAGAAACCTGGTGTAGGGTCCTCCAGACAACTCCTATTTCACCGGTGACTGGTTCTGTGCAACTTTTGCTCAAAGCCTCATTCCAAGCAACCTGTTATCCAAGACATAATGTGGTTCCCAGCCAGAAGTGTTCCTTGATCACTAAATTACCAGATAACCTCACCTTTGACGTCACAGGTTCCATTTGTTCAACAGTGCCAATCGACCAATCAGGAGCGAGGAGGATTCCCAATGGACGTGACCTCACTGTACGAGAAAGAACGTTCTTTCAGTTGCTCACTGACTTGTGAAAGGTCATACAGAGTTGATTTAGAAACTACGGAGTCTCAATGTTCTGATTTAGGATTTATAGTTGGATCGATGTGCACTGACCGCTACAGTATTCTTGTCAGAGAACTCAGAGTCATGTCTCAATGATAGCCTTTTAATGATTGCTCTGGCATCAACATAGATGGACATGTGCAAGGTTTTCTAGAACAATAAAATAAAAATAATAATTAGCAGATGAATCACTTAAGTGTTACATAATAGATATAAATAATAAACAACAAAGTATCTTTTACTTATACAAGTCAAAGTGATTGATCGCTATATTTAACTTCAAAGGATTGACGGCATATAATACAGTGTGTAATACACGTGCGGTAAATGGGTCGCATTAATATAAATAAATAAACTTAGAAACAGTATCTGCAACAAATATATTTGCAATATAACATTAATATTCAAATAACACTGGACTTACTTGTCCGTTACTCATACAATGTCCTTATAATGCGAGCAATCCAGAGAACTTTCCAGTCAGAACGACTGATGCAACTCTATAGCGCTACGCTTATTCTCAGTCTATTAAGACTGACTGACAGACTCCGCAGGTTGTGCACTATTCCATTGTGCGCATCTTCGTCATTACGCCAAACATGGAGAATTCGGAACAGTTGCCCCCACATTTGAGTAGCAAATGTGTCAATTAGTAGAATTCTTTATGTTTGCAGATTTTCCGTATTTTCTGGCAATCCTGGAAGAGGGACAAGGCGGGCTGTGTGTAGATTTTATCCCGTACTTGAATTTCAACAGTTCGTACGCAACCATCTCTGCTTGGAATGAATTTCCCCACACGACCTATAGGCCATTGGTCTCGTGGTAGGTTAGGGTCAGTTATCATTACCACTGTATCCAGGGTAAGGGGCTCTGTCGGTTGCTGCCATTTGTAGCGGGAATGATGGGTTGGCAAGTAATCTCGTAGGTAACGGATCCAAAACTGATCTATTAAGTTCTGACAATGCTGCCATCTACGGCGTCCTATGGTTTCAGAAGCATAAACTGCTTGTGGCAAAGAAGCGTCCCGGCGCCCCATGAGAAGCATATTTGGTGTTATAGGGTCGGGATTAGCCACGTCAGCTGAAACGTATCCAAGAGGCTTAGAATTAAAAATACCTTCCACTTCAACTAGGATGGTTTGAAGTACGTCTTCTGACAGTGATTGAGTTCCCACAGCAACCTGGAGTGCACTCTTGATGGAACGAATCTCCTGCTCCCATGCCCCTCCGAAGTGTGGCGCATTAGGGGGATTGAATTTGAAATCGATCTGGTAATTTACCAGTTGTTGTTGAAGCTGCGGTTCCAATTCCTTGAAAGCTGTCCGGAGTTCCCTGTCAGCTCCTTTGAAATTCATGCCTTGATCTGAAATTATTTCTGCTGGTTTGCCTCGCCAGGCAATGAACCTGCGGAGGGAAGGCATCTGTATCCAGTGAATTAAGGAGATCCAAATGAATGGCACTTAAAAATCACTCCCCACCATTTCTCATTTCGTCTGCCTATCTTGGTAATGATTGGCCCGAAACAGTCAACACCTGTTGAGAAGAAAGGTGGGCGGAAGATGCGGAGGTGAGCCTTTGGCAAATCTACCATTTTAGGAACTTTAGGCTGTGCTCTCCATCTTTGACATTCTGGGCAGTGAAGTTGGTACTTTTTAATGACTTGTCGACCTCTCAAGATCCAATATTGTCTTCTGATTTCTGCAAATAATCTTTCAGAGCCAGCATGTAGCAACCGTCCATCATAGTCTTTAATAAGGAGCATGGTAGCGGGATGACGAGGGTCAAGGACAATGGGATGGATATCAAGGTCACTGACCTGCTGTAACTGCCGTAGCCTCCCACCTACTCTGATGAGGTCTGTTGTTTGGTCCAGCTCTGGCGCTAGATTTTTGAGTTTGCTGCTGATATGAACTGGCTGGCCTGCTCTTAGAGAAACAAGCTCTTCTGAAAAACGTTGTGCTTGGCAGGCTCGCAGGAGAATAGCTTCTGCTTCACGGTAACTGTTAATCAATTGAGTCTGGTTTGGCTCTGCCGCCCCGTGGCATTGCTGACGTACATCCTCGACCAGGTCCTTCCATGAATCAAACTGGTTTGCATCTGGAATATTCTGTGGTACTGATGCAAAACTGCAGAATGTCAGACCTTTCAGTTCGTTGGACTTAGATGGCTGAGTGATGTGTGGTCTCTTAGGCCATTTATCTGGAGCTTGCAAAAGGAAAGATGGCCCGTTACTCCACCTGCTGGGTATAGTAAGCTCTAGAAATGTTTTGCCTCGTGTCAAGTCGTCAGCTGGGTTATTAAGTGAGTCGACATAACGCCATGATCGCTGATCTGTCAGTTCCTGTATTTCTGATACACGAGTGCCGACAAATACCTTGAACCGGCATGACTCCGACTGTAGCCATTCTAGGACAGTTGTAGAGTCTGTCCATAGTGTGGTCTGTTGCAAGTAGGATGACAATTCTGCCTGGATTAATTTTGCCAGCTGTGCTCTGGCCAGTGCCGCGCACAACGCTAACCGTGGCATGGTCTGTTGACGTTTAGGGGCCACTTTCGACCTGGCCATAATGAATGAGACATTGGTGAGGCCCTCATGAGTTGTAGAAAGGTATGCTACCGCTCCATAAACCCTTTCTGACGCATCACAGAAAACATGGAGGTGATGCTCAAATCCGGGATTATCCATTGCTTCGGGAACATAGCAATGCGGGATTGAAACTGTGCTGAGATGTGGTAATTCACTCTCCCAGACATTCTAAGACTCACGCAGATCTGCAGGGAGGTCTGGGTCATCCCAGTCTCTTTTCTTTGACCATAGCTGCTGTATGAGAATCTTGGCTCTGGTGGTATAAGGCGTAATGAAACCCAAAGGGTCATACTGACTCACTAGTATCTTGTAAACTGTAAGCATTGTCAGTGCTGAATGCTCGATAGGTCGGTATCTGTAACCCAGTGTGTCTGTTCCACAATTCCAGCAGAGTCTTAATGTGGGTTCTTGAAGGTCACACCGATTGTGTTTCAGCCACAGCTCCATGTCCCGGGACCTAGAATCAGATGATAAAGTGAGCCACTACTGATGACTGGTTGCTCGTCCACTGCCTAATTTCAAATCCACCATCCGCCATTATTGCCCGCAAGTCATCCACTCTAGTCTTGGCTGCTGCAGCAGTAGGTAGACTCTCCAGACAGTTATCAACATAGAAACTGGATTCGACAGTCTGGATGAGGTCAGAAGTTCTGCATGGGTGTTCTTTGATGTGCTTTTGTAGTGCATAAATAGCACAGTAGGGACTACTGGTTGTCCCGAACGGCAGCACCTGCCATTCATATACTTGCGGTGGAATCTCTCGTTGCAAATCCCACCAAAGGAATCTCAGTAAGGGTCTGTCTTCGGGTAACAGGCGAACCTGGTGAAACATACCCTTGATGTCTCCACTGATTGCAACACTGTGCTGTCGAAATCGCAGTAGGACCCCAAGGAGGGATGGTCCCATTGTATTTGTATTTAATACTCCCTTTTTATTTTAAAATATAATAGAAACTTATGTGCACCCCTGTTTATAACATCTAAATGATACTTCGGTAGATTTACTTACAAATTAGAATAAACCCAAAGAAAAAGTAGCAAATATATTTACATTTCATAAGAAAAAAATCTGTTTTCCCAACATTTAATTAAAAAGGTGAATGACACAAAAAGAGTTCAGAGACAATTTTTTTGCAGTGTTTCTTGAACTGGAGTTTTAAAGCTTGAATAAACTTCTTTGACAGCAAGATCTGCTGATAGCCCCTGCACAAACAAAACAGAAATTTCTGGTCAAAATGATGCAAGAAAAACAGACACATACATATACATATACATATATACACAATAGTAGGGTATAAGCAAAGCATTTAGTAGTGAGATATGGTGTATTATGTATTTGACATGTTTATTTATGAAATTGCTTCAGGTTTGATGGGATATACAGTACAAGCACAATGTAATGAATACTGGCACTATTGACAACATACACAAATATAAACAAATTAACATAGATGCAACAGAATCACAGACAATTTAATATAACATCAACCATCATATAATTGTAGCTGTAATGACAGACAAACAATGTTCAGCTTGCAAACCGTAACCTGCAGCTTCAGGTCATTTTGAGCAGCCAATTTCCTTTTAGTGCACATAAAGTGCTGCAATGTTTGAATTAAAGGAACAGAAAAAATATATTTTATAAAAATGCAACAAATTTAAAAGCATCACAGGAATAAATTACATTTTAAAATATATTCAAATAGAAAAGTTATTTTAAATTGTAATAATATTTACATTTACATTTAGCAGACGCTTTTATCCAAAGCGACTTTCAAATGAGGACAATGGAAGCAATCAAAATCAATAAAAGAGCAATGATATGCAAGTGCAATAACAAGTCTCAGTTAGCTTAATGCCGCACACGTAGCAAGGTTTTTTAAAATCATATAATAAATAAAAAGAAAACAGATAGAATACAAAAAGATGATAGAAGCTAGTGTTAGTTTTTTTTAAAGAAAACAAGCAGTTAGTAAACAAATAGAGTGCAAGCTTAAAAGGGGCAAGTTTTTTTTTATAAAGAATAGAATTAGAATAGAGTACTAGAGTTAGAGGGTCAAAATTTTAATTTCACAATATTACTCTTTTTACTGTATTTTTTATCAAACAAAAGCAGCCTTGATGAGCCTAAGAGACTTAATTCAGAGACTTAATTGTGTTTGTTTATTTATTAATTCGGGTGAATTATGTAAATGATGGATCGAAAAATTAATCGATACTTACCTCATTCCCTTGATTAGCTCCAACTGTTTGAGCCAAAGGCACATTGGTTTCAGGCTCACTTCTGTCTGCACTCCGTGTGTCTTTCTGTTCTTTTTTGTCCACAGTAGATGCCGTTTTCTCTTTTTCCTCAGCTTTCACTTCAGGCTCTGCATTTTCCTTTGTACCAGGATCCACCTCCTCTGTCCGCTGCTGAAAATCAGTCTCATCATCACTGGACATGTTACCTGTAGCACGCACAGTCTCTACTCTCTGAGTCTCTCTGGGAATGCCAGAAAATTCCTGTCGGAGTTCCATGCTTCTGTCCTCCTGTCTGTTTTGTGGGGCAAGAGCATCTCCTGCCCTGATGCCCTGGTCACCTGCTTGGTCTACTCTGTTTCTATTGTCCTGGTGCACCTGCAGTGGCTGTGGAGTGTCACCCCCTTCCCAAGCTTCCTCATGCTCCCTTAGTTGAGGAGCTTGGCGCTGTCCTACAGCAGGAGACGGCGGGTCCCGTCGCCCACCGAGCCGAGGAAAGTTAACTGCTTGATGTATAGCTGCTTGAGCACCTCCATACATGAACATCTGAGAGGAGCAAAGATGCCTTAGATGATAACAAATAAATGATCCTACAGTATGTTTGCTGTTCACAGCTCTTACAATGATGGCGAGTGCAATGATGAGCAGCACAGGTAACTGGAGAGTGACTGGTAGATCCTTCAGCAGGGCTCTGAGGAACTCACTGATTCCCTGTCCAATTTGCTTCAAGGGGTCCGTGATGAAACTGGTTATGGTGACCGTGATAGCCTACAATAAAACCCCACAAATCTATTATTAATGCATTTCATCTCTGGTTACAACTCTCATAACAACATTTGGAACAAAGATTTTATTGGAAGTGTTATTATTTAGTCCAGGGTGGACGTATCTGTTTTTTTAATTTATCTAAATGGATCATCATACCGTTTTTGCCTTTAGGTTCAGATTATTTTACACTGAACATTTTCACAACAACATAATTATCAGTCGACCTCTAGTCTCTTATCACGTTTCTGTCGTTAGAAAGATACAAACCTTTGTTGGAGGCACAAGCAAAATGGGGTTCACCACAAGGACCTCGTAATACTTTTTGCAAGGATCATCTTGAAGAGTCCATGTCCGTCTGTACCACTCTAAATAAACAAAGAGTTACACCAGTTCATCTCAAAATCATTATTTACTCACTGTCATGTCATTTCAAATCTGTAGGCTTTTCAGTGGAACTCAAAAGCAGAATTTTGAAAAATCGTACTTCTATAATACTTTTGGAGCTTAAAAGTATCTGTGAAGATTCAAGTTTCACATCATACAGGTTTGGAATGACATACAGGTGAATAAATAATCAAATTATTCAAGCTTTTGGAGAACAACTTCTTATAACATTAATCACCTTACCTGATAAACTGTCCTTCCAGTCCAGTTGTTTCAGCCCAGTGCATTTGCCATTGAAGCTCTCCACCTCCACAATGTTCTTCTTGTGTTCTGCAAAGGAAACCTAGCCATGGAGAAATATTTAAACCAATTTAACTCTTCATTGTACAATACAGTAAACACACCTTTCAACTCTTCATTGTTATCTATTCAGTACTGCTTTAGCTAAACAGTCTTGGACAGTCAACAGCACAAGAATAATTACCATATAAAGATGGAACCAGTTCCAGATCAAGCTAATAAAAAAGCACACAGCAAACATTCTTCTGAACTGGACAAACCAGCAGACCACAGACCAGAGCTCAGTGCTGATTATGGCTACGACAATCAGAACAATCAAAGAAACCTGTAGAACAAAAAACAGCACATATTGCATTTATTATTTCTGAGATTGCTGCAAAACACCAGTCTTTCGAAAATAATTTTAATGCAATTATTTAAATTATCTTGGAATGCTTTTACAAGAACTGACCTTCAGAGCGGTATCAGCATCTACATAAAATGTATCTTCGAAACGCCACTTCCAGGCTTCGTGGTCGTGGAGTTTGAATCTGAGCAGAATTTGACTGAGAGCCTCATCCATGGCTCCAGTGGTCCAGTCGTTCTCTTCATTCAAAAGCTTCTGGATCTCCATCAGCGACTGCTTGGACAGCTTCACCTCAGCGTCATAATGCATGGATGTCTGTCCATCATCAGGCTAAAGATTAAAAAAAGGAAAAGTTGTAAAACTGTAACCAATGTAGATTCATGTTGAATCAGTTCCCTGGAGAAAACACAGTCAGTCACATACCAGGCCAAGTTTTGAAGTTTCTTTAAGGAGCCTGGAAAGGAATCGCTTGAATACTGGAAGACACACTGGATTTATAGAGGTGGTGGTCTCCTTCTTTTTCTGTTCATCAAACTAAAAACACAGCAAGAAATAATAATATATTTTCAGTCATTCAAAGTGCTGAATGGTACAATACTACATTTACATTAGTCATTTAGCAGACGCTTTTATCCAATCCGACTTACAAATGAAGACAATAGAAGCAATCAAAACCAACAAAAGGGCAATAATATGTAAGTGCTGTGACAAGTCTCGGTAAGCCTAATACAGTACATGTAGCAAGGTTTTTGTTTTTTTTATAATAAATAAAATGAATTGCTAGTATTAGAGGGTCTTTTTTTATGAAAATAAAATAAGTCAAAAGAATAGAAAAAGAATAGAGAGTGCTAGAGGTAGAGGGTCAAATGAAGATGGAAGAGATGTGTCTTTAGCCGTTTCTTGAAGATGGCTAAGGACTCGGATTGAGTTGGGCAGGTCATTCCACCAGGAGGGAACAGTTAATGTTTACTAGTCTTCAGTACTTAAAAAATACCATGGTAATTTCATTGTACCATGTCCAAAAACATGGCATTACCATTTTGTTAGTGAAGCCTACTAAACAAAGGTATATTTCCATATTTCTCACCTCTTTTTGCAAAATCCCAAGTTTAATGGTGCAGTCAAACACATCAGGACACTGTTGCACTTCACAGGAGTCTGAGCTGAATTCCCTCCTCTTGGTTGGCACATTTGGGTAACTGGCAGACTGTTAAAAAACAACAACAACAACAAAAGTTATAATGTGAGGTAGATTTGTGTTCCCTGCAAAAATGACAGTGCTTACAGGAGCTTATGTGATAAAAAGACGAATCACACTTTGAGTTAAGTGAGTTCAGTGAGTGAGCTGTTGACTCACTAACTGTGAATCAAACTGTCAGAAAGAAATGGTTTAACTGAGATAAAGGGATAGTTCACCCAAAAATGAAAATTATCCCATAATTTACTCACCCTCAAGCCATCCTCGGTGCATACGAGTATGACTTTTTTTCTTTCAGATGAATCCAATCGGAGTTATATAAAAAATGACCTGGCTCTTTCAAGCTTTATAATGGCAGTGAGTGGGTGTTTCTTGTCAATAGTCTCCACACGGCACCGGGGGGTGAATAAAGGCCTCCAGAAGCAAATCAATGTGTTTTGTGCCAGAGGATTTTGATATAAGCCAAGAGACGACTGGTTTTCCTTTGCTAAAGTAAGGGAACTTTGCTTCCTTTGCTCCTGTAAACAAAAGTCGGTTCTCGCGAGATTAGCATATTCTCACCAGACCTTACCGCCGGAATGAACGTGTGTGCGACAGTTAGCGGAAACTAGAGATTATGTTTATAAAGTTTTAAATATGGATATTTTTCTTACAAAAACGTGATTTGCTTCAGGAGGCCTTGTTTAACCCTCAGAGCCGTGTGGAGTACATTTTATGATGGATGCACTTTATTGGACTTCTTTTGGACTATTGACAAGAAACACCCACTCACTGCCATTATAAAGCTTGGAAGAGCCAGCTCTTTTTTTTATATATAACTGATTGGATTCGTCTGAAAGAAGAAAGTCATATACACCTAGGATGTAGGTGATGTAGGTTGAAGGCGAGTAAATTATGGGGTAATTTTCATTTTTGGGTGAACTATACCTTTAAGGTGCAATCACATAAACTATTGTTCTGCAAATCCCGGCATTTCAATAGGAATCCAGGTGATTTGGAATTTCACGTTTCCACAAGCAGATTTCGCAACGGGTTCAGGTAGATCATGTGAATACGTTGCGCTGACCAACAGAAAGTGACTTTGTAAGCTGTTCTTCATACACTGCTATACTATTAACAATAGACAATCGACCTTTTTTGCCCCCAAAATGTCTCTATGAGACCGCGCCTTTAAACTGAGTTTTTAAATGAGTTGTCACTCAAGAACCTCTAATACCGATTAGCGAAAAAAATTAGTAGATTTGTGAACCAGTACATTTTAATAGATTCTGAACCACTTCAACAGATTCATTAAATAAATAAATTAATTAAAAATTAAACACACAGGATTTAACGGTCTCATGAACGCGCAGTGAGCAAAGCAGACCACAGGAGTTATGCTAAATAATGGACCCTTTTCACAAGACTGTGATGACGCGTTTAACGGTCATCAGCATCGTAAATCCTCGAACGTTTTTTTTTTTTTAAATGTACGTACATTTATAACACTATTCTTTGTATTATATCACCTTTGCATCAAATTACAAAAAAAACAGTTAACGCTAATGCGAGGGTGTTTCTAATGCAGCGTCTATGGGAGGGACGGTAAATTTGACAACGTTCTCTCTTCTGACAACCGTTATCAGTCTCTCTCAATTTTTTTCCTTTTATTGAAAGTCATGAAAACACTATCGTGGAGTTTTTCTTTTGCTATTTGAGCAAATGGGAATGCAAAAAATATATTTGTGGTAATCTCCCATTAACTGCTATTCAAGTTAACCCAACTATGACAACTTCCACTACTGAGAAACCCGGAAATGTGAAAAAGATCCATTAAAGGGGTCATATGATGCGATTTCAAGTTTTCCTTTTTCTTTCAAGTGTTACAAGCTCTTGGTGCATAAAGAAGATCTGTAAAGTTGCAAAGACTAACGTCTCAAATCCAAAGATATATTCTTTATAAAAGTTAAGAGTCAGCCACACCTACCTAAAACGGCTCGTTCTAACACGCCCCCACATGTCTACATCACGATGTGGGAAGATTTGCATAACGCCGCCAAAATGTTCACGCAAAGAAAGAAGGTGTAACTTTTATTCTCGCTGTAGTATTGTTGTTGCTGCCGCCATGTCGTGGAGACACTGTGTTTCGTTGTGAAAGCGAAACTACTTTGTTTGGCCTTCCAAAAGAGGACGATATCTGCTTCGTCATGCCTGGAGCTGAACCGTTCTGGTCGCTGAGGAAATACATCAACTTTGCGCTGTGGATCGCCGGATCGGCTTTCACTGTGGACGAAGCGGAGTCCAGCCCGGGGTCGTCACATGTGGTTGCCTCAAGCCCGCCGGCCGCTCCTTCATCGAATCTGTCGGCTGCGCCGTTCTCAAGCTCACCGGCCTCCTCTCACTCTAGGCCGCCGCCGTGTGTGACGCTGTTTCGTTGTGAAAGCGAAACTACTTTGTTTGGGCTTCCAAAAGAGGACACGACTAGAAATCAGTGGTTAAGTTGTATTTACAACACTGTTCCAGAACACTTCAACACAAATATTCAGATGTGTGCAGCACATTTTATGGAGGACTGTTTCCTGGGAGAGTAGACTACAATGCCGGCTGTTCTGACTCACAGACTGTAAGTACGTTTTTTATATTTAAAGAATTTGCCACTGACTATTCAAACGCGAGTTTTGGGCAGTGTAGAGTAGTGCTTGTTGTTTGTCATTTCTCCGATCACAAATGCAGACATGGTTTTATGTTTACGCGGCGCGATGCAACGCAACGCGTAAAAAGACAGTATAAGTCATTATAATCTGTAATTATGTCCCCACTGGATGCAACAAATGCCTCGTTTATAATGTTTTTGTGTCGCCACCCCGGCCGGGACAGGGCATCATCACAATATGGTAGGGGCGTAACATTTCTGTCACACACTTGAGGTATTCGGCCAATCACAACGCACTGGATAGCTGGCCAATCAGAGCACACCTCGCTTTTCAGACCGATGAGCTTTGTAAAAATCGACACGTTTCAGAAAGGCGGGGCATAGAGGAGAAACAATAATGTACAGTATGTGGAAAATAATGTGTTTTTTTAACCTTAAACCGCATAAACACATTTCATTACACCAAATATACAAAATAATATTATTTTTAGTAACATCATATGACCCCTTTAAAATAAATTTCGGTTTGGGTTTGGACGAGCACGAGAAGGACTTTTGATCTGAAAATGAAAGTAGGAGTAATAGTGGCTTTCACTTTTGGAGGAACTATTCCTTTCAATTTCATATAAAACATAGATTATGTATTATATGAAATGTAATTTTATACGGTTTATTTTATATGTGCACTTGGATGGGTTAAGTGCAGAGCACAAATTCCGAGTATGGGTCACCATACTCGGCCACACGTCACTTTAAAATTATTTACAATGCAAAGTTTGAATGGAGTCTGTTTTTCACGCAAAACAATGAATTTAAATGTCCTGCAACCAGCTGTAATATAGGATATAACTGTCTGGTTTAATAAAAGCATTTTTCTTTTCTTTTACCTCTGTGGGTTTTCTCATGCGCTTTGTCGTCGGGTCGTAGTTGAGCATGTCATATGGATCAATCCATGCATCATCCTCATCCTGGTGGATATTTGCATTTGCAATAACAAACAGACTACAAAAAACGAGCAAACTCCAGAAACCAAACGACGAACAGCTCGGCACCTTCATAATCTCCACTGGAACAGACAACAATGAGAAAACTCAGATTTACTGGTAAAACTGCTGATCGATTATTATAATAGTGTAAGTTAAATAAAGTTAAGATTCAGCTTTCTTGGACACTGTTTATTATATGTTTACCATCTGTCTAGCCTACATTACTTTAAAATGTACTAAATGCATATATCGGCTGCATAAAAGTTACACACTGACGGCTAAATAATGACAAAATAGATCAACTAAAAAAAAAAAAAACAATCGAACAAGGTACCAAACATTTCCTTACATGCTGGAAGAACGGAAGACAGCTGTCATATACTTCCACATAGAAAAACACACCTAGAATATAACCGTAATTGTTCAAAACCTCAAATACGGATTCTATGTATTGACATCTATGTGTAGTCATATGTGAAGAAGTTTCTTCGTTGGTTTAACTCCATAACTTCGTGTGGCACTCATCGCCCCCAAGCGGACAGTGTTATTATCTACAATTCAACCTTGACTACTGAAACAAATGAATAGCAAAACAAAAATTATATATATATATATATAGAGAGAGAGAGAGATAAAGCGTATCATGATTGTATATGCATTCACATATATATATATATATATACATATACACACACATTTATGAAATATAAACAATAAAATAATAATGAAAACATTGTTGTAATTTTGATCAATGGTACATTTATGTACAGAACATTATAGTGATCATCTCATTACAGATTAGTTTTAGAATGAAAATGTAAAAAAAAAACGTAATGTAGAAGAATCAGTGAGCCATTCATCAGGCTAAATCTTATAGTTTCAAAACTGTGTTTATTTCCATGTTCAAATAAATTACTAATACATACTTTGTACATCAGGTGATTGAGAGAGTCCTCTAACTGTCCTCTGCATCAATACAAAACGGTGCTGAATTTATGTGCAAATGTGATGCATATTATGCATATAAATATATGCATTAGGAAAATGACAATCCAAAATAAAAGCATTCCTAAAAATGCATGAAACTGTTTCCACAACACTGAGGAGGACGACGTTCACAAAACATTTATCCTCAGTATTTACAGAGTGTTGGTTCATTTACAGTTATTTAAATGAAGACATGAATATTCATGCTGCATAAACAGTTGCTGAATGTGTGAAGTCCATAGTGCTATGTGCTATACAATGATCTAATGCCTTGAGTTAGCATTTAAACCTATACAAAAGCTCCTATTTACAAGACATTCAGTTTAATAAGTGTAACTACAGAGAACATCACCTCAAGGCACAGTTCAGCTCACATTTTCAAGACTGTTTCGTTCAATTGAAATAGCAAAATACAGAAGCAATGCTACGCGTGGCATTGTTTGTAAGTTAAGAAACCTCATTAGTTTGTTCGTTTTTTTTTCTGAATTGCAATACATTTGACAATAAAGCTGTTTCTTCCAGTAGACATGCGATTCCAGATGTAGACATGACTAGAATGAACAGTCGGTTCTTTTGTTTTCTCGTGAGTGTACTGGAGTAAAGTTACAAAGAAATACAAACAGACATACACTGACACACACTGTCACTCTGATCTGTCCTTCTCAATCTGAGTGCAGGTTGTTTTTCTGTGCTCTTCCACATGGCTTCTGCTGTGGGTTAAGGCTGATACGCCCACAGTGTGACCGTCTTATCGGCTGAGGAGGACAGGAAGGACAGGTCTCTGGTGTGCCACCGGCACTGGATCACTTTATCAGCGTGTTCAGCGACCACAGTGACCGGCAGCGATTTGGTGAGATCCCCTGGAGATAAACAGGGGAGTTTAACGCGCATAAAATGGCATTTGCAAATTTTACTTCCAGAATGTGACATAAAAAGTATAGTGAGATTTATATTATTATTATTATTTATATATTATTATTATTATTATTATTATTATACTAACTGTTATTACTATGACTACTACGACTGCTACTACTATTATTATTATTATTAATATTATTATAAATCCCACTGTACTAAAATAAATAAAAAAATTGATTGTTGTTCAATAATATACAATTATATAATTATATAAAATAATAATATATATGTAATTGTTTTTAATATTACAATTAATAATAATAATAATAATAATACAATTAAAAAATGTAAACAAAAAATATGAAATGGCATTCATAAGCCAGGCATTATTTCTGTAATGTGACAAAGGAACAGTGGGATTTAATTTGATAATAATAATAATTATTATTATTAAAAGAGCTCACATTATTTATTTATTTAATTGTTTTTTAATTTTAATATAGTTATTATTATTATTATTATCATTATTATTGTTATTAACAATATTAAAACCATTTCATTAAAAAATAAGCATTATAAGCATTATAATTTTAACACTATCAATTATTAATACATATACAATAATAATTATTTTATTATTATTATTATAAAATAATAATAAAATTCAACGTTAATTCAGTGAAAAGAACTGACTTTCATTTTTTAAATTGTGTAATAATAATTAATAATCAAATATAATAATATTAATTAATAATAATAGTAATAATTAAAAAGTCCAAAACCAATTTACTGAAAAAAGCTGATATGAAATGGCATTCACAAGCTATATTACATCTATAATGTGACAATTACTGTAATTTTGAGTGAAAATATTATTTTTATTAATGCTTGATTAGATCAGTGGACTTATGACAGGTGGTTGGAGAGAGGGCTGACAAATAAGAAATAATGATGACATTATTTGTGGCGTGACCTACCTTGAAGGTCAGCGATCATGACTTTGTTGTCGTAGGAGCCGGTGAGCAGGTAGTGAGCAGCAGGAGAGAAGCGCACAGAACGCACGTCGCTGGTGTGCGGCCGATACGCCTGGACGCTTCGACCTCCTCTGATGTCATAAAGCATGCAGCGACAGTCCTCCAATCCGGTGGCCATGAGTCGCCCACTGGGATCCACTGCCACCGAGGCCACAGCACTTCCTGTCACATGACACAATAATCTACAGTATATGAACCATACCTCTGCGCAAAGACAGATTCAATAACAAAATACATGGACGGCATTCGATTATTATTGTTACTGTTGTTATATTGCATTTATTTATTTGCATTGGTCTTTGTCACGTATATTGGTATACAATATTGTATTTATTAGTTCTAATACTAATCATTGTTAGTATTATTATAATCATAGTATTTTATTATTAGTAATAATGGTTGCTATTATTATCACCATATAATATAGTTATATTAATATAATAATAATAATAATAAATATTATAATTATTGCTGTTGTTGTTAGATGTTGTTATTTTATTTATTATCATATAAACAAAAATTGTTATATTATTATTTTATAGATTTTTTTGCATTGTCACTGAATTGGTTTTGAACTTTAATATTCTGTAAAACTAAGATTAATAGTATTCTGATTATTATTTTGTTATCATTATTATTTTTTACATTGGTTTTTGTAACTGAACTGGTTTTTAAGTTTAATATCGTTTAATAATTCTAAAATTAATATGAATACAATTATAATTATTATTCTTGTAGTCAATATTGTAATATTTTTTATCAAATACTGTATTATTATTATTATTAAACAGTATTACATTTCAAAATTAATTAAGTGAAAAGAACTGACATTATTTATTTATCTGTTTTATTTGCATCAGTTCTTTTCAATGAATCGGTCAAAATAATTTACAAAATGGTCTGAATTATTTATTGACAAATCACTCTGAATATGGTTTGAACAATCTCTAGAATTTTTTATCCCATAAAATCACAAACAGCTAGGAAGGTCAAAAAAACAAACATGGGAACCGTGATGTCCTAAATAAAGCCTTGTAAAGGAGCAGAGAGGAAACACACACCTGTTCCATGCTGGGCCGTCCCAACCACCTTCACACAGCTGGGCACACGCAGGTCCCAAAACCTCACTGTCTTATCCTGAGAGCCGGAGGCGATCATCCACCCGCCCCACGTGTACAGAGACAGGATGTGTCCTGCAACGGCATGTCAGATCATACAACACAACATGACATCCTGTTCATACATGAAGAGGATGGTGTGTGTGTGTGTGTACCTGTGTGTCCACTGAGCGCGTGCAGCCCCTGTCCTCTCTGGCAGTCAGTGGTGTAGATGTTACAGTCTCCAGCCCCAGCACTGATCAGGATGGCCCCTCCGCTCTCAGGACCCTCCATAAACGCCAGGTCTCTGATGGTGCCATCATGCATGCTGAACTCTAGATCTGGACCTGCAGTCCACACACACACACACACACACACACACACACACACACACA
>NW_015548254.1:1104582-1114752 GCF_001515605.1 Sinocyclocheilus anshuiensis
GTTGTAGTCACTGAATTGGTTTAGAATTTTTGGTTTAATAATACTAATATTGTAATTTACATATTCCATTAACTGCAATAAAAACAGATGAAAAGGCAACTACAAGATAGTTTAAATTATGAAATTCACAGATTAAGATACTTTAAAAAAAGTGTGTAAACATTTATAATACATTATTATTAGATTCAATATATTTAATTAATATTATAATTTAAATTAATACTTTTATTCCGCGAGGACGCATTAAATTGATTAAAAGTGACAGTAAAGACATTTATATGCTTTAGAAAAGATTTCTATTTCAAACGAATGCTTCCATTGATCAAAGAATCCTGAAAACAAATGTATAAAATAATAAATTGTATAATATTTCTTATTGGCTAATAATAAGAAATGATTCTTGAGCTGCAAATCAGCATATTAGAATGATTTCTGAAGGATCATGTGACACTGAAGAGGAGTAATAATGCTGAAAATTCAGCTTTGCATCACAGAAATAAATTGCATTTTAAAATAGAAAAGAGTTATTTTAACTTGTATTATTATTTTAGAATATTACAGTTTTTACTGTATTTTTCTCAAACAAATGCAGCCTTGGTGAGCATAAGAGACTTCTTTTAAAAACATAAAAAATCCTAATTATACAAACTTCAAACTTTTGACTGGTAGCAGATCTATAGATACACCTAAACCTACCCCCCACAGAAAACCCCTGCATTTTTACATTCTCAAAAACTCATTCTGTATGATTTATGAGCTTGTTTCCCCATGGGGACCTCAATTTGAGTCCCCATGAGTCGGTGTGTATTCAGGATAGAAAAATGTGTACACACACACACACACACACACACACGTGTTATCATTTATATATTTCATTAAGTGCAATTAATATTAGAATGATTTCTGAAGGATCATGTGACACTGAAAATTTAGCTTTGCATCACTGGAATAAATTACAATTTTAAATTGTATAAATAATATTTAAATTAAAGTAATTAATTAATTAAATTAATTAATTAAATTAAATTATATAAATAATATTTTACAATATTACTGTTTATACTGTATATAAATGCAGCACTGGTGAGCAGAAGAGACTTCTTTCAAAAATCTTATCTCAACCCAAACCTTAACATGGTAGTGTATATTTACTGTATACTGTACAGTTATTGCTATACAATTTATAGTCTATTTCTCACATAATAAAACAGTACTTCACATTTCAACATATTTCATTTCCATTATTTGGCAGTTAGCAGTGACATAAAGAATAATGTACAGTTATTATCAGAAAATAAAGCCTTTACTTATCTTCATAGGTCACAATTACTTTCAGAGCACTTTATGATTCGTGTTAGAAAATACTGTGTATTTACACTACACAAGATACATTTGATCTGACATTATTTTAAAGGCACGTTACCTGTGGCATTGCAGGTGTCCGCATTGAAAGGAAGAACTTTGACATACTTGTCATTGGAGCCCGTGGCGAGAAGCTGCCCGCAGGGACTCCAAGCCACACAGTAAATAGAGCCTTTATGGTGCTTAATGCGCTTGAAACAGATGTCAGGCTGCTTTACTGGACCTTGAGCACTAGACAGGAAGAACAGAGGACGCTTTGATATTTTGAAGAATGTTCACGTTTCGGACCGTTTTGGGTCCCATTGTACTTTTCTGTCCATACTATGGAAGTCAGTGAGATTTGAAACTGTTTGGTTTCCAAAATTCTTCAAAATATCTTCTTTCATGTTCCACAGAAGATAGAAAGTCATACAGGTTTGGAACGACATGAGGGTGAGGAAATCATGACAGAAATGTCATTTTTGGGTGAACTATGCTTTTAAATGCTGAGAACACACCTGGTTTTGAGGGATTGTGGGTAAGTGCAGACACGCAGTGTTTTGGAGTTGGAGCCGATTGCGTAGAGGGTCCCGGACGGGTGGAAGGCGACCGCGCGCACAGCCTGTGTGTCCTCCAGCGTCTGTACTGCAACGAATGGGGATTTGGGATTCTCATCCTGAAACACACTGTCATGATATCTCAGCATTAGAAGCAGCTCACAGACCAGAGTTATTTCATCTTCATAGGGTTGAAAGCTTTGAGAAACCTCTGGTTGACCAGCACTGGGGACTCATCCAGAGACGGGACGCCTTGGCCTCCTCCCTTCTGAGGGGTGCTGCTGATCAGCGCAGTCTTGTTCTGCCCTGAGCCGGTCTCTGGGGTCTGTTTACCGGCTCCGCTCTCTGCCGTACCATTACACTGCTGGGCCAAAGCCTGGACGTCTTCTATTCCCACGTTCAGTTCCTCCAGTTTCTGAATGGACCTACACAAGCAAATGATCAAGAAAACTTCAGGGTGCCTGATGGCTTATTTAATGCTGATATTTATAAAATCTATTGACAGCTAAGCAGCTTTCAAAATTTTGAAAATAAATGCTAATTTTACATAAAAATTTCTGTAAAATTCACAATCTAAAAAAGTAATAAAATAATAATAATTATTAAACATAAAAAATACAATAATAAAAATATATATTGTATAATAAATTGTTTAAAAATACAAAATACAAAACACAGTATTTATTAATATATTTATACTAATGTATAAAATATGCAAAATATTAAATTGTATTTAATCAATGATTATTAAAATTAATTAATAAATGGCATAATATACATACTACAATTTAATAATGGCAAAAAGATTGCTGAAACACAATGTACAACAAAATTGTACAATATAATACTGTAAATATAATGTTATAAATTGCTGATAATCTCAAAATGGACAAATATTATGAGATTAATGTCTATCACTAGTATAAATTTTATATAAATATATATGATATTATACAGGCAATATAATTATAACTATATTTAATTAATAATTACATGAATAATGGCAAAATATACATATATAATACTATTTTACAATATATAGCAAATAAGTTGCAGAAAAGCAATGTACATAAAAATATTGTGAATGACTTTTTTCAAAATGGCAAACTAGCAGTGGTGGGCCATCAGGGCCAGCAAAGCCTTCTCTGCTGGCCTAAACACTATCAGAATCACTGATTTAGTTTAATATATTTTTCCATGAATGTGTATTAAATTATTTCCAATAGTCTATTCTCTTCATTTCATAGCTTTTCTCTTGGTTGCACTGCTTCCAGCAGTGTATGTTTATATTAGAGCTTTTATCCAATCATATTTCAGCAATCATGTTGCCAGGGTCAAAGAAATCTGCCTTAAGGCCTTCAGAATCAACAGTGCAGGCGTCTGTTAGCTTAAATCAATGGCAATGAAACTATTGCTTTAACCAATCAGGCAACACCAGGGCCATCTAGCTGGCTAACGATAACGTCAGCATTTTCTCGTCCTTTGATTGGATGGTCAGCATACTAGCTAGCAAACAGCATCACTGTAAATCATTTTATTAAAACTTAGTAAAACTTTTATTACTGTTTCTCAGGTTTAGATTTTCAGTGCATTTTGAAAAAATATTTGCCTACTATATTTAGTAAATCTAAAAACAGTAGTCCTAAATGACTGCGAAAAACAACCACACACCTCCTCGGCACCGGCTCTGTGAAAGACTTGTGAAGATGAAAAACCACTACAGTATGGAAGGTTAATTTTCATTTTTGACTCTTTTATCGCTTGATGCGTTGTATGCTGATGTTATTTGCGCGATATAAAGCCAGGTTTAAGTTTCCGTAAGAATACTGTGCTAACCAGTATTTTCCTCCCGCAGTGCGCTGGCAGACCGACGGGGAGACTCGTGAAGACGAAATAAAGCAGTAAGAGATCATTCAATTGTTAGATCAACTTTAAAACACATGTAATCACCTTATTTGTTTTATACCAATGCTATCTGTAAGGTATAAATGCGTTTGGGTGAATAAATGTCTGTAAGAACATCGGATGGACTGTATTTGTGTCATTTTGTTAGGTTAATGCTTCAGCTACAGATGATGTGTTGCGCAATTGTTAATTGGGTTTCTTTCTTTAGTAATGGCATTCATTCTCGCTACATAAGATACCTATCTGTTATGTAGTGCCCTGTTATACTGCATTACTGTGTAATATTTATGGTTTCTATAGCCGTGGCATCATTATGGTGGTATGAAGAGATGGATTAATTCATGTAGGACGCCACTTAAGGCCTAGGTGTAAAATGCACGGCCTGCCACTGCAAACTAGTAATATATATTATACTGATAATTTTATATAATTGTACCTACAGTGTGTAAAAATATTGAACTATTAGATTCTATTTTAATATTTTAAAAATATTGAACTAGGGCTGTGCAAATAATCAAATGCGATTTTCATGCACATCTTGTCAGTAAAGCTGGTTCTGTGATTAGTAGTAAATTAAAATGTGATTAGTAGATCTCCATCACGTGCGTTCAGATGGAGCAGCATTTACTACACAGAGCCGTAGATCATTAACAAGCTACGCAAAATCGCAGGCGATTCATTGCCAATTATGAACGCGATATTGCGTAGCTTGTCAGTGAACTACGGCTCTGTGTAGTAAATGCTGCTCCATCTGAACGCACGTGCTGGAGATTTACTACTAATCACAGAACCGGCTTTACTGACAAGATGCAAATCGCATTTGATTATTTGCACAGCCCTATATTGAACTATTCGATTCTATTTTAATGACAAATTAAAATAATATAATTTACAAATTATATTAAATAAATTGGATTTTTATGATTTAATGAGATTATAGTATAAGAATTGTATAATTTACATAATTTACAAATTATATAAATGATATATTATACATTTTATTTGTATGATTTATTGAGAGCAAATAAGCTGTTCACAAACTTGCTGAAAACACAAAAATGCTGATTGTCTCAAAATTGGCATATATTTCCAGGTTAATGTCTACCACCATTTGTGACCCGTGATATTTTGTAAATTTCCTACTGTAAATTTATTAAAACTTAATTTTTGATTAGCAATATGCATTGCTAAGAACTTAATTTGGACAACTTTAAAGGTGATTTTCTCAATATTTAGATTTTTTTGTACCCTCAGATTCCAGATATTCAAATAGTTGTATCTCGGCCAAATATTGTCCTATCCTAACAAACCATACATCAATGGAAAGCTTATTTATTCAGCTGATTGATGCATAACCCTCAATTTCGAAAAATTGACCCTTATGACTGGTTTTGTGGTCCAGGGTCACATATGAAATCATACTGAATATAATGTAATATAATACAGTAGAATAGAATAGAATAGAATAGAATAGAATAGAATAGAATAGGAGCACATGCTATTTCTGTTATCCCTGTCTGAAATGAATGTCACACATCAATAAAAAATTAAACAAATGAGTGTTAGTGGTAAGCAAGTTCAGTCCAAGAGGCATTTACAGCACTTACAATCTCATCATCTTGACATCAGAAGCCACATAATCAATCAACAACACTGCGCTTCCAACACATCTGAATGCCTCTGGGGCACTTTAGAGGTAAACGGGTCGTCTGAATCTGACCTGTTCAGGAATTTCTGTGTGAGACTGTGCGGCGCTGCATCTGTAGGCTGATCTGGTGGATGAACTCCACCCTCCAGCAGCATCTGATGGTACAGCTGCCTCTGCTGCTGCTTCTGCTCGAGATGCTGCTGCACACGTAACCGCTGACGCTGGAACTCCTGAAGCTGCTCCTGCACACAAACAAAATCCACCACTGACTTCCATAGCATGGAAAAAAAAAATACTATTAAAGTCAATGGCTACCGTCAACTTTTTGGTTACCAACATTCTTCAAAATATCTTTTTTGTGTTCAACAGAAGAAAGAAACTCACACAGGTTTGGAACGACATGAGGGTGACAAAATGTCATTTTTGGGTGAACTTTCCCTTTAAGGTCCTGGACATGTCATCTAAATGTTGCTTGTTTAAAAGGGCACTGTAGTATTACCTCTGATTTGTCAGCTGAACCTGTGGCTCCACCATCTCTGCCAGGAGTCAGTGGAGGACGCAGTGAGTTCACTCCTCCTGAGCCGTTTATCCTCTCGTCCTGCGCTTGTGCTCTGGAGGAACAGGACAACACCAGCCAACAAAAATGAGCAAGATAACATCTTAATATCTGTTGATGCACAGATAGTAAAATTCAGGCTCATGCGATAAGCTGATAGTTCATTTTATGTAGCGTCCAATAACTGCTAAATGGCTAGCATTGAAATTCTATCCTATTTTTTCTAAATACATTGAAAATAAAACACAGGTATGAAAGATGAACTTTAAATGAGCGTTAGATGATGGCAAAAGTCATCTAAATGTAAAAATAGAAAATAGTAAAAATGTAATGAACCATTTAATATACAATATACATCTCCAATTAAACGCTTGAGGTTGGTAAGATTTTTGAATGTTTTTGTAAGAAGTTGCTTATGCTCACCAAGGCTGTATTTATTTGATCCAGTATACAGTAAAAACAGTAATATTGTGTAAAAATAATTTTTATAATCATTTTCCATTTAAATATATTTTAAAACGTAATTTATTCCTGTGATGTAAAGCTGAATTTTCAACTTCAATGAACAGAAAGTTCAAAAGAACGTTTAAGTAGAAATTTTTGTAACATTACAAATGTCTTTACTGTCACATTTGATCAATTTAATGCATCCATGCTGAATAAAAGTATTATTTCTTTTTTTTTTTAATTACTGAACTCAAACCTTTAAACAGTAGCGTAATAACAAAATCAAGAATATTATCTCTATCTTTTGATAAAAATTGCACATTAATATTATGACTTCTGATGCCACTTCTTATCAAGTATTCAACAAAAATTCTCTAAAATATATTGACTGTCATAGAAGTTTGTTTTGGACTTAACTAGTAAAGCTGCCAGGGTTAATTTCGGTGGATCTAACCGGATTAGAAGTGTTAAGCTTGACTACCATGTGCTCACAGTGACACCTTCTAACACAGAAATCAGTTCTGAGAAACTATATTTTACTACAGTATTTCATACTTTATGGTGAAATGTGCAGTTTTGCGTATGACTTATTTTTATGACTCAAGGAACACAAGAAGATATCTTGAAAAACATTTAAACTGTTTTGATCCATACAATGGAAGTCAATGGGGTCCAAAACAACAACATTAGACCCCACTGACTTTCACTGTACTGACAAAAAATACACAGAGACAGATTTTCAAAATATCTTCTTTTGTGCTCCACAGAAAGTCATACTGGTTTGAATCAACATCAGAATGATTAAATGATAACCAAATTGTCATTTTTGGGTGAACTCTCCCACCTGTCAGGCGAATCACTGAAGACGCTGCTCTCCAGTGGGTTTTTGCTTCCATTTCCTCCTGAAGGATACGCAAAGTTGGCGAAAGACTGTGACATGGCCGTTGCTTTTCCATCACCTTCCATGCTTTTCTTTTCTCTTCCCACCAAGCCATGAGACAGACCATCCAGAGCGGGATTGAGAGAGCGGGACATGTAAGTATCTGCCGACTGGGGCCGCCGCAGAGGCGATGCTGGGCAGGGCGAGAGTTTGGTGAGCAGAGGTGTGAGAAGATCCGCGTGACCCGTTCGCACCGGTTTGACCAGCCGGTCTACGTGGATGTTAAGGGTCTTCTGCTCGAACGCACAAGCGAAGACTGATGGCGAGAGGTTTTGCAGCCAAGACAACAAACTCAAGTCCAGTTCCTCGCAACCGTTCCCGCACAGGACGTCGACGGCGAGGAGAACCTCCTCCTCGCTGATTTCTTCTCCAGTGGCTTTGCTCTGGCAGAACTCAACGCAACATTCGTACAGTATTCCCTTGATGAGGAGCTGGAACAGACGGTCATTGCTGGCTTTGAATCCGGCTTCGCTCAGTTTGCGGTCCGCAGGGATAAATTCGGCCACCATGGAGAAGGCTTCCTCAAAGCAATGCACGCGGGCCGTGCTGGGGTTCCAGTCCTTGAATTCGGTGTGGTTGGTGAGGCGCGGGAGCGTGAGGAGCAGACAGAGTTTGCTGTAGTCTTCTTTGGTTGGGCAGAACTCTTCCAGGGAATGAAGGGACTTTACTGCGTCTTGCATGGTCAGCTCCAGCTGCAGGTGGGAAAGAAAGAGGTCATCATGGGATGCTTCATGAATAAAACCTTCTTTCTGACACATTTTGAGTCAAGATTCATGAGGTTCAATGTGAGATTGCCCAATGTCTGTATTAAATGCTATTTTCATGGTAATAATAATAATAATAATAATAATAATTACATTTCTTCCATATTGCTTAAAAACCATGATTTAATCTAAGTACTAAAGGCAATTTTATGGCAAATAATTATATACAATTACATTTCCATTTTGCATAAAAGACTAGCATTATTCATGTACTTATTCAAAGGCTATTTTTAAAGGCTATTTTCATGGTACAAATAACAAAAATAATCATAACTCACAATTAGACTTCTTCCATTTTGCATAAACAACAAGCATTATTTATTTTTTTAGTATCAAATTTTCATTTCTTTATTTATACATAGTAATGGCTATTTTTAAGGTATGAATAATAATAATAATAATAATAATAATAAACAATTAAACTTCTTCAATTTTACACAAAAGACAAACATTATTTATGTATTTATTTATTTATCAATCTATCAATCAGTATTAAAGGACATGGCACAAATAATAATAATAATAATAATAAAATAATAATAATCATACAAACTCTTGTTGATCATTTTGCATAAAAGACTAGCATAGTTTATAATTTTTTTTATAAATGTATTTATCTATTAGTATAAAATTGTTATTTATTCAAATTATTACCATTATCATCATCAGAAATGATAAACAAACAAATAAATAATGTTCATCTTTTATGCAAAATGGAATAAGTTTAATTGTAAATATAATAATAATAATAATCTTAACATTTTGCATGAAAGACAATATTTATTTATTTACAATTCATTTATTTATCAGTTTTGATGATGATAATAATAGTAATAATAATTTGAATTAATTAAATTAAATTAAATTAAATTATTAAAGGATATTTTCTGGGAAATAATATTACTACTATTCCTACTAATATTAATACAATATACAATTAAACCTATTACATTTGACATAAAAGACAAGCAAATTGGATATTTTTTAGAATAACATGCCATTTTGCACACACACATACAAACACTCACATTCTCAGGGTCATCTGCCGCAGATATGGCATTGTTGACACACAGAGCTTCCAGAAACCTCTGTTTTAGGATGATATATCGAAACCTGAAAGATAAAAAAAAAAAGCCCAAAAGACTGTGACACAAGCAACACATGCTTGAGTGTTGGCAAAAGATTCAAACCTGACTTGCTTACTTCTTTCTGTCAAATTTTTCCAGGCACTCCAAAGGCTGGATGAACTGCAAAACTTCCTCCCACTGCCCATCTAATATAAGTTGCCTTAGAAAAAAAAAAAAAAAAAAAAAAAAAAAAGGAAAAATGAGTTCACCTACCAAAAAATATTAAACGACATCTTTCATAAGTTCAAATTATGTTACTGCAAGAAATGCAAGTGTACTCCATACTTCAGCACCTGAAAAAGACACTGTTTTTCCTTTTCCACAATTCATTAAGCAGCACAACTATTTCTTAAGGATGGCATAGTTTTGTTCGTAATAGACTAGAGTAAATGCTGCTAAAATGGCCACTGCAAGTAAAACTTGAAAAACAAAAACTACTTTTGAATTTAAATTTTTTTTTTTTACTGCATTTTGGATCAATTAAATGCTGCTTTGCTTAACATCAATTTCTTTCAAAAAACCTATGCCTTAGTGATTCCGAACTGTTGAACAGTAGCTTATTAGAATCACTAAGAATTCATTAGTTGTTTAGGTTTCAAAGACACAACTTACAACCCACCTCAGGAAGAGCATATCATCTGAATAAAGCCCATTAATGATGCCGCTCTCTTTTTCCAGGGCCAGCATACCGATGTGGAGCTTTCTGGAGTTCAGAAAGTCCAGGATCAGCTTGATTATCTCTGCTTCTTTAATGTTTATGATCTCCTTTGCAGTCATGGTTTCAGATTCCTGAAGGGACAGAGGGACAAGGTTATCTGTAATCGAGGACATCAAGAGCTCTCTGTGTGTGTGTGTGTGTGTGTGTGTGTGAGTGTGTGTGTGTGT
>NW_015548254.1:1115330-1125884 GCF_001515605.1 Sinocyclocheilus anshuiensis
GTGTGTGTTTTGTTTTGCCTAAACTGTGGGACCCAATATTCCCACAAGGACAATAAATCATCTACATCATATATTAAATTATTGGTGTATTAAACCAAATAAATCATAAATAAATACATTTAATAACAATGTATTTAAGCATTATAAAGAAATAAATTTATTATAAATACTAAATACATTTATCATAAATAAATAAAAAAATATTCTATGGGTTAGTCAGTCTGTTGTAATTATTAACTATAGAAAAAATAAAAACAACAGTAATCTATGGAATGTCCCCCATTTAGGTAAGCAAATCATTCTGGTTCAGTGCACTATAGCATGCTGCTTAGTAAATCAAGCGACCAGAACTTGTATATTTCATAGACCATATGTTATATAAGAAACAAAAATAATGCATAAGCATCAAAAAATGTAAACCACAATAAATCCACATCACTGACCTCAAGCCCTTTTCAAATGTAGCATCATTTAAATAAATAATGTGATCCAGAGAGAAAATGAAACGTCTTTTAAAGTCTTGATTTATTATGCATGCTAACAATTGCATGCAATTACTGTGACAACTTGTGCCATGCAGTCCTGTCAGCAAAGAGAAGCTTGCATGTGTTTGCATTAGTGCAATGGAGACACTGGGAATTAGGCTGCTGATCTGAACAATTTATTTACTGACTCAGTTCATTGCATGCAACCCTCATATCTGTCATTTTCGCTGACATTCACATGTATAGGCTACACAGCATGCATGTCCTGTCTGGCCCCAAAAGCAACGCAATGAAGCTTTAACTCTCTGCTTGCTTGCAAGACACCGTCAAAAATTCGTGCAGCATTTCCAAAAGCTTACCTAAAACAAAGCTTCGGCCAAACCGGTGTTGTTTATTCAGTCTTCTCCTGCGCGGATTAGCGCGAGCTCAGCGTTCAACCGCCCGAGCGTGAGGTGCGTTTATCCCGACAATGGCTCGGATGGCCCCACCCACCTTCCGCCTGTCTCGCTCTCTCCCTCCATCAGCAGCAGCAGCAGCAGCAGCAGCGGTTACCGGGGGAGAGACGCGCTGCTCCGGTCACACCCACTGAGCGCGCCGCTGCATTGCTGGTCATTGGTCTGTTAAGGTTCTCTTATAAATTATGAGTTTGTGAATCTAAAATATGACACTATGTGGGTCGGAATAAAATGGACAAAGGACATAAATGGACAAAGTTTTCTTTTTCCTCATTTGAAAATATTTAACATCGTACAATTATGACACTTAAGAAACAATATTATTTAATTGTAGTGTTCATTTTTATTGTATTTTATTTTGCTAGAAAGCCAAAAAAAAAAAAAAAAAGACCACTTGATGGCACTATGAAATCACAAGACTGATCTAAAAGCAAGTTCGATTTCACCAGGAACTCATCGATGTGTATACATTAGTGATGGGAAGTTCGGATCATTTTACCGACTCGGACCTTTGAGTCTCGTTCAGCAAAATGAACGAATCTTTTTTCGAGTCATTTCGTTCATTTTAACAAAATATAATTAAAATGTTACGTGTTACTTCCCTAATATGTCTACTACTTACGCAAACGTTGATCACACTACAAACAATACAAAACTGCTATAAGAAACAGAAAATATTAATACATTGTTTCCCTGAGTCTTCAGTCTATGATTAGCTCACCACCTCTTATCCGTTCAAAACGAACGAATCGTTCAAGAACGACCCAACACTAGTATACATTGCTGACCTAATCGGTGAATGCTTTGAGCTGAACGAGGAACTCATTTGAGATTATTTAGAAAGCACACGCATGTCTTCAAGATGTCTGTTAAAGATCGTTTCATCTGGAAAGCATCTGCTGTGTACAAACATCTGATAAACGTCTGTAAAAATCAGTTTTACCTATATTAAAGACATTTTCTAAATGTGGGGTGACCACTGCTCTTTTTCCCGGACACGTCTTGGCAAGGATTTATATGTTGCCTACAATATCCAGGTTTTGGCTTTGTTTTCCTGTTTTCATACTTGCTGATGGTAATGTTCGAAACGTAGTTTGACCAATAACATGCAGGCATCGTACATAATCGACCAATCGTGGTGCGTGAGAAGGTGCATGGGCAGTCAAAGCGATGCAAATACGCGCACATATTAAGTTAGGTGTGTGCGACTTTTTTTGAAGTACTTTTACGCAGATCGATCGGCGTTTGACATCAAAGTACCGTGAGAGCGATTCTTCAGTGACCATTTGAGTTTTAACGTGTTTTAAGGCCTATTTTATACCGTATTTGTCAAATATCGCAGAAAGTATTAACTTAGTGTCCGAATTACAGTTCAGCAATTGATTCTATCTTTGTGAGTCTTCCACTGTTCAGTTTTTGGTAAATCTAGGTCACAAAGTAAGTGCATGAACTGTTACATTTTGGGGCACCCAAGTGTCCATCAATTCCTGTCTGTGAGCGTGACCCTGTTTGGCAAAGGCCTTCATTGTTTTTTTACTAGGACAGCGTTGTTCTCTGCAGTACTGCGTCCCACTTTCTGCTAGTAGTGGGATTTTTTTTTTTTTTTTGTAATTGTCCCACCTCTGCATTTCATAAAGCTGCTTAATTATCATCTAATTAATGATTTTTACACCAGAACATACACTAAAAAATTTTGGGACGGAAATATTTTTTAAATGTTTTTGAAAGAAGTCTCTCATGCACACCAAGGATGAGTTTATTTATTTGAAAAATACAGTAAAAACAGTAATATTGTTAAATGTTATTCCACTTTACTGATTTGTATTTTCATTTGTAAATCATTCCAGTGATGACAAAGCTGAATTTTCAGCATCATTACTCCAGTCTTCAGTGTCAAGAAACATTTATTATTATTACCAATGTCAAAGTGTAAAAGTCTTTACTGAATAATGATGTTTTATTGCTTACTGAATAAAAGTATTAATTTCTTTAAAAAAATTAAAAAAAACCCCATAACCTTCAAAACGAGACAAAATCAATCATAAAGTACAGCCAATCAGAAGAGCGTGTGGGCGGGCTCTTAGTGTTATAGTGTTCTTCTCTCAGAAAGAACACTATTGTCTCGCAATCGAATAGAAATTGGTAAGTAGGCCTATATAAAATAAACAATTTTATCAATGTTCAAAATACATATTCAGCGACTAACACAGTCTTTGTCATGGAAAGCACTTGTTTGTGCACACAGAGTTCACAGTTTGAAAGTTAATGTTTCCTTTAAGTTATTTTCAAGATCTGAGGTAGGCTATAACTGTTGTGTGTCGCAACGTCGAGTATTTTATTTTTGGCCCGAATGAAACGAGGCTGTGAGGGATAGAAGTACAGTGTGTTCGTTCAATGGGTTGTACTGTTGTTTAACAACATCATTGTTCAAAAACCTTCAGTAGACAAAAACACCATAGAACAGTGTTTTAAGTTATGAGTTGTGAAATTACCATTATACAGTGCTTGCCATTGTAAAGACTGTAAGTCTGTCCTTCACAGCCTCGTTTTCATGTGTTAAAGTCAATGACTGAAATGAGTTATGTGGAAACGGGCGTTCAAAGACAATTCTTAGTTCCTTTAGTGACTGCATAAGAATTAATAATTCATAAGTATGAAACACCTCAATTCCTTATTTTCTTCCCTCATTTGCTGCTGTCACAGTATGTGGTTTGTTATCTAATCTTGGTCGATTAATCTTTATGTTGTTTCTGAAATACCATAGACCTATTTGTACTGTCACAATAATATGCATTATTAATTGTGAGTGGAAAAGGAGTGTGGCAGATTTTTCTTTTTGTTGTTTTCACGTTTTTTGTAACCACAGAATGTTTCAGTATGATACAACTGAAAGTCATTAAAGTAAAAAAATCAGGTTTTCTCATGTATCTCTTTCTGAAAAAAAAAACAGCTTTATATTTACATCTTCCCATGCTACATTACAATGCTACATTACAAAATTAAATATGTTTCCATGGTAAGACATTTTATATCAGATATTTAATGTGTTTTCAGGGGATAATTCTTTCATATGGAATAGTTATGGCCTGCGGATTCTGTTGCTTGAAAGAGTGTCATACTTCCTCAGCGGTTTAATGGTGTCAGTTTTTTTGGACTCAGACAGGTCGCAGATTTCCATCTTAGTCCGGTTTTGCCTCCAGCAGCTCGATTCCACTGGTTTGGTGTTCTCATAGATGATCTCTAGAAACACATAACATTACTGTAGAGTTACATCAAATAGTTAACAGTGCAAAGCACAGGCCACGCTGAGGTTCTGGAAGAAAATGGTTTTGCTGTGCACGCTGCACCTAACTGCTCGAGTCTAACCACAGACAATGAGAGGCAGTGTAATCATCAACTGGAGCTCACTCTCATAGCTCTTAACCACATGACACCCACACTCATTCAGAGCTCAGTTTGCGACCCAGGAAATGGCTGACCTTGTACCAAGACTCCTGAGGATGCATTGATTTTCTCAGCAGCGTCTCGTATGAGGACCCCAAACAGTCTGTGTGTCTTTTAAAGGATTTTTGTGGCATAATTTTGATAACAGCAAGAAATAATCTTGATTCTTCCCTCAGTTTAAAGCAAAAATGATAGTTATAGGCTGTAGACATTCATAACCACAAGGCTTTAGCGTTATGTGTGTTGGCTTGAGAGTGAAGTTAGGCCTAGTTTGAGTAAAGTTATACAATCTTTGAACATCATTATTATTGTGATGTTATGTTGTGATGCTTTATGATGCTTATGTCATGCATTTGAAATAATCATTATCAATGTACTGAGCCACATACAAAAGCCACATACACTGTAAAAAATATTTTTCAAGGTTGTAAATAAAGATTATTGGAATACGTTTTACAGAAAAATAGTATTTTAGTCATCCAAAATTTCACGCTTAATTCAATGTGTTGCTTGCCGTTTCTTTGTAATTAGTTGTAAAATTCACTAGATATTTCTGAGTGAAAATTGTTTCTGCACCGATTTTTTTAAGTGTATAAAACATTAATGTGAGACGGACAATGAACTGTAGATTCTTAACATTAGAGTTGGTCAAAGTTAACATTGTTTTTGTTAAATAAATTAGTTTAGGATTAAACTATTTATTTGGCGACCGATTTTTTAAAATGCAACATTGAGTCATTGTAGACGTACCTTTAGGTTTGCGAGTCAAGATGCATATGACAACAATTAACACAACTAGTACTACACATCCAACTGCCAACGCTAGCCATATCCGCCACTGAGCAATGCTGGACGGTGGTGTGGAGGATGTTGTGGGGATTGTTGTGGCTGTAACACAAAAATGTACAAGAAATAGCCCATTGTTAGGTCATTCTGTCACATGTGTGGCTCTTCCTATGGCTGCAGTGTTAACGCTAGATTTATATTCTCAAAGAATGCATGTGTGAATTTGATTATGGAGTTGTATTGAATCAAATATGATTGCAACCTTTTTTTTCTTAAGGGAAAGCAAACAATTTTTTCCTAAATTCTTCCCCTCCAAATCTCTCTACAAACCTGCTTGACAAGCCAGTAATTGTGTTTTTGGTCTTGAACTCCAAAAATGTATTATCATAAATGCAGTGGTGTCTAAAAGGCTAAAACCACATTGAAAATCTGGGGTTCAAACCTTAATTTAATCCTGGACATAAACAGAAAGGTTTAGGAAAAGAAAATAATAATAATAATAATAAAAATTAGTGCTGTCAATCGATTAAAAAATTAAGGTCAGGTAATTGCATATTTTTCTGAAATCAATTGTGATTTTTATATTGTAATAATTGTAATAATAGCAATATATTTTTAATATTTGTTTAATGGTATCTTTTTTTATGACTGAAGTGAAGGTGAGTATCACTGATACCAATACTACTGATATCTCTAGGAAATATTTTTTTTCTTTTTCCTAATATTTAACCATTGTCTATAGCTATTCAACATTACAGTACAATTGAGATCTATCAATTTTAACATTTATTAGACTTTTAAAAACAACAACTTCTAATTTAAGTGAAGTTAAAACAATCTTCACATAAACCCATTATAATAAAAATCATATTTATACCTGTGCCCTTCAGAAAGTAGGAAATATACAGAAATTTAAAGTTATCAAACACTAAATTCTAAATTAAATGGATGAATCCTTAAAGCTACAAAAGTTATTGATTTCCTCTTTTTCCTTTTGTTCTTTGATTAACAGACATCACAGCAGCTGGGTTATGAGATTTTTTGACTGCTATTACTTTAAGAGCTGCTGCTGCTGAACATGATGCGGATCACACGCATCCTATTTTCTCATAACTCTTTAATTTTTCTGTAGGGATGCACCGATACTGAGCTCCTGTACTCATACTCATTAAAATGCCCCGATACCAAACGCCGATACCACACAGCATGTGATAAGTGCCATATTCAGACAAAGAAACACCGACAACAGACAGCAGAATGGAGTTATTAGAGATTAAAGATGTCTACGAAGTAGGGATGGGTGATATCTTATCGTTTGCGATATACCGGTAAAAATTCTCCACACGATAAGAATTCGTCTTCCCGCGATAATAACGATAAAGTCTAGTTGTTGACATATTTCTGTGTGCGACTGTGTGGAGTGACTTGAAGGAAGGCGGACGTGAAATTGAGCAGCTCCTTCTACAATCTGGAACAGGTGCGACAAAAATCGGTCTGAGCCTTGAGTAAGTGTACTATAGTAGCACGTGTGCGACACAGTTTTACATGTGTATGAGTCGTTTACAAACCTGTTGTCCAACAAAGATCGCACCAGTACAAATACGTGAACGTGTTGCGTGTGTTTTGCTTGCTTCATGAGTGTTTCTGCATTATATGAGTGGCTTTGGAAAATAAATCGCTGCACGTTTCAGATGAAAAAAAACGCGACTTCTATTTATGAAAATATCACAGTTAGGAGATTTATAGCGAGTGGTTCCCTGCATTTTTACAGCAAATCGCGTGATTACAGTATACTAAGCCGCTGCAATGAAGCAGCTCTAATGCTATTAAATTAAAGGTTTGTCAACCAATGTGTTAATTTGTAATTTTTACTCATAGCTTGTCCATAACGTAAATACAAGGTAAACTATAGGGCTAATTGCTTGGTTTATTTTTGAAAGTCAGTTTCTTAGTCAAAGTAGTTTGTAGAAGTCAAAGTTTTAACTGTAACAAAAAAAAAACTATATTGCACAGGAAATATACATTTTCATTGTGGGACATGTTGTCATAACTGGAATCTAACATTAAATGACATGTTATATTCAATTTAACAGCTTTTCTGCAAATTTATACTATCAAATAGTTATGAAACACAAAATGATTAATGAAACAGCGAAAATGTAAACGATAATCTATTGTTTTGGTGAACAAATATTGTAATTAATAAACTACATTAATAACGTAAAACAGATGGGACAAAATTTTACTGTAAAAGACAAAATGTACAAAATTATTCTAATTTAAGAGGTTCTTGAACTAGATGCTTGAAACTGACTTACAAAACCATTGCTAAGTGAAACACACATTTGTGTAATCAGAATCAAAATCTAACATTTATTGAGATAAAGCCTTTGTATTAACTAACCTTGGTCATATTTTGGTCATAAAGTGTCAAAAACTCTACTTAAAATATCTGGCTAATTCTATGTGTTAGATTAAATCCAAACATTGTTATTAACAAACTAGGCTTTTAAGATAGCACAAATGTCACTTACTTGTGAGTAAAAGAACAACTATTATACTGCACAGTCGATCCATGCCTAAGCTGGGCACAGAGTGGGTCTTGAATAATAAACCTCCTTCAGAGCAAAAATAGTCTAAAAAGAAGAAAAAGACTAATTGAATGATAGATCCAACTTCAATGAAAACAGCACCTCGCTCGCTCACTCGTGGTGTTGGTTAAAGCTCTTGAAGTCTGGCAGAGATACCTAGACGGGTTCCTGTGTGGTCATGCATATATGAATAGGTCTCAGAGCTATCTGTTGATAGCTTATGAAAAGAATTATATGTTGTCTTCCTGTAGAAGCTTAAGTCTACTAGACATTATTCAAGTAAACAGAATGATTCTTTCAAATGTTTTTTGCAAATAACTATACTTCTAATGCAATACACAGCATGCAAGATCTGCAGCTGAAAAAGTAATAGTTTTAAAATTATTGAAAGTACACTTACCGCTCTTAAAGTGGGTTAAAATGTGAGAGTTGCTTTGAAGTAATGCGCACAAGTTACAGGCATGAAAGCAGGTCAGCAGCATGAACATGAAATGAGAATCAGCACCACAAAAAACTCGACTGACATCAGATGTATCAGGAAAACACCAGAGACGCTTTCTGTTCACTCGCAGAAACGGCACTGCTCAAAAATAATGTCCCCAACTTGTATGTGAACACATTTGGACCTTCAAGTCACAGTTGTATTTCATTGAAATATTTCATTGCATTAGATAGATAGCAAATTAGCATCTGCACAAGATTTTCTCTAAATTAATTGAACTTTTCTGAACCATTTGTGCAATGTCTTTTAATTAACTGATATTTATAGTGAATATTTTAAGTCAGTTCTTTGTACTTTGAAACATAAACATATTTTGGGGAAATATTTCACTTAGAATGTGTTTGTCCTATATTTAGTTCAAATAAATGACACATTGATATTTCGTCTTGATATATTGTATCTAATATTTATGACTTGATATCTTATATTTAATGCAAGACATTTGGACATTAAGTGATTTACGTGTCCACATACTTTTTTGGGGGGGCCCTGTACATTTGATGGAGTTTTGTTTTGACATCTCATACATGACTTGCTGAGAACTGTGACACATTGGATGTGGTTTCGATATTAAACCTAAAGGCAAGCCTAAACCACTGTTTAAAAGTCGAACTAAACATCAAACTGAAACAGAAAATGTAATACTGGCATTTTTTCTTTACAGATCTAAGTTGTATGTCTGTGTATTGCATTATCTGTATATATCACAAAGAATGCTAGGACAAATATATCTCAGTCTTTAATAAAAAAAAGAATACAATTTGCAAATTGCATTACATACAGTAAAAGCAGACTTAAATGTAAATTTAAATACCAGTGAGAAAAAGACCATTGTCCTTGTTCAAATGAGGCAACTGGCATAAATGAGGCACATTTCCACTTTAAACAGAACGATACGTACGAGGTTTTGTATGCACACAACAACAACAACAATATTATTAATAATAATTAAATTCTCCCACTTTGGCTGATGAACTAATGAACTTGTCTTTTGGGTTTATATGCAGGCAGTGATCCTACATAAGCTGGCTAACTGAACTTGTGTTCCATTACTGCATTTTTGGTCAAGAACAGAAATATCTCTCATAACACTGTAGAAGTACCATCCAATGTCATTGCAATTAATGGTGAATACTGACCAATTGACATTGTTTTCTGTATTATTATGCCATTTTTTATGTAATCTTTCTGTTCCAGAGTTACAGTCTAAATCAGTCGGACTGTAGTACCACCTCAGTTTATAATTTCCACCGGGCTGAAAAGTGCAGTTTATAGTGACCGAGTCTCCTTCACAAACTTCAGCGTACTTTGGTTCCAAATAGACGTTCAGTCTTTCCTCTTGACTTCCACCAATCACACCACCTGTTGTGGTCACAAAATGAAGAGAACAGTAATTTATTGTCTGTTGCTAAAACAAGAAGTATACGACTGGAATAGTGTTGATCTTGAGCTTGTTGTGAACGTGATGGTTTCTTTTAGTGAGGTTTATCCAGAATTTTTAAAATACCACCATATTGGTGTGTAGCTGAAACTATTGCTGTATCTATATTTATCTCTATCTATGATGTATCTATTCTTTGTGTCCACAAAGAGTGCTACATAGTGTATTGAGAGAAACGCTCTATTAACTACATAGCCTTCTAACTTCATAACACAACAATAAATAACCCATACAACTTACTCTTATTTATGTGGCAAATACCAAGTTTCCCTCTACTTTCCGACCAGAACTTTTATTATATTACTGAATTTTTTCTTTATTTTTTTTTCTTTGAGAACAGGAATATCTCTCATGACCTTGCAGAAGTACCATCAACTGTCATTGGTCTTGACAGAATTAATGTTGACCAAGTGACATGTTTTCTGTATAAATACGCCATTTTTCAGAGTTACAGTCTAAATCAGTCGGGTTGTAGTACTAAACTTTGTACTTTCCATCTGGCTGAAAAATGCAGTTTCTTGTGACCGAGTCTCCTTTACAGACTTTGTACTTTGGTTTCAAATGGAAGTTCAGTTCCCTTGACTTGTACTGCTGATCAAAGCTCCTGTTGTGGTTAGGAAGTTAAAAGAAATAAGATAATTGATCATTTATTCAAGTATATACGGTTGGAATATTGATGGTTTTGAGCTTGTTAATGCTTTCTTGTTGTTAGATGGATAATTTCTTTTAACACAAAATATCTGCTGACATGTGACTTTAAAGGGGTCATATGATGCTGCTAAAAAGAACATTATTTTGTGTATTTGGTGTAATGAAATGTGTTTATGCGGTTTAAAGTAAAAAAAACACA
>NW_015548254.1:1126111-1133506 GCF_001515605.1 Sinocyclocheilus anshuiensis
TTACAAAGCTCATCGGTCTGAAAAAGCGAGGTGTGCTGTGATTGGCCAGCTATCCAATGCGTTGTGATTGGCCAAAAACCTCAAGCGTGAGACGGAAATGTTATGCCCCTCACATACTGTGATGCCCTGTCCGGCCGGAGCGACGAGACAAAAACATTCAAACCCATTACAAACAAGGCATTTGTTGCATCCAGTGGGGACATAATTACTGATTATTATGACTTATACTGTCTTTTTGCATTGCATCGCGCCGCGTAAACATAAAATTCTGTCTGCATTTGTGATCGGAGAAATGACAAACAACAAGTGCTACTCTACTGCCCAAAAAATTGAAATCACATCATATGACCCCTTTAATACATAACTCAATCAAGCGACTATATGGGGCAAGTGGACAAAGTGAGAAGCTGGCGTATTATACACTATTTAACAGTTCTCTGCAAAATGTAATCCGGTTTTATTAATCATTTTGTGTTTCATAAATATTTTTATATATACAACAGAACATTAAATCTAATTTCCTAAGTTTTCCTATAACCATAAAACACAACACAATGCAATGCCATGCTTAATTCAAAATACAGGTAAACACCTGTGAAAAATCTGTGGAAAATTTCTTCACGTTAACCTAATACATTGCGCCCTATTTTGACAAACTTTTCTTAGAGTGTATAATCAATATACATTTATAATGTAAAACACATGGCAGAATTTGAGTTTAAAAGACAGAATTCACATAATTATATTTTTACTCAATTATATTTTATTATGAAAATATAATACATAATTTATAAATTATTTTATAATTATAATTTATTAAATTAAATATATACATATATGATTAAAACATACAGAGAAAACTACTGCTAGCCCTCATCTGTCCCTCGGGTCATTTTGACCCAAAACTAATTTTTAAAGATTTTTTAAAAATCGAGCATTGATCGTTATGTTATGAGACTTTTTTACTTTAGTCACACTTGAACCGGGAATACATGAAAAAAAAAATTAGAGTGAATTCGAACAGTTTAAGTGGGTGCTATAAAAAAAGTATCAAAAGTGTATCATTTTGACCCGCCACTGGAAAAGCATGGAATTTACGAAAAAACTGCAGATTGTTTTTTTATTTAATTTTGTCACACTTGAGCATGGAGCACACACAAAAAAAATGTTGTCGATTCGAGGATTCTATGTGGGTGTAATAAAAAAAGTAACAAAAGTGTCCCTCGCGGGTCATTTTGACCCGGCCATAGGAATGAATGGAATGTCCGAAAAAACAGCATTTTTTTTATTTATTAGATTTTTTTAACTATATAAAATCTGACACAATCCAGAAAAGATGCATACCCAAACAAAGGGCTGAGACTGCAGAATGTCTCCAATGCACAAAAAAACTCGCATACCCACACACACACACACACACACACACAAACACACACATGGCACACACCCATTGAAACACATTATAGCATTTATGATGTTTCTGCTGGGAAATGACTGTCATTTTGAATTTTATTTTGACTTAACACAGTTAAATTTGAGTGATGGGGTGGAGACCAATGAGTTTATATCATATTTATATTTTTAAATTTCTTTTATATTTATTACATATTTATGAAACTGTATGGATATGCATGTGTTTGGATTAAAATTCAGTATAAATTTCATTTTTTTTTTACAAAATATATATTTTTTAATGTTTTGATATATATCTGAAAGCTTAATGAAGCCTCAAGTTGGTGTATGAAGCCTCAAGTTGGTGTAGTTATCTCCATAGGATTCAATAGGCCCCTCTAGTGGCTGTAATCATAAAATGCAATTGTATGTCATTTTTCCCCACCAGATGGTATCAGAGACACTCAGTGACCTAGGTCCTGATGGATCATCATGTTTAAAATATAAATATGCAGAAATTGTCTTTCTAAAAATATGCTAATTTTCATAAAAATATCCAGAATTTAATGTGAATAAAATAAAAATCACCAAAAAATAATAATAAAAAAAAACCTACATAAAAAAAAGTTTATATAAGTTTAGTTTTTAGTTTTAGTGGAATAAAGCTCCTGTGACTAGCCCCAGTTCACTTTCTACATGATAGATTATATCAGACAATGTTCTTTACAAAATAGGCTTTTAAAATAGCATAAAGCTCACTTACCTATAAATAAAAGAAGAAAGATTGCACTGCACACTCGATCCATGTCCAAGTTAGCACAGTTCAGAATAATACTGTAAATCACCCCGAGACTAAATAAAACAATAAACAAAAAGACAGTCATGAAGTTACTTTAAATTATGAATTCAACTTTATGAAACTGCACCAAACAAACACAGCACCTGGACTCTTTAAAGGAGAACACCTGAAGCTTTCTTGTTCACTCGTGATGGTTAAAGCTTTTGAAGTCTGGCAGAGATACCTAAATGGGTTCCTGTGTGGTCATGCATATATGTACGTGTTATATTAATAGCTTCTGATGCCGTCTTCCTGTAGAAGAGTCTACTAGAAATTGTTCAAACAACGCTATCCACCTTATTTTTAACATAAGAGTTCACTGCCATTTGTAACTTGAATGTGCCAAGTATTTGGTTTCATCTACTTCCAATTATTCTACCTGTACAAAAACAGTCTGCTATGCTGAATGATATTGCAAACTGGTATTTGTTATCATTTTATTATCATAATTATGAAGACATTGGTTTTTAGTGCAAAGAGTTTAACTATTTAACACATTTTTTTCTTCCAGTTATTTATCTATAGCGGCTAATGAATTGAAACAGATTTGGAGAAATTTACATGAGCATTACATCTCTTGCTCATCAAAGGATCCTCTGCAGTGAATGGGTGCCGTCAGAATGAGAGTCCAAACAGCTGATAAAAACATCACAGTAATCCACACCACTCCAGTTCATCAATTATTTTGGCCAGAGTTTCTTTTTTGCTTCACAAGACATTAATTGATGGACTGGAGTGGTGTAGATTATTGTGATGTTTTTATCAGCTGTTTGGACTCTCATTCTGACGGCACCCATCCACTGGTGAGCAAGTGATGTAATGCTACATTTCTCCAAATCTGTTCAGATGAAGAAACAAACTCATTTACATCTTGGATGGTCTGAGGGTGAGCACATTTTAAGCAAATTAGAATTTTTGGTTGAACTACTTTAAAGTATCTGAAAAAAAAACAAACAAAAAAAAACAGATTAAACCTAAGGTTAAGCCAAAGTCACTGTCAAATATTTTGCATGTGTTTGTACTGCATAATGTGTATTAAAAAATCAGCGCAAGTAAAGGACACAAATAAGTATAATTCAGTCTTTAATTTAAAATACATATTGCAAACATCACTGTGCATTACATACAGTAAAAGTAGACTTAAATACTCATGTAATTAAATATCAGTGAGAAAAAGTGGCCATCGTCCTTGTTCAAATTCGACAAGAGCTGAGGCAAGTGTGCAAAGCACATTTCATCTACCCACAGAGAGATGCACGAGTCGATGAATTTGAAAGGAAAGGACCATTAATATGCCACATTTAAGTTCAAATTCCTTGAAACAGGAACAAATAGCATCTTTTATTAAAAAGGTTCCTAATATAAAAAGCTGACGCTTGCTATTATAGCAGTCTATGATCAAACTACAATATAGCTTGAGTCAGATCATTTGTAAACAGTATAAATGAACTCATCTGAAAGCATTGTGGTGTCACAATGTGAAGGAAACCACAGTGCACTGTTAAAAAACTGACAGCTATTGTATGTTAATATCACAGAAGAATATACAGTATGTATGTAACTGTGCAAATCCTCATTTTTCATAGTCTGTTTCATTAGGTAACTTGGATTATCCCTAGTTAAATAAACTTGAATATAAAATACATCCAATATAATGTATATATGCTGTTGTACAGTGTCAATTCACTCTTTGGTGGTATGAATGGCAAGTAAGTCAAACCATACTTTCCTTGATAGAAATTAAAATTATGTTCACTGTTTCTTTTAAAGTCAACATACAAATCTATTCAGAACTACTTCCGTAATCTGATGTATTACCGTCTGAAACAGGATATTTCAACAGAAAAAGGATCATGAAAACTCTGTTTTATACCAGACTAGAAATACCATGGTATAACATTGAGTCGATTTTGATTTCATGTTGACTTTAAAGGTACGCAACGTAATAAATGTGAGCTGAGATTTGATATGCACACATAATAATAACAATAAAAAAAATTTCACAAACAGACAGAAGCAAAATAAAACAAAATTTCACACAGTAAAAAAATAAAATCATTCTGCTCATTAAATAAATAAGAAATGATCTGAACCCTGTACTTTATCTCCCATTGGCTGATGGACTATAACTCGTCTTTTGGGTTTATATGCAGCCCTTGGTCCCACATGTGCTGATTATCCAGGGCTTGAATCACCTCATCAGCTTGAAGCCTCTCCTGCAATTAGATTTAAAACACATTATATTTCATCATATTTTAATACATCACACATTTCTTGAGCATTCTATTATTAAACATTATTTATTAAACACTAAACGATTCTTAAATTGTTTTATGTTTTAAAAGTAAAATAAAATAAAAAAATAAAAAAATAATTAAATTGAAAACAACGAAACTGAAACGCTGGCCGATATAGTGTTGGAGGTTGGAGGTTTTGCGCCTATATTATGTGTGGATTTCACATTCCATCAGTAAAACCAGAGTGTGACGGTTGAATTAGCAGAGCAATAGCACAGCTGTGCATAAAGTATTGCAATCCACACAACATATCGGGAATATATATCAGATTCATAAAAGGACAGTTTGTTGGTGCGCGTCTCGCTGGTGCACCTGTGACCAGGACAGCAAGTTTTTGCGGTGTATCGAGAGTCACAGTATCCAGGGAAATGTTGGCATACCACCACAAAGGACATACCACATCCTACAGGAGTAAATGTTAATGAAAGAGGAAGCTTTCTAAAAGGGATGCAACCCAGATTGTATCCAAAATACAAAACCACACAGTCACTGCAGAAATAAATGTGCACCTCGACGCTCCTGTTTCCACTAAAACTGTTCGTCAGGAGCTCCACAGGGTTAATATTCATGGTCAGGCTGCTGTAGCCAAACATTTGGCCACTTGTGCCAGTGGCAAACGTCTGTTTGATTGGTGCCAGCAGGCAGTGCAAATTTTGGGCTTTGGACAATTTGAAACATGTATTGTTCTCTGATGAGTCCACCTTCATTGTCCCACATTTGTGGGCGTTATGGTGTTGAGAAGCCCCAAAGAGGCTTACCACCTGGACTGTTGCATGCCCAGAGTGAAGCACTGGGTGGATCAGTGATGGTTTGGGCTGCAATATCATTGCATACCCTAGGCCCACTACTGGTTCTAGACAGGTAACACTACCGAACCATACTGGAGGACCATGTGCACCCAATGGTTCAAACATTGCACCCTGCAGGTAGTGGCCTCAATCACGATGATAATGCACCAATACACACAGCAAGACTGGTGACAGAGTGGTTTGATGAACATGACAATGAAGAAGAACATCTCCCATGGACTGCTCAGTCACCAGATCTGTATTTTATTGAGCCACTTTGGGGTGTTTTGGAGGAGCGAGTTAGGAAACGTTTTCTTTCACCAGTATCACTTAGTGACCTGGCCTCTGTTCTGCAAGAGGAATTACTCAAAATCCCAGGACTTGTCCTATTGCTAAAATAGTAATAGTAGGCTTTTTGTCATAATTCAATCTGAAAAAAAAAGTTACAAGTTTTAAAATTTAATATTATATATATATATATATATATATATATATGTGTAATTTTTTAATTTATATATAAATTATATATAAACAGTTATCAAATAATTTCTTAAAACATTCATTATAAAATGTATTTATATAATAATTAATTAATTCATTATTTCAATTGTGCATTTTAAATTATTACTATTAAAACCTTTATTTTGGAAGCTGCCATCCAAATCAATGGTTTAAAAAAAAAAAAAAAACATCTGTCTAAATGCTTGGTTCTTTAGAAGTGAACAACATCTTACTTCCTCCTTGTAACCTCACCGTGACTGGGAACCACTCATGTTCAGGTATGTTTTTTTTTCTCTCCAGGTTTTAGATATCAGAAGTTCAAGTACTGTATTTTACAAGCCATTTTTCAGTTTGCATAAATGGTGTTTTTTGACTAAGGAGTATGTTTAATAATTGAGCTTTAATAATACAATGCCCTGTTTATTTCAAAAGAAAAAAAAAATGATATGAATCTTATAACAGTGTACGTATAAGTTATACCAGGTACAGCATAGATATTCATTCATTTAATGTGGTCAGGGTTCACTGACGTGTATAGAAATACTCCAGGTCAAAGGCCTTAGAAACATGTGTGCTTAGTGTATATAAACACAATGGGCATCATATTAGTGTGTTGTGAGAACAGGAAGTGGTTTAACGGTTTGACAGCACTCACTGTTGGGTATAACACTTCTGTATAGGTGGGCCATATGTGGCTCAAGACTTGTGCTTAATGTACAATGGAAAATTCCACTTCCTCTTAAATTACATTTTCCAACTAGACAGAATTTTTGTGATATATATATATATATATATATATATATATATATACAGACATGCCACCATGTTAATGTAATATCATTGGCATTACTAAAACCTAAACCAAGACTGAAAAATAAACACGTATGTGCTCTCTCTGACAGACAAACAGGTTTCCTCACCAGCTCCCTGTAGAGGGGGTCTAAAGTGAACCAGAGCGCCACAGCACACCGCTGCCCCCTAGTGACCGCTCGCACACCATGTGGATTCTCACCGCCAGATGAAAACCCCACCATCCGCCCGCACCTGGGCTTCACTGAGGCCTGCGACGGGAAAACAGAGCGTTTGACTGCCAAACTCTACCTGAGAGGACAGATGAGCAGAACGCACAGTAATTCTTCCTTACGGTGACAGTCTTGGCATCCATTTCTGTAAAGATGAATTCTCCACCGTCAAAATTGCCGTTCAGATACAGCAGTGCACTGAATCACCAAAAAAAGGAGAAAAAAATATAATTAATAATAACTGCTTTGTGTGAAACTTATTTTAATGACTAGAAATGACAACTGACCAGGGTCACATTTAGTTAAAAGTACAACTATTTTGAGTCCTGAAGAGGGTTTTAGAGCAGTTTTAAAGGGGTCATATGATGCGATTTCAAATTTTCCTTTCTCTTTGGAGTGTCCGAGGCCACACACTCTAGCCACCGGCCTCTGCTCATTCTAGCCCGCCATGTGTTTTGTTGTGAATGCAAAACTACTTTGTTTGGCCTTCCAAAAGAGGACATGACTAGAAATCAGTGGTTAAGTTGTATTTACAACACTGTTCCACAACAGGTCAA
>NW_015548254.1:1142177-1143224 GCF_001515605.1 Sinocyclocheilus anshuiensis
AATCAGTGGTTAAGTTGTATTTACAACACTGTTCCAGAACACTTCAACCCAAATATTCAGATGTGTGCAGCACATTTATGGAGGACCGTTTCCTGATCCTGGTAGAGTAGACTACGATGCCGGCTGTTCTGACTGAAAGTATGTTTTCATTTAAAGAATTTGCCACTGATGATTCAAACGCGAGTTTTGAGCAGTGTAGAGTAGCGCTTGTTGTTTGTCATTTCTCCGATCACAAATGCAGACATGGTTTTATGTTTACGTGGCGCGATGCAATGCAACGCGTAAAAAGACAGTATAAGTCGTTATAATCCTTAATTATGTCCCCAATGGATGCAACAAAATCCTCGTTTATAATGGGTTTTAATGTTTTTGTCTCAAATAGTGCACTGTTCTCTACAGCCTTGTAATTCATCGTATTTTTCAAAAATGTCATCATTTCCAAATTGCAAACGTCGTTATTTTGCACGTCCGCTTACCGGCTTTCTCATCGTCTTCATTTGTTGTACTCTCGGTGGATTTAAGGAAAAAGGTACTCAGCTTAGTACATTTGGCCGCGTCAGTTTCTAGAGTTTTTTTTTTTTTACTCTGGCCTTTTCAGTGCCACCTTTGCACTTTCTATTATCCATTTTTTATCTGTTATTTTTTGCTCGCATATCTCCAACAACTGACTTTTTAGTTTTTAGTTTTTTTGAGTAAGGTGCAGCTGTCGGGGGAGTCAAAAGATAATTACATCATCATTAACCTGCAGGCTGCACTCTGCGAGTGGGGCAGCAGTAAAATAATAAATAAAAGAGTGGGCCTGCTGTGAGTGCAAGCAGCCTAGTAGAGACAGCATCCATATTTCAACCCAGTGGCATGACGACCCCGGCCCTCACGGCCAAAAAAACAGACCGGCCCACCGGGAATTCTCCCGGTGCTTTCGATTAGCCAATCCAGGCCTGTATATATATATGAGACAATATATTATAGGCATGACGACCTCACGGCCAAAAAAACAGACCGGCCCACCGGGAATTCTCTCGGTGCTTTCGATTAGCCATTAGCCAA
>NW_015548254.1:1144948-1148030 GCF_001515605.1 Sinocyclocheilus anshuiensis
ACGGCGGGGCATAGAGGAGAAACAATAATGTACAGTATGTGGAAAATAATGTGTTTTTTGAACTTTAAACCCCATAAACACATTTCATTACACCAAATACACAAAATAACATCATATGACCCCTTTAACACTTCTTACCTGTAGTCTCGGTAGGTGTAAGCAGGCGGCTCTTTCCAGCACTCATTCGCTTCTGGGTCCAGAAGACAGTTGTCTGCATGTATTGGGTGACTGAGGTCATTTCTGTGCTCCTGCTGACCTGATAAAATAAATAATTATTAAAAATATTATAAAAAATAAATGTAAAAAAATTATTTATATATATATATATAAAATAAATATATATATATATATCATTAATATTTAATGTTGTATAAATATGTATTATAAATTATATATATGTTTAACAATATATATTATATAGATGTTTTAAATATTTTACACACACACACGCAGTATGCAAGTATATACATACCTCATGACGCAGCATTATGTGTAGTATATTCTGACTTACGTAATCAAAATGTGGTTTAATCTGAGGTAGAAACTGAGAGCTGAGGTGACGTACCAGATATGGCGGTCCTACACACAAGATGTGTGTATGAGAAATGAAGAGTAGAGTTTAGCATGAAGTATGACTCCAGTATCCGCCTGGCCTTCTCGCTGACATCATAAAAGAGGCGGGCACTTTTTAAAGGAACACGTCCCTCATAGCCATACTGCAAAGATAAATAACAAAGAATTAATTATTAATATTATAATATTCATGACTGTTTAATTACTCACGACTCTTTGTCCAATCAGAATGTACATAAATCTTTAAAAATAAATAAATAAATATAAATTGTAATTATAAATTCATTTACATTCCAAATAACACAATATACTGATAAGAAATATTAATTAAAATTTTACTCGATATTTGAGTGTGCTACGTATTTTTCATGCTGTTAGCTTTTGGCTGTTTACACTTTACTGTAATATTGGGTTCATGTGTCGCACTATCTGTAAACACAAGTGTCAGTCAATGTTAAAAACTACTAACCTTCAACGTTTTCAATACTGTCGCCCCTTCGAATTTCTCATTTGGTGTGTGAGGAGACATTTTCCCCTTGTAGCCGTCACCAGCTGCAGTGACACTCTAAGGACATATTGAGATAACAACCCAAACTTAACTGTAAAGTTACAGTACATCTGACATAAAATGAAATAAAATACTATATCACATACGCTGATTCGTTTTAAGACACTGAGAATGACACAACAGAAGTAAACTCTCACGTGTGCCAGATGTTTGAGCTCAGAGCACTCATCCTCACTGATGACATCATCAAAAAGCGCCCTCTGACTCCCATTCAGGGTGACAGAGTTCTGTACAAGTCGTACATTCTCATACAGCAATGGACCTCCTGTATACACATGTACACATACAACCACAAATTTACTTTTAATAACCAATAAAAATGGTAAAACACTGACACAGTAATAGAAATGTTACTAATCTGCTGAACCAGTATATTGTAACCAGGCCGATTTGTGAACTGAATCAATTGGTTCATTGAAAACAATCAACTTTTTTGCCATTTTTGTAGCTTTGAGGTCTCTATTATTCTAACCTATTTTTAGTCCCTCTTCTTGCTTTTTGTCCAAGTTGTTTATGGTTATGTATCTTGCCTTTTACAATATTAAGTTCATAAGTTCATTTAAAAGTCAGAAACAGCATATCACCTTCCCGCAACTCTTGTAACACAGACATTGTGACATTTCTTTTTGCTGATATTGGCACATAGTCCATCCAGCCATTGGTACCAGAAGGAATCCTAATGACACATAATTCAAAACATAAGCTCTGAACATTATCAGTATACTTTATTATATTAATGCCTACCTGTTAGCATCTTCTCTGCCACCCGAACTGCTCCAGTAGTTCTGAAGAGAAACAACAATCAGAAGCATACATTAAAAACTCTTTAGTTATGAAGAGCTGTGCCTTTATAATAGTTGGGCTTATTGATGATCCCACCACAAGGGGGCGATGTAGGCTAATTGTTTAATCTCAAATATTACAGGAGCACCTGTTCCCTGTCATAGCTGTTACCAGACTGAAACATTGTTCATTCCCATTGCCTACATGGTACATTTGAACTATTTTACAATATTTGATTCCTCATACATTTACAAAGTGAACTCTTAATTAAATCGGCAAAAATGTTGTTTTCAAACAGGCTTCCCCCGTCTTCCATTGGTTGAACAAACAGATAATCCCGCCCACTGTAGCTCTATCAGGTTGATTAGGATTATCAAACAAACAGCAATGTTTTGAAACATCTACACTTAAAAAAGTGAAACGGCCATGTCGTTTAATCATGGTTTCTGGTTTAAACCTGTTTTCCCCACAGTAAAAAAACAAACAAAAAAACAATGAAAAGAAACAATTTTGTTTAAATAGTATTTTTGCTTGACAAAAAAAATAAAAAAATAAAAATAGTCACTGGCCAATTTTACCTGACTGCAGAAATGTGGTTTTATTTTTTTTAGTATTTTTTTTTGTGTGTGTGTTTTTGTCAGTACATAACAGAAAAGATGATTCATATTTTAAAAAGACATCAAAACTGATGGACTTTCAAAGTGAATATTCCTGCCTTCATTTATTAAAAGTAAATTAAATGAAACATTGATAAACAAAATGCTTTAGTTTTATCTTAAGTGAAAATTATACTTTCATATTATAACTAATTTAATTAAATATCCTTTTGTTTATGCTGAAATAAAGTTGTAAAAAATATATTCACCTAAACATTTTGCCTTGTGTCTAAGAAAATGATTTTACCTGTCAAATAATTGTATGATTACAGTAGTGTTATATTATGCCTCCAAACAGGAAGAAATGATGCTGTATGTTTGACCATCTAATGCTCAGAAATAATGCAGAATCTAACATCAGATCCTTTGTAATGAGCTTGACTGAGTGACTGAAGGTCTATTAACCTGAAATCTGGAATGTGTCCTTTTCTTTTACCTTGAGTCCCTTTGAAAGGATGAGAGCGGCAGGACGGTGGTGACAGGCAGAGGAGAAATGGAATGG
>NW_015548254.1:1148485-1150786 GCF_001515605.1 Sinocyclocheilus anshuiensis
TATATAGACCTACATTAAGTAATATGACTTTTGTATAAAGAAAACATGGGATTTATAAGAAAAAAAATCTTTTTACTTTGCATGAATGCCAATTTTTGTTGTTGGAATTATAAATATTTTTGATTATTATTAAACCTAATTTAAGGTTTGAGCGGAGCCTTAAATATAATTTGAGAAAAAACTAATACATATAGCTTAGGGTATTTTTTTTTTACTTAGTCCATTTTTTTTATTCAATGTACACTTTTTTTTGAGAAATCAACCTACAAATTACTAGCTTATAAATGTCTCTGCATATTAAACTGGTATAGACAGAAAAAATGGCAGACTTGAGCTTTAGAAAACCATTTCTAGTTCATTTTGTGTACTTACTGCTTCAATATAGGGCACTCCAAGATTACTGCTGCCGATGAGCAGCAGGTCTAACTCCTGTTTGTGCTGCTTTAGATAATGTTCAGCTTCCTGTGGCATAAAAAAAGCATAGTTAGACTGATTATATTTCCTACATGCTGTAGGTTTAATATTATGGCCCTAATTATTTTATCTCCCAAACATCTTGTTTACAACACAACAAAACCTGAGGGATGGATGGCGTAGTCTCAGTCTAAAATCAAGCCCGTTCCACAACCTGTTCGATTTCTCTTGGCATTTTCCAAGACTTTTTATTAGTGGTCTCTGGCACTCATTTAAAGCAACTTGTTATAACTGGAGCAAAGTCTGCTGCTTCTAAGTGTGGTCGAGACCACATGAAATGGCAGCCTAGGTGCCCTTTTGGGGGAAGAGTTACATGGGTAGCATTTGCGGCTTTGTGTTCTTCGAATGCAAACAGCTCTCAAATTGTTTCAGGGAGCTTTGCGGTGTTTCAGTGAAGCTTTCTACTCAGCTCCCTGTTCGAGAAGACTATGCTGTCAGCACAGTATCTCGGTGGTGGGTTAACAAGGTCCCGGAGGAAATAGAAATCGGGCAATCAGACATGGCAGCAAGCCCATATAGATGGAAACACTCTGCAATAGGGTGGAAAAGAATGTACTTGGTTGTTATGAGCTAAGAACTGAAGGATCTTGCAGTGAAAGACGTATTGATGCCCTCTGGCACTTGACTTACCAAACTCATGTGGCTTTTACAGTGCTAATAGCTTCCAGGCTTTCCAGCAAGACTCTTTTGGATAGTTCAAGAGTGTGTGCAGCCATTACTGTACATCTTGGATACCAAACCCACTAAACACATGATTATTCTAGTGTGTTTATGCACGCTGGCATCCTGCCAAATTCTGCACTTGGGGAATAAGTCTACTATAGTGATTTCGTAATAGATCTGGACTGGGAAGATCTGGATCTGTTCAAAAGCTTCAAATGGCATTACAAGAACTATCACCATTATGAATTTGAACTTGCTCAATGTCGACTGATGCTAGTGTAAGATAAGTTACTTTAAAGACAAGCATCAACTAAAAGGAAAATTTGTAAATTGTGTCTATCTCAGGAGACTTTGAGATTTAGAACAATAAACGTCTCAGTAAGCAGTCGATCAATGGCTTGTATCAAGCAAATTTCCAAATTTCAAATTGCAAATTTCCACTATCATGACTGTCATATGGCATCTGCTTCAATGAAATAAGAATGTCTGAAATATAGAAAAGGAATAAAAAAACAAACAAAAAACAAAATGTCATTTGGTGCATCCAAGTAAAAATACCATATTTTATCTTGAAGACATGTGAGTGTCAGGGTTATTATAGTTAAAGGGATAGTTCACCCAAAAATGAAAATGTGATGTTTATCTGCTTACCCCCAGGGCATCCAAGATGTAGGTGACTTTGTTTCTTCAGTAGAACACAAACAAAGATTTTTTTTTCAAATGGACCATTGACACTCTATCTACAATCTAAATTAGGAGTGTCAATGTTCCATTTGAGAGATAGGTGGCGGTAATGCACTTATAAGTCTGCGATCTGCCGTAAAGCAAGAAGAAGAAGAAGGCGCCTCACGCGCAGGCTGAAGAAGACGCGAACACGCTCAGGACAGTTCGGACATTGCGGTGAAAATCAGAGGTAAAAAACGATATAAATACTGTTCATTTTCTTGCACAGACCGATCGTTTTGTGTCTTTACATATCAGTGTATCGTCACAAGCCGCAGGGTTTAATTTGGTTTTGTCTGTGCATGTTTTTTTTTACTCTCAAAGCCGTGATTCCCATCCACTTACATTATACGACTGACAGACTGCAACAGTTTGAGTTAAAAAAATTTTTAAAAGTTAAAAGAAACAAAGTCACCTACATCTTGGATGCCCTGGGGGTAA
>NW_015548254.1:1151540-1194091 GCF_001515605.1 Sinocyclocheilus anshuiensis
TTAAAGGGATAGTTCACCCAAAAATGAAAATGTGATGTTTATCTGCTTACCCCCAGGGCATCCAAGATGTAGGTGACTTTGTTTCTTCAGTAGAACACAAACAAAGATTTTTTTTTCAAATGGACCATTGACACTCTATCTACAATCTAAATTAGGAGTGTCAATGTTCCATTTGAGAGATAGGTGGCGGTAATGCACTTATAAGTCTGCGATCTGCCGTAAAGCAAGAAGAAGAAGAAGGCGCCTCACGCGCAGGCTGAAGAAGACGCGAACACGCTCAGGACAGTTCGGACATTGCGGTGAAAATCAGAGGTAAAAAACGATATAAATACTGTTCAGTTTCTTGCACAGACCGATCGTTTTGTGTCTTTACATATCAGTGTATCGTCACAAGCCGCAGGGTTTAATTTGGTTTTGTCTGTGCATGTTTTTTTTTACTCTCAAAGCCGTGATTCCCATCCACTTACATTATACGACTGACAGACTGCAACAGTTTGAGTTAAAAAAATTTTTAAAAGTTAAAAGAAACAAAGTCACCTACATCTTGGATGCCCTGGGGGTAACCAGATAAACATCTAATTTTCATTTTTGGGTGAACTATCCCTTTAACTAAAACTAAATACATAAAAAAAAGTTTGTTTCTTGAAATAAAATAAACTTTAACTGAAAAAAAAGTAAAAAACAACCTTACTTCAGCTAGTTGCCAGAGCATAACTGAAAATTTAAAATAAAAACGAATTCAAAATATTAATAAAAAAACTATATCAAATCAACACACTGCTTTGTTTTTTTTTTCTGCATGTTGCACCACCATGTCTCACCTTGCGAGGCTGGCCATCATGTCCCAGCACTTCCCTGTAATGCTCCACATTCTCAGTCATGAACTCTTCGCCTTCGTGGAACAACAGGTAGGTCAACGCGCACTCCAACGCCTTCTCATTCCTTCCAGCTGAACACATAGAGGAGAGAACCAGTTATTAAGTGTTGATGAAGTTACCAGGGCTCTGTTTCTTGGATTTTACATCCTGTGAGGCTGTCTGATTTTTTGGAGTCATCTTTTCCCACAGTCACGTTTATTTCCTTTTGGAGACCCACATGCTCGGAAACATTCACATTCCAGGCCAGTGACCACAATGGAACAAACACCACACAGGGATGAGCGAGTGGAAACACACGGCTCTGAGACTTGCAACAGAGACGGCACTCGCAAACACACACCTGAATGACTTGCCATTTTATGAACAACAAGCAGTATTTGTAAAGCTAAAATTTCTCATCTCGGAGCTCTTTTTATTGGTGTGGAAGCAAAAGTTCAGCTTTGACATTTCCAAGAAGAAATCAGTCAAGTCTGAAATATTTATCAGATTCTCCCTCTACTTTAGAGTGAGTAATTTCATGATTAATGAGGTTTTGTCATTTCGAAATAATTTTCAAGGTGCTTTTAATCTGATTATAATTACTGCTGACAATTCCTTTCTATTACAGACTATTTCTAATTTGACTGATGGAAGTCAGTAGTGTTGTAGCCAATATCTTCTATCTTGAGTCCAAGATGCAAGGAGAGAATTGGGGTAAGATACCAAATCAAGCCCAATGAGTTTTACTCCAAGACTAGAAGTTGTGAAGGTGAGTTCAAGAAAGTGAATTCAAGCAGTTTTGACATGTATAGAGGTTTACCTTGGAAATAGGCAAATTGCAGGTAGTCGTAATGCAGTGGCAGATAGTTTTCCATAGTCGACAGGCGACCGGGGCATGTGGCCAAGTCTCGGATGCACTCATGCTGGCAGTGAAGAACCTGTGTGTAATGATCTGGAAGACAAAGTTCAACATGATTTAGATGAGGGGTCTCGAGGTCAAATTAGCTTGGGGCCTCTGGCCAGTTTGTATTCTCTATCTTGAACCAGTTGAAAAGTTACGACACATGCAGATGCTTGAATTTGAACTATTTACCATTACACTCTTAAAAAAATAATGGTTCCAAAAGGGGGGTTTTTGCAGTGATAACAGAGATGAACCATATTTTTTATTTAGTCTGAAGAACATAAAAAAAAAATCTAAAGAACCTTTTTTTCTGCTATAAAGAACCTTCTGCCGAATGGAAAGGTCCTCGATCCATAGATGCCAATAAAGACTCTTTATTTTTAAGAGTGTACTTGTGGAAAAACAGAAACAGGGCAACGTGGCGGGATCTAATTGCTTAATAACACACTGTAATTCTGTTTGATGCAGTTGAGAATGTGATCCATGTCTTTTCCAAGAGTGCATGAAGTGAGATCATCTAACTGGGATCAAATCAAAGATGTGCAACCAGAGATGCTGGTGTATTTCATGTGGACAAGGTTGAGGATTTATTTATTTCAAATTAGAGAGCTGAGAAGACTTTAAAGGGTTTCAAGTGTAGTAGGCAGATTGTTCCCACATGAAAGTGGGAACAGATTCACAAATTAAAAAGATGAGTAATAGCTTCTATCAAAAGAGGGTTTAACAGGCATATTATGGGATGGAGAGGCTTTCGTCAAATTTGTGTTAGTCTATTCATGTATTCACAAAGGCATGTAACTAGCTCTTGATTACTTTTGTAAATATAACAAAGATAACCTTGAAGCCATGAAAATCACGAAGAACAACCCATCTGCTTTAAAAGACCTTTTGTTAATATGGTAGAAAATGAGCCCATAATTGTAGCAGAGAGTCATGTCATTGCATACTATCAAAAAACATACATACACATATGCTCTCAGATCCTTTAATGTGCACAAACACACCCAACGGACAGAAAATGTCAGTGACATCACTCCGAATGCTTTCCAGGGATTCCTTGCTGAACTCTGAGACATGCCATCATGCACAAAACCCCCTGAAGCTAACGTCAGAAACACTGACAACCCCCATGAAGAACAAGTCCTCTCACGATGGGCCAATCCTTCACATTTAGGCCATAAATGAATGTCAGTCATGCAACAGTCTTTCACATCCTTCCTTAATCAGCAGAATGCAATCAGCAATAATTAAGAACCATTATGGCAGCTCAATGACATGCATTGTTTTTAAGCCAAATGTTAGGGGGATGTTATGACATAAGTGTTAGAGAATTATGACTCCCTGTTTGACTTTTATGGACTTTCACGCAGTTAAAAGATGTCAGTTAGTTATATTAGCTGTAATTAGTGCCCATCATGCAACTATTACAGCAATTTTACTGAAATGTGACAGCCTAAACTGAAAGCAGCTAAAAATTATCGATAATTTGTGTCAATAACTATGAATATGATGAATGAAAATATGTGATAAATTAAATACTCTACAGTTGGTGTCATTAAGGTTTTTTTTTTTTTTTTGCACACCAATGCTGCATTTATTTGATAAAAAATACAGTAAAAACAAATATTCTGGAATATTATAACAATTTAAAATAGCTTTTCCTATTTGAATATATTTTAAAATGTAATTTATTCCTGTGACACAAAGCTGCATTTTCAGCATCATTACTCCAGTCTTCTGTGTCACATGATCCTTCAGAAATCCTGCCCTGCCTTTAAATGGCTATCTTTTTTAAAACTGAGGTCAGTTGGACTGTGTGTGGCCTGCTGAATTTCAAACAGTAGTCTGGTTTTGAGCAGGAATGCAATCCAGACAAAACATGGCTCATGTTATGCATGCTTAACAGACATAAGCCAGTTTCTCCCATGTAACTTCACAGGCTGAAGTTAAAAAGAACAGCTTCTGTATCGATACATAACAAATCATAAAAGTGGATTTAGCTTTGATCCAAAGAAGCCTTTCAAGTTGTATGTTTTATTTTCAAAACACTGTATAGGGCAGCCCACACTCTTTGAAGCTGTTCATTGTTGTACTATCATGAACTGCCTGTCAGACACAACAATAATGGATTGTACTTCAGAAAAAAAAACCCTTAGGTCAAACATTACTCTTGCCTACTCAGAAAGGACTTACATAGAGGTCAGAGAACGGGAAGATCTCCATTTCTGGGAACACAAATAGCTCAGAAACATGATATCCACAACAGAAAGTCCCAAAGAACCACTTGAGAACGGAAAATTCCCAGACCCTTCTCAAGACCACAGATGATAGCTTTACCACATTAGGAGGAAGCAGAAAAGCTCTGAGTACAAAAGCATCTGTACCTGAGATTAGCTCGTAGAGGTTGTATTTGTACAAGACATGATTCTGCTCCTCGAAGTGCTGCGGCCCTTCACAGAGGGCCCGGCACTCCACATCGGCTCGGTAATACTCAGTCAGAGCCTCTTCAAAGAGCGTCACGGACTCTTCGTAGTTTCCTTTGTCGTAGAGCTTCACCCCAGCAAAGAAGGCTTTCTGTAAATAGAAAGATGCACTTCATGATGCTGAACTTGTTTCAGGTGTTTCAGGCTTTGTCGGGTGTTCTTGGAGGTTCAAGAAGCTTCAAACAGTGCCGTAATTGGGGTCAGCAGTCACTCACCTGGTGTGGGCGGGATTCCCGGTCAATTAGGTGTTCCTCTTTTACACCCTTCTGGGCTTTGTACTGCTCTAAGTGCCCTCCCATCTCCACATGCTCAGGGTTGGCTTGGAAATACGTATGAGCGGCAGACGCAGCTTTGTCCAGTTGCCCAAGCTGTTTTGAAAAGAAACAACACAGAAACATTTGAAAAAAAAAAAAACTTTGGAGGGCCTCTCTTGGCACAATTTTGAGTTTTACAGCCCAAATACTGAGAAATTACATTGCAAAATATGTCAATTATAGTTGTAATTGTGATATCAGGTCACATAAATGCAATTATCTGTAAGAAAATTACCAGACCTTGTGTGAAATATCACAATCTTTAAACAAATCATTATGAGAATTAATAGAAATTGTTGAAAAAAAATTGTTTTGTAGTGTTGAAGAACACAGTATAGCCAATTTGGACAGAAATTCATTCTGGTCTGAACTGGTCTTTTCAGCAGGGAAGCTCCTTTTGGCCTCTGAAAGGGATAACAAATTTAAATAAATAAATCGGGGACTGTTTAAATCATAATTCCAATGAATTCTGCTTTATAACTGGAGGAAAAAAAATGTCAAAACAAATTCACGGAAGCCATCAGCGGTTATTTTTCAGCCTCAAATCTGTTCTGCAGATCTTGGATTGGCATCAGTTTCTTTAATCCTTACTAGGAACAATATATTGTATGAAAAGAGCTCTGTTTTAGGTTTGTTTGTACTAACTCACGCATTGCAAAAATTATGACGAAGTTAATGATGATTTACAGAAAGAAAAAAAACACATTAGCAAGAATCACATGGATCTCTTTTGGAGTTTACCACCACAAATCACAAAATACATCAGAAGGCTATCAGCATCAAGACTTCCAGGTCCAAACAGATCATGTTTGTTTCATTATGACTGAATACAAAAGCTTTAGTTTTCAACAAAACATCCTTAAATACACACACTACAGCAAACAAGTTGCATGCATCACATTGAATGGTGCTTTGTCGTTCTTTTTGAAGCATCCCTTGGTCACTATTTGCTTTTGTTGTATGGAAAAGAGCAGTTTAAACATTTCTCAAAATACCTCCTTTTGTGTTCCACAGAAGAAAGTCATACAAGTTTGCAATGACATGAAGAACCTCCATGGAACCATGAAGAATATCCATGGAAACGTACAAAAGGTTCATAGTGGAAAAATGTTCCTTAGAATGAAATATACTTCACTGTATGCAAAAATGGTTCTTTTCAGAACTGTTCCCTGAAAGGTTCTTTTGGGAAACAAAAATTATTTTTATATTACGCTGCTACAAAAAACGCTCTCTGGAACCTTTATTTTTATTTTTAATGTTATGGAGCTTCTGATGTCTCCAGATACAATCATAGATGGACCACTGCAGAGTGGAAAAGATGATCCCCAATCATCGGCTGCTTTTTTTTCCTCGTCTTTTGCGACTCGGCCAAGGTTTGGTCTTTTATGCTAGGGAATGAGGCAGGGAGGCTGAAGGCTTAGGAGGATATGCTTGGTTATCTCTGAAAGGCCAAAGAGCAAGCTGGCGTCGACTGCATTCCAGTGTCTTCTTTCTACTACCCTCTTGTCCACACACACACACACACACACACACACACACACTGATGTGTGTCCCAGCTGCGAATGGCTCACAAAGACCCTGAATGGATACAGTAGGGGGTATTTTTGTATCCCATCCAAATGCTGACCTGTCCGATTTTCATCTAAAGCAGGTCAGATTCCAGGAGCTGAAGCCAAGATGCGACTTGGCCCCTCAAATCCGACTGTTATGTTCAGTCACCTCACCTGGCGTGTTTATCACATTCGCTACAGTAGCGTATCAAAAAATCCTCATGCCCTGACAAATCCTGTAATCGTCATAGAACAGTGACCAAAGAGTTCACAAGAGGTGACTGGAAAATGGCCCAGCTAGACAACAAAAGCTCAAACGCAGCTGGGATTTAGTCTGGCTGGGTGCATTGTCTGCTTAAATTCACACGTCTCTCACAGCTGTTTTCTCAATTTTATTTACCAAAAACACAACAGTTCTGAGGCTTCAAAACCACCAAATTTAGTGGCATTTATGTGTGTTTGATGTTCCTGTATAAAATCGTTGCCTCAGAAAACTTTGTAATGTATGACTCTACTGAAAACCTGCTGGACAAAGGGATGTAGAAGCACATGGCTGTTTTACAACCATCATATATTAAGTAAATAAATGTTTTGAAGCAGCTAGTTTTCTTTGCGGTGTAATAACCTCCTATGTTTTAAACCAAAACTGTTAGTAGTTATGTTCCTTCAGGCCCTGTGGACATTGCAAAACAGAAGTTTGTTGCCATGCACATTTTACACATTTAAATGCAAATTAGGTATATAATAACACAATAACATAACATAACATGCAACCTAACATAACCTAAAACATATAAGCTAACCTAACATAACCTAACATCCAACCTACAGTAACATAACATAACCTAATATATAACACAACATAATATGCAACCTAACATAACCTATAACATATAAGCTAACCTAACATCCAGCCTACAGTAACATAACATAACATAACCTAACATAACATATAACTAAACACAACATAATCTATAACATAAAAGCTAACATCCCTGTTGAAAAAACCAGCATATGCTGGTTATTTCAACAGATAACATAACAGACAACCTAACATCCAACCCAACATAACCTAGTATACAAGCTACAGCAACATAACATCTAAGCTAACCTCAGTGCTGGGCAGATGCTGCATGTTAGCTATGATTTGAGGCTTTTTGTTGTAGACTTTGGTTTAATTAGCATGACTGAAATAGAAGCTGATTTAATATCTAAACAAAGACTTGAGTCTCACTGACCATGTTGCTAGCAAGTCCTGTGAAGACATATTTTAGTTCACTTCTAAATTACTTCAACAGATGGTTTTACAGCTGAGACGCTCATTTCACACACACACTTACACACAAATCCACAGTATTGGCTTTACCAAATATTCTCAGCAAACCCATTACATCAACAATTTAGTATGTGTAAAAGCGATTCTCCTTTCATTTTATATCAAACGGATACACCCACACAGACAAACAGAGCTTGCAACACTTTGAAAAAATCTAAACTAAAAATCAAGCGACATCAACTAGTAGTATGTTCCTAATTGCATAAACAGTCTTCAGCTATCATTTGTGCCTCTTGGGTAAATATTTTCCAGAGAGAGCACCTGTGGCCATCGTAACTGCTGATTAATATACACCACCACAGCTTTTTTTTTTTTTTTTGCTGCATCTCCAGCCAGAGTTTACAAACCATTTACTCACTGGCTATAAAAAAGAAAAACATCCCGTTTGATGTGGGATAAAGTCGCAGCCAAGACAAGCCTCATTTATGCTTTTTTTTTTTTTTTGATGAAGGAGGCAAAGAATGTCAACAACATGTTGATGGGACTGTAGATGCTTTTATGTTCTGAGAAAATCATGTTGTTTGGTAGAGATCAACTACAGACATTCAGAGCTTTAAACAATTTTTTATGTGTTAACAAGAAAAAAAAACATCTATTAATGTGCTTTTATTGGATTAAGTAAACTACACTAAATGTATTCATTCGTTTAGAAGACGCTTTCATCCAGTAACTTACAAATGGGGAAAATCACAATCAATTTGTAGTTTAAGCTAATAATAATGTAACATATTCATGGGGAAATATGTCCATTAGGCCTTTACTGAGGTCCAGTTAAGGATACAGGAGTAAATAGAAAACTATTATTAGCTATTATTAGAAAAGTATTATTAAAGGACATCTCTTACAACTAAAAGCACTTTTATTTTGCTCATATCAATAATAAATAAATCACGTAGCAACAAAGACTTATTATTTAATGTGTAATCTAAGCATAAGCTAATATTTAACAAATATTCAAGCAGAACACTTCAATCTGTAACTAATAAATCCAGTGCGCTGTATATTGACTGAAGCAGTGAAATTGACTTCAAGTGGAAAACTGCCATTGCCCTGGTTTCACTCAACACTATGCAATAGAGAAGCCACAAGAATCTGTGCAAACACACTAAACTCCCTATATTAAATCCAGTGTGTTTACAAGTGGGGTTACTTTAGATAGCGGCGTCTATTTATTTAAGCTATCATTTCCAATTTCCTTCTTAATCTTGAGTTTTGATTTTAGTAAATTTAACCTAGCAATGACAATAAGGGATAGTGGGAGGTACATCAAGCATGTCCAGTTTTACGAACCATAACCTCAAATGTAAACATTTGTTTAAAACAAGTAAAGCTATTTTAAACAGTATGTTTCTCCCAGTAAACCGTAATGTAAACTTTGAAAAATCTTCTAAACAAAGTAGGATGAATTTCTTGCTGTAATCCTCATTTGTAAGTCAATTTGGATAAAACTGTCTGCTAAATGAATAAATGCAAAATTCTGTTTCATATTTAGTAGTCCACTTTATAATTATATTCTTTTTAGACAGTAAACCCATTATGAAATGTATAGGATCCTCTTTTGAAACATTATGAAATATAAACAACAGTATTTCCTGTATTTTCAAATTAAATGTTATATCCAGTTAAAAAGTAAACAGTGCATTTATTCTATTTACTTTTGAAACCTTCCATGGAAGTGACATCATTGTTAAATTTGCATAGTAAATTTTGATTGGTTCCATCTAACAATCTATTGCTGCTTTATAATAAAATACAAGCTTTTCTAAAACTTTAAAGGTAATGTGTAATTTCTATGTCACTAGTATGACCAAATTTTTCTCAATACTAACATCATCTTCAAACAGATATTTTTGTTCAAACTAAGTAAATGTCAGGGAAAATGATGAACTGATCTATTGTGGCACAAAACATCAGGCTGCAGCAGTCAAAGCAGATCACATTTTTTCCCACTAACAAGGACTTAACTAAAAAAAAGTCAATGAAGAGGAAAAACCTACTTTCTCCATCAAAATACAGTCTATTTATCCCAAGTATCCCATGTTGACCTGTCCTTCTTCATGGCAGTTAAAGGGGTCATATGATGCTCTTTTAAAGATCATTATTTTGTGTATTTGGTGTAACAGAATATGTTGACATGCTTTAATGTTCAAAAAACACATTATTTTTCAAATACTGTACATTATTGTAGGTCCAACTTGAAATCGCATCATATGACCCCTTTAAACCTCAAAGGCTTGTGGGAATTCTGTGGATGATGTCATCCGTCTGGGGCGTGGCCTCCTCACACTTCCATTAGTGCCGACACACAAGCCCTTTTCTCTGTGCAACACCCACTCCACACACATTGGTTTAAAAAGGTAATGTCTGAGGAATGTCTTTAAAGCAGGATGGAACAGACAGCCTCTTTCACTACAGCAAAGACATGGGATAGCTGAAAAAGTAAAATAGGTCTACAATAATCCAGCTACTGTATGCTACCGCTGAATGGAAGTCTGTGTACGTGGGGTTTGGTTTTCAAATGGTTTCTTTGGTCATCCCTTGCTTAGAAGAGGTGTTAGGCTGATTCGTTTGTACATAATTAGAGAGGAGATCAAAAGATTACAAATTAGATTAATGGTCAGGATTAACCTGTTAGCCTTTTTGTTTGGTAAACTGTACTTCTGTTGTGTCCCTCAGACAATAACATCTCATACTCTTTGAAATGCACCTGTCTAATCACTTTTTCCATTTAAATTTGTTTGTTTTTTCTTTGTAACACTAACTTTATTAGTAGTATGCCAGACAAGAGACTAGAACACCTCTCGGCAAAAAAAAAAAAAAGTCATGTTCATGCTGGTCTAAAGTGCCACATTAAATTAAAATATTTATTGCACCAAATTTTCGCATCAAACATTCATCTTGGTGTGAACCGCCATTCAGACTTCACTTCGGTCAAATTAAGAGTTATTTAAAATTTTGGAGATGTGGACTCCATCCGAAATGGCATACTTCCCTACTATGTAGTAGGCGAAAAACATTATGTGACAAAAGAAGTATGTCCAAATTCACAGTACTCATAAAAGAGTAGGTAAAAAGTACCCGGATGACCTACTACTTCCAGCGTGATTCTGAAATGTGCATACAGTGGATACTTTACTACCCTATGAGGCCACAGGAGAGGATTTATTAAAGGGGTCATATGATGTTGCTAAAAAGAACATTATTTTGTGTATTTGGTGTTAGAATGAGCCGTTTTAGGTAGGCGTGACTGACTCTTAAATTTTATAAAGAATATCTCTTTGGATTTGAGACTTTAGTCTTTGCAACTTTACAGATCTTCTTTATGCACCAAGAGCTTGTAACACTCCAAAGAGAAACGAAAAATTGAAATCGCATCATATGACCCCTTTAATGAAAGTGACGCAACGCAATTGGCACTGGTAGATCACGTGATAATGACAACATGGCGAATGTAGTACGTCCAGATTGCATTCATACAACACTCATTCATATTACATAGAACTTACTCTTTTTGCAGTCACAAAGTAATTACTTATTCAAAAAATGACCTACTCAAAAGACTATGCGATTTTAGACACAGCTGTGGCCTGCAGGGTCGGTCACATGCTTCAACCGAGGAGATTCATAATACTTGGAGAAAACTATCCATTAGCATTCCCATTCTCATAGCACAGGGGTGTCCAAACCTGTTCCCATAGGGCCACTGTCCTGCAGAGTTTAGTTCCAACCCCAATTAAACACACCTGAACCAGCTAATCAAGATCTTCAGACTCAATGGATACTTCTAGAAAAGTGTGTTGGAGCTGGTTGGAGCTAAAATTTGCAGGACGTTGGCCCTCCAGGTGCAGGATTGGACACCCCTGTCATGGAAGTTTCTCGGCAGTATCCCCTATTTGTCTCAAGGCTTACCTTTCCCAAACCTAACCCACCATTTCCTTTCACTTCCCCGCTTATAGCAATCCCATTAAAAGCTCAAAAAGCCCATAAAGCAGTAACAGCTCTAAAACTTATGGCAGGCCATTTTCCTAAATCTTCCAGCCTTCCCTTGCCTGCTGCATCAGGAGAGACGGTTTGAGTTGAAATCCTCTCGAAACATCATCCATCTTCCATTTGTTTTTTGCCCCACAACTATTCAGCCCAAACATTTGATAAATGCACAGTTAATAGTCCTCAACATCTTATGTTCCAGCACCTTTCATCTCACTCCGTGGGATCTCTTGGCCCAGAGCGGAGGGGTGAGTCAGCCCTCCCTCCACATTCCTGCAGAGCCCTCGGCCTGAGAGAGGGCAGCCCCCTCGGATCATCGCTCCCGGACTCACGCTGGCTTCCTAATGACCAGACTCCCCACTGAGAAGAGCAACATTTGTTTAAAAAACAACCTAAATTATCTCTTGTTCAAATATGAGCCTGATGTGAACTTACATTCATGCCCCTTCATGTCCTCTTTATGAGCTGAATGGAGCTAAAGTTTTATCCAATATACATCACAAAGAACTTTTTTTCGGACTATGTTTAACGAATGAGTTTCTCTAGAGTTCAAAGAGCCCATTATGGCTCTTGTCTTACTGAGGCCTATCAGTTCTGCTAGTGCGCCGTTTAAACGCATGGATTGGAAACAGCGCGGGATGGGGGTGCTGTACTAAAGAGTTAAATCTAAAGCAGGCCTGGGCTTTGTTCACATACAACCGAGCTTTACAACGGAGGCATTGGTATCACAGTGCCTTCACAATGCTGCCTTTCATTCTCCCACGAAAGCACCAGCACCCTCGATTTTCCTCCCTGGAGGATTGCGTACTGTATTTTGTCATGTTGCAGATGCCCATCTGCATCTGTATCTCTATACTGAGTGCAGGAAACTAAGCAAAGGCTACTCTATTGGCTCTGTCAGGCGTGAACACTCCTGAATAGCCCTCATAGGGGCCCCAGTGAATTCTGGGAACCCTGAGGTTCTGAGTGCCAAGTGATGAATGATTTGCCCTCTGTGATTAACAAGTTGACAAGTTTTTAATGCAAACTCAAAGTAAACCCCAGGTATTGGGGTTTCTAAGTCTAAGGGACATTTTTGTCATGTTTTATTTTATGACATTAGAAAATTGTAAAAAGTTTTGGCAGTTGTCAATGTTATTCCTATCTTGCTTGCTTTTCGTAAAGCAACATAAACATCCTGTCAGCAAGCTTAGTAAGTCTGATTGATGTTTGTAGAGTTAAGCCCGTTTTCAAATTCCCACGCATAAAATATTGTGAGCACGATGCAGCAAGTTTCCAGCAAGAAATTATTTGCTTGTCCACACTGAATGTGAAACTTCTGTGTGAAGTGACACAATACCAGTCAGTCAGAACAGATTTGATGTTTAATAGAGTGCAACAGTGCTTTTTTAGCGGCTTTAGTTCTGGAAGTATTTTTCCCATTCATTTTTTTTTCTATATGATATATATATATATTTTTAAGTCTTCGTTATGACCCAGAACCAAACCAACCAGCTATGAGGTGAATCACAATACAGACTTTGATTTGAACCAAAAAAACCTTTTTGAAAATTGGACAAAAAGACAAAGGTACAAGACTGTGTACTTAATGGCTTTCATGAAGGAAAGGACTACAATCCCATGAAGCATTGCAAATTACATATTCAAATTAAAACATAAAAATGTAAATTTTGTAAAAATATAATTTATTCAAAAATATATACATAGATACAAATACTTAAGTGTTTTGAGTGTACAACTATGCCATTCCCAGTTTTTTGGCACAATTTATTTGTTGTGATTCTCTGATTAGTGGACATGTCTCTCCTGAATTGTGGGTAATGTAGATTTTTCAACAGGAAATCGACTGTCGAACATGATTATTTAAAAAAAATTGTTTAAATAATGTGGGCTGATGGCTTAAACATAAGCATCTACCATCAATATCTAAATCAATAGCTCACAGTGGGTCTGTCTTTAATGGTTTAAAAGTTAGCGTTAAAAAATAAATTCCTCTATACTCATCTGATGAGTTCTCAATAGAAAATTAATGAGATTTTAACTTCCAGAACCCAACTGTTGCACTTTATATAGAGTTAAGTGAAGTAGAATTGTGGACCAATGAAATTTTGCAAGGTTAAATTAAAAACTTTTTTGACTTTGCCTTAGGACAGTATTTAGACACAAAGTGGGAGAGTGGGGGAACAGAATCGGGAAATGTCTGTGATCCGGGACTTGAACTTGGGATGCCTGAAGCGTAATGGCGTTATGTGTCAATGAGCTGCCCACAAGGCTACTGGTGCCAACCAAAAACCTAGATTTACATGGAATAGGTAACTTGACCTCTTTAATATTTGTCGATTCAAGTTGAGCTGTTGTATTACATTTTAGCAAAGTCATTACTAATGAAACAACTGAAACATCTAGAAGGCATAACTATAACAATAATCCATATTGTGCCTCAATAAGAGGCTAAAATATGGGGTTTGTAAAATGTTAAGTGTTATGAGGTTTGGAAAACCTATCTGTTTGTTGGTTTATGGCAATGTTTGCACAGGCCAACACTAAATGCATCCAAAGTGCACCAAGCATGGCTCCTTGTTTCAGATCACAGCATGAGGCAGGTTAATTAACCCAGGGAGACTGGCGGAGGAGGTGCAGGGGCCTGTTATCTTTGAAGTAGTGGAGTGCTTGAGTTTTGACAGTAGCCTGGCTAGCAGCACTCCTGGCTGACTGCTGCAGCAAACACGCCAAGTGGAAGCCCCCTTCAGCCCGGGAGCCGCCAAAAGCATCTCCCCCTGAGACCCATCCCGGCCCCCCACTAAAGAAAACACCCCCTGTACTTCGACAAATGGGAATAAATTGCTTTCTTGGGGGCATTCGGGGAGGTGACCTCTTTCTAAGATGGGTTGACTGTTTTATTAAACTCTGATGACTGTTATTAATTAGCTTTTTTATTATTATTATTTTAGGGAGGTACTGCTGGAAAGAACATTTGTTTTCAAGTTCTAGTTCTGACCAAGAGAAAGATCAATCAAATCAATGAATCATTTAAAGTTATGAACACAATAAATTCTAAACATCAAAATTCCAGTAAAAACAGACCTCAACAACAGGAGTACATTTTTATCGTTATTCTGGGTGGTTGCAAAAGCATTACTGATGCATACTTAAATCTTGAAGGTCGAAGGGTCACTGTAGCCACATCTCTTGCCTGCTTTCACACCCTGATTTATGACTGATGACGAGTGGTTTATTTAATAACACTTTGGCTGAGAAGTGTTTCCAAACCAAATCATCTGCAAATAAATTAACGATCCTCGTCTACACTTGCGTTTTCACTGCATTTCAGAAACGTTCTCAGTCCACACTACACAACCGAAAACGCAGGTCACATGACCATTCAAGCAGGTACAACAATGATCATGATGTTATTGTTTTCACGGTCGTCATGGATAAGCAGAGCGAATGAGGGCAGCCACGCCATCGTTTTCAAAAGTCTCTGGCCATTTCTCAATATGCGTTCTTAAGCGATCTTGCGTCCTCGTGTTCTTGCTCTACGTCATCATTAACCGTCAAAGTTCAATTCCAATACTCAAGAATGCAAGTACAGAGGACGCATGAAAGTGCCCGGATGTGTTCTTGATACCAAGGATGCATCAAATGCAGACTTGAGAGAATCGAACCATTAGAAATACCAGAAGACGCTGCGGGCGGACGACGTACGAAAGCCTGTAAGCTTTAAACTTCTCATTCTCTCATAAGAGATTCCCGCTGCAAGCTCACAAATATGACGGCTCGTGAAAGTAAACATTTGTCAGTTTGTTTTGTATCATTCATGTAAAATAAATGTTTTAAAAGACTTATGTGATGTTATGTGATATTTATTGTGCATTGCGTGCTGCTGTCTCGCTCCTCATAATGTGCTGGGACTGTCAGTTGAGCAGCAAGAACACAGCACATCTCAATTCTCACAAAGATGCGTTCTGTGTTCTCGCATCCGTCTGAGTTCGTTCTTTCAAGGAAGCCTGGCAAGACCGGTCTCCAAGAGAACACAAGTCTGTTCTTTTGCGTTCTTGGAATTGAGAAACAGCCTCTGTTTTGGTCCATTTAAACTGAAACGCAACCCCAGAGTTTTCAAACTAAAACGGGGTCTGCAGCGTTTTCTAAAGTCTCAGTTTTCGAGGGTCGAAAGCGCCGGGGTAGTGTAAACAGGCGTAACCGTAGCAAAAGTTATGCGTTTTAAAAAGAAAACGCACTAGTGTAAACGTAGCCTCAGTTTTACAGAAAACATACATAGATATTGAATTACCTGACTGAACAGCAATCATAGTGTTAACATGCAAAGCAAAAATTAGGTAACATGCACAAATCTAGGTTTCTGTCAGGTTTTGCTTAAATTGTTGCCCTTTCCGTAATAAAAAAAAACAATGTTCAAGGCATTTACATGACTTTTACACAATGTTGGCTGCATTCAGTGAAAGCAGGAGCAAAATCCACATGAACCACAGGAGATCTGACATGATTTCCAACTACAGAATCAGCTTTGAGAGAGAAGGGAAAATGAGCAGAAATAACGAAAACAAAACTGCTCTCCACTGCCAGAAATGAGTCAGATCAAAGGACTTAAGTTAAGTTTGGCTTGCCATGTATTTATGAGAGGCGAAGGACATGAGGGCCAAGCCCAAGGGGGGCAACCAATGTCCTCAACCGGTCATCTCGGATTACACTGTGTGTGAGTCAGTAGGTCAGGGCTCCTTCACCCACTGGGTGGTGACCTCACTGGCAGACGGCCCCGGCCGGAGCCATGAGTCTTTAGAACTCAGGAATCCACAGACATTTGATCTGGGATGCTTGCAAAAAGGTATCTGACTTGCAGAAACTTGTCACTGATCACCCAGACTGTAGCAAATGGAAAAAAGGATCAAAACAGCTTATTTGCAAACAACCTTCTGTGAAAACTAGCAATAAAGCTTGTAAACGAAGATTGCAATGCGCTAGTTTTGTTTGTGGGAAGGTTAAATGCGCTAACATAAATGCTAGCTAACGCTAGCAGCTCTGTCATTATTCAGCTTCAAGTCCATGGAAACATGAAACTCTAAAACCGTGATACAAATGGAAATCTTCGCAAATCCGACTTTTGCAAAGGAGAATTGTCCATGTTTCATTTGTACATTTGGATTTTGTTCTGCTGTTTATAAAAAGCAGATCTGCTCGTCTTCAATCTCAGAGTGAAAATGAACATTTAACACACTAACATCAAAAACCACAGGTTTTGTTGTAGCTTAAAGGCCTTCTGGTTCCTTCATTAAAAGCATCATCTGCTCTAGTGGTAGAAACTTTGCGCTTTATGTTGAGACTATAAATTTGACTGATTTCAATGAGTTGGTTTAAAGCCACAAGGACTCGATTAAAAATACATTTTACTTTTGCTTGAAAGAGGGGGTGTCTTTTCTCTCAAAAAATCCTTTGCCAAAGTAAACTGTTAACCTGAAGCAGCCTTGGTTGTATGATGCAAAGCATGTGATTTTTAACAGATGCTTAAGAGCAGACTGAGGCTGATATCCAATGGATAATAAAAAAAAAGGCATTAATCTTCTTCATGAAATTCCAGATGTAATTACATTTTTAAACATTTTAATATCTTTATTCATGAAGTGACAGAGAAAACAAACTTACAAAGTAAGTTTGAGCTCAGAATGATCTCAGATGCACCTGGTTTGCTCGAAGTGTTTCAAACTCCATCTCTAATCAGGAAGGTAGGATAAATAATGCTACTATAAGTTATATTCTTGCCTTAATTGTCACTCTTTTCTGTGCATTTCCCCAGAATCCTGTAAACCAAATAAGCTTGAAATGCTGAAAATGTCATGCGCTTGTTTACCATGACTCTGAAACAAGACCTCACAGTTATTTCGATTTAATTGGCAAATTTGTTCAGCAAAGCCCAAGTTTTCTGAGTTGAGAAAACATATGTCTGGTTTAGATATTTATGTACTACCAGGATAGACTTCTTTATCTCAGCACACACTATAGAGTTGGACAAGGGGGGTCAGGGCTTAAAATTTCTTACAGCATGGCCAAATACACATCCCACGACATTCCTTAGTTACACAGTGGTGTGCTATAAAGTGGCATGGCATTTGTGAGCAGACGGTTTACAATTACGCATCTGTTAAATGTAAAGCAGCATTCCTTTTACCATTGAAAGAAACTGTCGTAGGACTTTACACATCTGTTCCGTTTGGAAAAGTTTAATTATAAAGTGGCTAAACACAATTCCAGAGTACAAAGCCCTTGATTATTCAAACTCAGATGTCAGTAGTGGGTTTATTCCAAGTTGGTAAACTTCAGTCCTCAAACTGTAAATAGCGCTCTGGACTCAAAATGGGGAGCTGAGCAGGTCTGCAGGAGTAACACACCTTTAGAAAACAACACTGAGGTGTTGGCTTACACCACTGATGGTTTTAAAGTATTTATAAAAAGTATTCAGAGCTAGAGATTTTCCACTTGACTAAAACTGTGAAATGCAAAATAGTTGTATTAAAAGCCTAAACACATATGTGCAGTAGTGAAAACATTGACATGAGTTGCCAGAGTCTATTTATAATTTCAGTTAAGAACTTGTGGTCTTACAAGTAGCAAATGCTGATGAAAGAGCTGCTTTCATGAGCAAAACAAGCCCTGAGAAAAGTCACAGCCTGGTATAATTTTTTTCATTTTCTATGCCGCAATCTTCTCATATACTAAAATGAAATGGTAAAATAAAACGACATTTGGATTTCCTCCTGAAGGAAATAACAGCGCTCAAAAGGCATCACAAAAGTTAAAGTTTTTGTTAAAAGTATCCAGAAAGGGAGAAGAAAGCCAGAGCTCTCTTCCAAAACCTAGTGAGCTGCCTACTAATTTTTAGCCATCATAGGCATGTTCACAAGACAAAGTTTGTTCCAAATATAGGGACCATTGTGCTACCTAATAAGATACCTTATTTAAGCCAGATTCTAAAACAGCAACAACAAGCTAATTGAAAATATTCATTCAAGAGAAATGGGTCGATTTTAATTCAGTATGTAGTAAGTTTGATTAAGTATTGATAAAATGAGCTAAATATTGGACCATATATCCATACATTTGTGTGGGTTATGTATTTATGCTATTTTTGCTTAAATTATTTTGTTTTTAGCTTAGCAACATGGTAACGTCAATCTACTAGAATCAACTGTGAATTATGTTTGCTTCATAGTTTTGCATCATTACAAGCACTTTAAAGACTATTAGACCAAAAAACATGGGGACAAAAAACACCCTAAGAAGGTTTGCTAGCTTAGCTTGTTTCCCAGTCCAGTAAAGTTGGTCTGGTTTGCTGGTGTAAATTATTTAAATGTGTTTTGAGACTTGCTCAGACCAGCTTAAATCAGCTAAGGCTGGCCGCACACTAGACGATTTTAAGGCCGATTTTAAGCCCGATGTGCATCCCCGAATGATCGGGGGGGTGTCGCCCGATTCACGGCTTGTTGCAAACGATTTTTTGTCCAAAAAAATTCTCTACTGTGTGGTGTCATTACGATTATTTATCTGTTCCCGACCGAGACGGAGCGTCCCCGAACTCAAATCGTAAATATCAAACATGTTTGTGATACCCGCGATAGCCAATGAGAGCGAGCAAGCGTCACCTACCGGATGTTGCGTGCTTCTATAGCTGAAACTTAGCAGTCACAAACATGCCATGAAAGCAGAGAACATCACCCATATTCTTTTTTATACTTTGTTTTTCACTGTTAAACAGAACGTGCGCCAGGAGAGCCAGCTGACAACGTTGATTGTCCTCTATTTGATTTTCTTCTCTAGTCACGTTTGATCTCGCGAGTGTCCGTGAGATCACGTGTCACTGTGAAATTGTTCCTATAATCATCAAGTCTAAATCATAAATCTAGCGTGTGCATTCAGAGGATTACAAGGCTAAAAATCGGTTGAACCGTCTTCATGTCTGTGGTCTCCCATGGTTTTAAAATTGTTTAAGATTTGAAAATCGTCTAGTGTGTCCCAGGCCTAAGACCAACAAACCACCTTAGGTTGGCTGCACACTAGACGATTTTAAGCCCGATTTGCATCCCCGAAACTATTTTTTTGTCCAAAAAATCCTGTATTGTGTGATGTCATTATGATTATTTATCTACTTCCGATCTAGACGGAGCGTCCCCAAACTCAAATCGTAAATATCAAACATGTTTGATATTTGCGACTCTGATCAGGCTGCCTCTGACGTGATACCCGCGATAGCCAATGAGAGTGAGCAAGCGTCACCTCACGTTTGACCTCGCGAATGTCCGTGAGATCACGTGTCACTGTGAAATCGTTCCTACAATCATCAAGTGTGTGGTCTCACGGTCTGGTCAAATCGTCTAGTGTGTGCATTCAGAGGATTATAAGGCTAAAAATCGGTTGAACTGTCTTCATGTCTGTGGTCTCCCATGGTTTTAAAATCGTTTAAGATTTGAAAATCTTCTAGTGTGTCCCAGTCCTTAGGTTCGTTAATTCTTGACCATGACAGGTGAACCCCACAAAGAAGTCAAGAAGCCGCTAATAATACTGTTGTTTCTTCTGGAACATTTAGGAGTGTGTCAAGCAAACTTTGAAAATGTACCGTGACCACAAGCATGTGTTTAAAATAGTCAGGGAGAGCACTTATCTCTCTCTTGTGCCTCTAAAACACAGTACCCAAAAACAGGTCTCCCAGAACAATACGTCTAACGATTCTACTAGACCTGCATTCAGTATACACTTAAGTGAGTGTGACAGTGGATTCAACAGAAATGCTTTCCAGCTTCACACACTTTAACTGGAAACACAGTGCACGCTCTCAGCAATTTCTGGGAGACTCGTGATCAAACACTGGTCATATGCAGGTCTGTTGGCAAAAAATGAGAAACCACATGTTGCAGAAACAGACTAGCATGCATTTACATAATCCGCTACCCAATTCTGACAGCAAGGTACTGTACGATCCAGACAAAAAAAGTGCCGGTGGTCCTGTGCTATTTCCTATCTGGCTATTTAGACAGGAAAGACTTAAGTACAGGCTGGGCTTTCCACACAGGTGTAGCTTTAGGGCATGTTCAATCCTCAAATGCTGCAGTAATAAATAAAAGAAATGACTCCTTGGCTTCATTCCATGCTGATTTTGGGATGTTGCCCATAGGGGCTGTAAAATAAGTAGCCGCTGGAGCCAATAATCTGTAGGCAATAATAGAAAGCGGAAAAACATGCAACGTAACATCATGACTCAATATAGATGTCTCGGACAGGAGTAATGTACCATATGTCCTAAAGGTTCTGAGACTCACTCAAGCATTTTTATTAGTGGGCCATGCAGGAACTACTTAAACGTGACCTTAGACACGATGACGCAATGGGGGACAGCTAAAGTTATCCCTTTACAATGATAACCATCTTTAAACATGGACTCTATTAGTGGGTGTGGGAATAAAAAACACAGGACGTCTGTATTCCTGGAAAAAGGAAAATAACAGACTGCATTGGGAGTCAACAGAATGGAAGTTCTATACACCCGGTTACGCTCCTTGGCACCAAGGCAAGTGCACCCGGAGGCCTGGTCAGGGGGTTAATTAAGCTTCCAGAAGCCAAGAGTTACGCAAAGCCAGATGGCATGTCATCATTGGTACAATTAGTATGTTATGATATGCCATTATGACTTCAGCACTAAAGTGCTTCTTAATATCAAACCACAGCCACAAGCAACATTGTGGCAGTGATAGTAGAAGGATGGAATGATTGGTAACATTAGTTGAGATGGTCAAACTTGACTGATGGTGTGGTTGAGGGAGGGATACATTACAGTTATTTTTGGACTGTGAGATCACCCTCATAAACCCTGATGTAGGATCTCACTGGTTGGTCTAGACGGCTAATTTGGAGAAAAAAAAATCCATGTCATTCATGTCTTTCTGGTTGTAAACTCCTGAAGTGTCCTCGTCGAACTCAAAGGACCTGACCTAGAAATACAGTTCATAAATCACTCAGCTGTATTATGAGGTTCAAGGGATGTTGTACAGGGAAAGGTTGCCTGTTTCAAAGGATTACGCAATACTTAAACTCACAGCTTTGGTGTACACATTAATAACTGTTAAAGCAAGCAATTTTCCCCTTAAATTTTCCATCACCTGGGAGTGCTTTAAGACAGTTTTGAAAGGGTTCAGAGTGCAGGGCTGTCAACACGTGGGAAGTGCAGATGGGAGTATTGAGTTACCTTCTCTACTGAGACTAAGGCACATCCGTTGTCGAACAATCCCATGCTACACACCTCCCAAGAGATCTAGATGCCATTAAATCCCAGTCGGAAAGTTGACTAAGTCAGTCTTCAAGAATCGGGAGTTGTCATGTACATGGCATGGAGAGGAAGGAACGATTCCCCTAACCTTTCACGTAACTGTATGTTGTAATTCAGATTGCTGCTCCCGTGTTTCATGTTGACAAAAGTTCAAAATTAATTACCATGCGAGTGGCTGAAAGGAGACCTCGGAGTATAGGGAAAGGGTGACAGGTAGCTTTAGGAATGAAATAATTGGCCTGTGGTTTTGGAATTGAGAGGAAACTAGATAGGACGCATCGTAAAAGCTTGGGAAACATGCAGGAAAAACATTAGTGAGGTAATGGGTGATGTTCCCACTAGGTCAATTGCAGCAGAGTGTACTTAATTACAGTGCAGGTGACAGCTGAATGCTTGACTTTAAATGCTTTGACTTTCACTGGCACTCCAAACGGTAAGTCAAAGTAAGCTATAGTTACAGGCTGACATAATACCTGGTTTCTGTGAAAAGCTGAGGGGCAGCGGTAATTGTTTTCAAAGCAAATTTCCATGTTCTTCCCTGACAGTTTTTGGGTGAGGCTTAAAGAAAAAGTTCACAGAGGAAGGGACCAAAAAGGGACCTCTTCCCTGTAGCTCTCAAATCTCATTTGGGCATATTAACACTTGGCACATTAAAAATGCTTTGTGCCAAGTTTGACGTAAATGGCAATCGATCATGGAACTGATGAAAATGAAATTCGAGAGCTACAGTGGATGTGATTTTTAGTGGGTGACAATTTAAAAATTGGTCTGTTGCTAAATTTGGAATATAGTGCACAAATATATTTGATGGCAAAGATAAAAGTTTTTTTTTTTTTTTATGAACAAAAACTGAAACTTTAACCTGTCTGAAATCTGCAGTGCTTTGCAGGAGGGTAAAATGGCTTTCTCAAACATGTCAAATCTCACTGAGACACCAGAAGTTTGAGGCCATGACAGCCTTGGTGAACTCAAGGTAAAGGACTCTTAGATTTATGTGTGTGCTCCCAACTGACAGAACAATGATTAAAAACACACCCAGGACATGAAATAACAGATTCCAGCACTTCTTTTGTGCTAACATGGTGTGAGAATAAGCACTTAACTTGATGTGTAACCCTCTGTGGCCCTGTTACAAAGTACGGAAATTCATAGAAATGGTCTTCGAAGAAGGAAATACTGCCTGCAGTATCAATGAGATCACAAAGACCTTTATAATACTATGCAACAGCATCCTGGGATGAAGGTAGCTCATGTTAACTTTGAGGTTTCCAATGACAGAGCAACCAGACCATGCTTGCAACCAAGGTAGGAAATGGGATACTAATACCTTCAGGTGTTTTTGCTGTGGGTTGTGATATGTCTTGCAGAAAACAAGTGATAGACCATTTCATATGCATGTTGTTTGAGGTAACAGAACCTCACTATGGTTCCCATTGACAGGGCAAGCACATAAATCTCACATAAATATCCTTTTATTAAAAGAACTAATAAGAAAGAATGTCCAACATTTGCAGTGTTGTAAATATACAACCAGCCGGCCAGGAGACTTGAATATTAAGAGAATGAAGGTAGATGAGACTCCTTAAACTCCATAAATCAAAGTGTTCTCAAACTGGTAGTTTCATACGCACACTCCAGCTCTTTAATCAATGCCACATACCAAATAACTCAATCAGCGGACACACTTGAGGCACATGTAACCCATGAACCCCCAGCAGGGACTCAGCCATCTGCTCTAAATGCCCACAGAACGAAGCAAATTTCATCAATGGCGCCTATAAACATTCCTTCTTCATGAAGATATCCCCAGAGACACCACGCAGAGCTCCCAACTATTCATTAAGATCTTTATTTGTATCACCGTTGGCCTAGTAACTGTAAGGTTATCTTTGGAAGTATCAGAAAGTTATGGACCAAATATCAAACGGTATCAAAACCAAATATCCAGGTTCTGTGTGGAGCCGAAGCGGTAAGACTTTATGAAGAGTGTACACAACTTTAAATGCCAATTGATTGTGCTCTGGAAGACTGTTCCAGATGGTTTTGACCCAAAATAAACCCCTTCTTCACATTACAAACAGCTGCAGTTGTCTCAGACACATGTCCCAATGTATTGCCCATGATAATGACATTGAAACCACAAAGACCAATTTGATTTAAATTTACCCTGCTTAATATTATAATCAAATCAGGGTTTGCAAATCAAAAACAGCCTTAAAAACAATGCTTTCTGCTTTGAATTTTTCAACGTGTCGCATGGGTCTCATTAATCACTGTAACCATTAGGTTCCAGAATCTGACACGGTATCAGCGATTTCCTTTGACATTAAAGATGAACTCATTATTCTTTCTTTATTCTTAAATGAGAACAAATGACTTGGGTAAGTGAGGGAACGAGTCATCGTAAAATAAAAGTTCCAGGTTTAAAACAAGTTCGACCGCAGCTGCAACCACATCTGTGCATTAACTTGTGTTTACAGCAATGTATTTACACATCTAATGTTCAGAGGTCTGTAGCTAGATGATCATTGTGTTGATGTTTTGATGAAGTGCCTGCGGTTTCTATTGCAATGACAGCACAGATAAAATATGCTTTAATGGAACAAAAGTTGCAGGTTTAACCTGCATCTCAATACTGTGCCTTGTTAAAAAGTCCCTATGGAGTTTCTCTGTGTGAGGATTTAACATTGAAGAGCACTCAAGAGTAGCCAAGAGAATAGTTAAGTAAAAAAAACAAAAACTTTCCATTAGTTTATGGCACACAATTCAAGCTCGAACAAGTGACTTCAAAAGCCAACAAGTGTAGGAAAATCCCTCTCTGCAATTTACTAAGGTGATCTGATGATTCCACAAAAGTCGCAAAAAAACAAATTGAGTAATTATGGTTGAGAGGTGTGACCTCCAAGCTGAGAAATTATTGGTGGAAATATCTGGAAATTTCAGTTGGGAAACATGTTCATGTCAAGAGTTGAGGAAAGCAATGATTAAAGCGATGTTGAGCACGCCCATGACAAGAACGTACAAGAAAATGAACAAGATGCAAATACCAAATTGACTTTTCCATATTAAGGCCTGGAAAAGCAAATGACACGAGAATTCAAGTCTTTAGGGCAGTTAATAAGGTAACATCGGACAGGACCTTAGCTTCCAAAGTTCATGAATAACACTTACTTCAGTTTCCATGGTTTAGTCGTCGACGTCACAGGATCTACTGTATGAATGGAAGCCCTGTTTCTAAGACTACTGAACCAGCAGGCCAGAATGTGGCTTCCAGCAATTATACACGAGTCACACGAGCCTGAGTCTTCACATCATCTCAGCAGACATGCTGAGACTACACACTGTCTGTGTTTAAAGTTGGTCTACCACAAATGTAGGACTGCACTTTCATTTGTTAAATGATACCAAACCCTCGATGATTTTCACATGTACTCTGCACATATCTCAGCATGCTTACACTACACAAAGACAACCAAAAAACTAGACAGGTTCTATTAAATGATATTTGTCTACAATAGTACAACTAAAGCCGCCTTTCCACTATCTCCGACAAATGCCAAGCGACAGACTGGAAGTCATTGATTTCCAATGGAGAGTAGTTCGGGAGCTGCGTGGAGTTCCGATCATATGCGTATGCGGAAAATTCAGATCCGATTTGAGCTTCGGATGCGTTAAAATATTTGAACTTCTGCGGCTAGACCGTATGCGACCGCCCGACCGGATGTGATGTATTCTAATCAAAACTATGAGCGCGAGGTCAGAATTACCAATATTTTTCCACTTTAACGTTATTCTGTAAACACTATTTCTGTAAAATGCCGCTTTAGAATAATTATGGCAGAAATAATTATTTTATAAGTATGAAATCATTATGTACGTTGATTAGCCCCACAAAACCTACTATGATTTTATTTCAGGGGTCATTTGTTTTGTGTCGATATGTTCATACATCAGAAATAATTATTTTATAATTATTAAATCATTATGTACATTGATTAGCCTCATACTGTGTTTTTATTTGGGGGGTCATTTGTTTTGTGTGGATATATTCATACATTCATTATATTCATTAAAAGCATACATTTTGCCATGTCGATAAGCCGAGGGTGACGGATACTTCACGACCAGTTTAAAAGTTCTGTGCGACTGCCACTAGGGGGAGAAATGTGGCAATCGTATCCAAATGTTGAGGAAATTGGAAAGGTGGCTTTAGAGAGAAAATAAGAAAAGAAAAATCTTAAATATTAGGTTGTAAAGCCTGACTTATGAAAGACAAAAAAGAAAAATTATTCACATGGAACAGCTTCTTGAACTTTTCGACAAAATATTTAAAATTAAAATAAATCAATAAAAAAAAAAAATTCCAAAAGTGTCTTTTATGGTTTTTATGGCTCATATAGTACGATACAGTGAGACTATTGCACTCAGACTCTGCAAAAAATAAATAAATAATATAATTTCATAATATAATATATAATAAAATAATTTAGAGGTCTTAGAAATTTTTGTATTAAATATGATACAGTAGGCTTTAAAAAACTATACTATACTTTCAGGTCAATGACAATTTTCAAAGTTGAGATTTGTACATCATCTGAAAGCTGAATAAACAAGATTTCCATTGATGTATGGTTTGTTAGGATAGGACAATATTTGGCCGAGATACAACTATTTGAATATTTGGAATCTGGAGGGGGCAAAAAAATCTAAGTACTGAGAAAATCACCTTTAAAGTTGTCAAAATGAAATTCTTAAGCAATGCATATTATTAATCAAAAATTAGGTTTTGATATATTTACGTTAGGAAATTTATGGAACATGGTCTTTACTTAATATCCTAATGATTTTTGGCATAAAAGAAAAATCAATAATAGACTGATAGATCTCAATTACTTTCTTTCTCATTTGTTTCTGAATTTAATTTGATCTTGGCATGATGTCTAGCTTTTGAGGATCTTTTGGTCTACTTCACTTTGTCAGGCAGGTCCTATTTAAGAGATTTCTTGATTGCGAACAGGTGTGGCAGTAATCAGGCCTGGGTGTGGCTAGAGAAATTGAACTCAGGTGTGATAAACCACAGTTTTAACAGGGGGGCAAACACTTCTTCACACAGGGCCATGTAGTTTTGGATTTTGTTTTCCCTTCATAATAAAAACCTTCATTTAAAAACGGCATGTTGTGTTTACTTGTGTTATCTTTGACTAATATTTAAATTTGTTTGATGATCTGAAACATTAAAGTGTGACAAACATGCAAAAAAATAAGAAATCAGGAAGGGGGCTAAAACTTTTTCACACCACTGTATATATAGTACTCTTTGTTCAACTTTGAAAACATTTTATACCATTTTCAATAAAAGTTTACATTTAAAGGCTCTAGAAATGTCACAAATCAAGCAAAAAGTAATAAAATTTTTCTTACATCTTAAATACATAAATACACAAATGTGTGTACATAGCTTAATCATTGTTCTCAAAAAAGGCTTTTAAAAATATATGTCTGTCAATATAAAACTTTTTTTAAATACCATGAATTATTCATTTAGAAATATCATTACTTTAGGTACTGAGCCACATAATTTTTTACAACCTGAACTAACTTTGTCTTTTCATAAAAATTATCTAATATTTTAAGGGACTTACTGATCTTCACATTCAGTCATGAAGGTCTGCAGGGGTCCTCTCTATGACATCATTTCCTGTGTATGTTTTCTTTTTTTTCCCCCAATAAGCAAAGTTAATAAAGTTATGCCTAGCTTATGGACGCTCACATGTCCAACTTTCCAGGAAAGTATTTCCGACACGTTCCAACGCTGGACAGACTAGTAAGGTTTACTTATGTAGCGAACATGAGGCCTCCTCAGCTTTTTGTCAAATCCCACAGATTAAATACATGAGAGAGTGAAAGTGCAGGGCAAAGTGATTAGAGGGCCAATAATCTCTCCAGTGTAAGCATTCGCCAACAATGGAGCAGTGTACTTTACCCCACTCACCATTTGAGATCAAGCTGAGACTGAAATCAGGCCTCCCCATACAGCTGTCTAAAGATCCTGAATTCATACTGAGTGAGCAATTGTCTTAAAGGGGTCATATGATGCGATTTCAATTTTTCCTTTCTCTTTGGAGTGTTACAAGCTCTTGGTGCATAAAGAAGATCTGTAAAGTTGCAAAGACTAAAGTCTCAAATCCAAAGAGCCATTATAATCCATAATTATGTCCCCACTGGATGCAACGAATGCAAAAAAAAATGGTTTTCATGTTTTTGAATCATCGCTCCGGCCGGACAGGGCATCATCACAATATGGTAGGGGCGTAACATTTCCGTCTCACACTTGAGGTATTTGGCCAATCACAACGCACTGGATAGCTGGCCAATCACAGCACACCTCGCTTTTTCAGACCAATGAGCTTTGTAAAAATCGACGCGTTTCAGAAAGGCGGGACATAGAGGAGAAACAATAATGTACAGTATGTGGAAAATAATGTGTTTTTTTAACCTTAAACCGCATAAACACATTTCATTACACCAAATACACAAAATACTGTTATTTTTAGCAGCATCATATGACCCCTTTAAACTTAAGCACTAAAATGGAAGAAAGGTTATGCACATTTAAACCAACTGAAGAACTTCAAACAAACTGTTTCCAGTGAATTACTGCACAAGCAAATAACATATAGTGGCAATAAAATGAGCAAAAATCTCATCATCTGCCAAATAAACTGTGCAATGACTTGAACAGGAGTCAGTTTATGTCCAAAAAACAACATGACCGATCGTTTTTCCATGTTCACATGTGCTCCTGACATCCAACCCTCCTTCCAACAGTGCTCTACATCCCCTTGCAACACCACACTAGCAGGTACTTGTTGACACCAATGTAAGCAGTGATTTACTGTGGAGGTGTACTATTACAAACAGATGCAGACATGTAGAGGAGTTTGTTCCAGGTCATTGCAGAGTCCTGGAAAATAAAGCCAACTTATGCTTGCCATTTATGAAAGAGGCAATGAAGAAGTGATGTAGGTGAGATGAGAGAAATGAAGGAATGAACATCTTAAGAAAAAAAAAGTTTTAAACTTGTATAGTAGATTACATTTTTTTAATTGCTGTGGACATGGTGTGTGAGGTTATGTTGAATTATTGCATGTAATAAAAAGACACATGTAAATAATGCATGCTTTACTTGCCATGACATTTTTAGTGCAGATAAAACCTATTATCATGGGTTTCAATGGGCAAAAAAAAAATCCTTTCGTGGAACGCAAAAAGGAGATTTTTTGCAGAATGCTCACGCTGCTCCTTTCTGAGGCCATCAAACTTCAAAAAGGACAAGAAAATAGTCCACATGACTTCTGTGCTATATTCCAAGTCTTCTAAAGCCAAACAATAGCTTTGTGTGAGAAATAGTGGGACTTAAGCATGTATTTATATGTAATTTAAGATTAACTAAGATTTAACTTTAAAATGTAATATTGAAAAACACATCAAAATAAGTGCACTTCTTAAAAATGTGTTAAGATACATAGTCATGAAAGTGTATACACCTTAAGTGCAATTAAGTGGCCTTTTATTTCATTAATATTACATTATCTGTAAATACAGTTACAGTTATTAAAAATATAACATAATAAGTGCAGCGGGTGGTGTCAATATGTTTTAGCTGTATGGAAAAGAGCATCATGAACATCCTGCAAAACATCTTTTGCTTCCTAAGAAAGTAAGTCACACATAGGGTTGGGTACCGAAACCCGGTGTATGTAACCAGTATGTAGTAGAACCGAATCAGAAAGCAGATTTCGGTGCCACTTAAATGTCTGAGTGATCGATTGAAATATTTGTCCTGGTTCTTCTCCGAAATGGACGTAAGAAGCTTGGGCGTCGCTAGGCCATTTTTAGCGGGGCTATAGCGATTAGCTCCATAAACTGTACACAAATTCGTGATCGCCTCAGAGTCAGACCACTTTAAATTTCATTTGAAAACGGCGGCAGACTTCGTCTCCTCTCCGTCTTTCAGCGTGCTCTTCCATCCGCAGACCGCGGCGGTGCAGCACAAGCGGACTCAAACAGAAACAGAGGACACAACAAGGTGTGTGTTTATCGATAGATTGTTATAATATCTGTATCTGTGCAGTTCTTTGTCATAAATACAGTTTACAAAAGGTCACGAGGGAGCAATCGGTTTCCCATCTACTGTAAAGTTTTCGCTGTAACAACCGCATAGCCGCTCTTTAGTGTAGATGCATGTTGATTTTATCAGACAATGCCGCGATTATAAATGAGAGTGACTCCTGGTTAACATGTATTAAAAGGGGTCGTGTTTAGTCACTATTTAGTGTGGTATTTTTTGACAATATTCACTCATCGTGACATTAAAATAGGGCATTCTAAGTCAACATACTGCAGTACTTCCTCTCTCAATCAGTAGAAAATATGGTTAACACCCGGTCATGCATGAAAATAAAATACCGTCATGTACCATGAAACCGGTATAATTTTGGAAAATACCGTGATATAAATTTTTGGTCATACCGCCCAGCACTACTGAAACCACTATGGGGCCCTCTGGAGTTTCAAGACGACCTTTTACCACACTCTGATGATTTTGCTGTCAGAGAACCAGCTGTCTTCAAATTTTTTATAAGCATTTGTAATACTAAACACTGTTCTTCATAGACTCTATAGAAGGAAGCCATAATTTAATTCAAAATAAGCACGAGAAAAGCCAAGCGTGATGGAGGAACACTGTTCCAGACTGCAGACAGCCGTTTGTCAGAGCAAACAGATGTTTGCTTGGCTGCCGCATCCCGTTTTCCACTCTTTCTCAGGCTTTGCCAAATTCCCCCAAGAGTCTTTTCATTCATAGGCTTTGCCCAACAGCTCTAGGCCTTTCCTGTGACCCCGCAGGACTCCTTTAACCAAAGCAATCTTTACGGAGTCGCATTATATCTGACGCAGTTTTACGAGGGACTAAATCAAAGAAGATCCACCTATAAGGGACTGAAAGTGGAATATGCGACGTAAATCAAGATGCGAGCTGAAGTCGCTATCTAACCAAAGACCCGTTGTTTATCTCCACTCTCCATCTAGCACAAAATCCTGGCCTGTGATCTGGAAAACAAAGCCCCCCGTGAGATATGCATCTGCTCGATGAAGTAGCTCGATCTTGCAGAATTTGCAGACTCTTGGAAGCGCACGCAATCCAGTGGTCGTGTTTTCTTCATCGTAATCCCAGACTGGGCCACTTATTGTGCAATGAAATAAGGCAACGTGCCCACACATTCCTGCTGCGCTGTTATCCGCTTAGAGTCGGTCATGCAGAAAATGTTTGGCTGAGGAAGTGCCATGCAGTCTGGCTGAGCGTGCTGATGGTCATGAACCAAACCCCGCCGAGCGGATGGGGAAACCTGACACACTCACACACACTCTTTTCAAGCAACACAGGTGCACCGTTTGCTTAGTATTCAAGTGCTTGCATAGCGCTTGGGTAGTCGATTAGCTTATTAAAAAGAAAACATATATGATGAAGTGCTATTATAAACTACAACTGGATATCTTATCAACCACTGTATATTACATTTGTGCAGGGTTGACGATGAAGAAAATAATGGTGGAAAGAATGTGATACGATGCTAACAGTGCAATTCACAGGGTTTTTCCATGATGTTATCTGTTCTTGCATTTGTGGTATTACAATAGAAATGGGTTGGGCTTTTTGAGGTTCTGAAAAGAATGAAAGACAATAACAGCGACATTGAGGTCACAGTTGGGACACTAAACTTCTGAGTATCAAAATAAGATATAATTTTAGAGATACACCAAATGATTTAAAAAAAAAAGACTATTCCTTTAATTACAAATTTATCAGGTCTACTTTTTTAAAGTCTTTTTTTAACAGTTAGATATAGCTCAATATAAAGATTACAGTGGCATGCGGTGGTGTTTTAAAATGAGGAGGCAGTTATATATACTGTGTGTATATATATATATATATATATATATATATATCTATTTACACCTAGCAGGAATTTCTGCTATTTATACTACTTATTGCAGATAGTGGCAATTATCTGCACCTCAGTATTGGAGTGCATTATAAAACAGTATGCAATAATAACAATAACGACGTGATATCTGATTTGAAAAAGTAGAAAAAAAAGTTCGACAAAACACGATTCGAACCCCGGTCGATCGCGTCAAAAACGACTTCAACACGTACTTTACCATCTGCGCCACTGGATTGTAAACTTTGTCACAGGAACGAAGATACATCTTTCATTTCATCAAGAGGAATGCTCACTAAAAACTGACAGTCATCATGTTTTCAAGTCATTTCATGTTTCATTTTGATGTGACATAATGCAGTGATATCTAAGCAAGATAACAAGCGAGTTGTTTACTTACTTTATAATTAGTCAATAACGCCATAATTTTCTTCATTCAGGCCGAGCGCTTGCCTTCATTCAGACCGAGAGCTCGCAGAAAACAAGAGGCGGGATTTGTCGCAGGAACCAATCGCATCCAATCATAACCGATCATATCCAATTATAGCGCGACGGAGGCATTGCCTCCTCTCACGTGACTTTCCCCCATTCATCTCAGTGAGCCTCCAGAAAAGTCACGGCACGCTTTAGGGTCTCTGTAGAAAGTCTATGGACCGAAGGGAGGCAAGCCTCCGTTCTAACTTTACACAGCCGTCGGAACATATTTTATCTGAGGGGGTGCTGGGGGGCGGGGCTTGATGTTGCAGGGCGGGGCCATGGTGGGGGATTTTTGACAAAATCCTAATATTAAACAGCCCAAACTCTTATAGATTAACATACACATGAAGAGTTATATGCGAACCAATATATATTTGGGATTTTAGTTCAATCATTTTTTCTTTAATATTTCTATTATTTAAGGGGATTTTACTCAATATTAACATCGCTGATACACAAAATTTTTGGTAAGTGCACTTTGGCGAATTCTCTCATCAGAAACAACAAAGTGCCGATGTACATACGATGTAAATAAGAGATTAATTCATCATACACTGCAGACAACATCACTGATTATAACATAGCTTTTTTAGAGTGCTTACACTCAGGCTAGACTGAATTCAGTGATATTCTTTGATAATGTAAATGTTCTTTGCTCTCTGTATAATTTGTTCATTGTTTGAATAATCGTGGACATGCGGAGTTATAATTAAACTTAAAATGTATTTTTATTGAACGTGATCAGGTTAAATACAAATTCAGTCTTATTAAAATATTTTATGTCATGCTGGCTGTATAATTTGTTCGTTGTTTGAATAATCGTGGACATGCGGTGTTATAATTAAACTTAAAATGTCTTTTTATTAAATGTGGTCAGGTTAAATATAAATTCAGTCTTATTAAAATATTTTATGTCATAATATGGTAGCCTACTTGCCTAAAACGTTATGATGTGCATAGTTAATAGATTACATTAGGCTACAGTGGTTTGAGCACTTTGACCAGAGACTAGAGCGCAATTAAAGAGCTGTGCTTATGTGATGGACGGGGCGCTGTCTTGAGAAGCGAGAAAGCTTCGGAAAATGGCTCATAAAAAGGACAACGACGTGAATGGTTTTTACAAGTCGGAATGTAAAATTACGGTAATATCGCGTGAACATTTCACATGAAATTCTGCGAGTGTGAGGGGGAGAAGTAGGGACGCATGCCGCGAGGCACCCAAGAAAAATACAATCGCACTAAGGCTATATATTTCTGGTCAGTTTAATAAATAATTCATCACAAAACTATCACAAAAATTAAGTATCTTGGGGATGATCGAGGGGCACAAGGAAAATCTCAGACACGGCCCTGCGGCGGGGGGTGCTGCAGCACCCTCAGCACCCCTAGTTCCCACGGCCATGTAACTTTACCTGCGGGTGTCGCTGTTGGACAGCGTTACTTTATAAAACCGAGTGACTTTTAGACTATTAATGTCATATTTAGTCATATTTGCGTTGTTTTATTTTTGTAATATCGATTATTTTCTCATCCACTTTTGAGGAGAGGAGACACTGTCTCCCTTGCCTCCTTGGAAAGATTAAATTAGAATATTAATTTATAGAATTACCATGTTAAACTTTGTAGCAATAAGATTGCATAAATAATAATAATAATAGTAATTTCAAACTTTGTAGCAATATGATGGCATAAAATAGTAATAATAATAATTACATTATTATTATTTAGTAAATACTGTGTCATATTAGCAGATATAGCTTAAAATAAAGAAAATAATAATACTTTACTTATAAACACTTTAAACATTATTTTTATTATTCTAATTATTCGGCAAATAAAAATAGTTAAAACAACTTAAAATCTGTAAAATCAGCATATAGGCTCTTTGACACTTTAAATAATCATAAAATATTGGTTGTTAAAGGGGTCATATGATGCAATTTAAATTTTTCCTTTCTCTTTGAAGTGTTACAAGCTCTTGGTGCATAAAGAAGATCTGTAAAGTTGCAAAGACTAAAGTCTCAAATCCAAAGAGATATTCTTTATAAAAGTTAAGACTTGTCCATGCCCTCCTAAAATGTCTATGTCACTGTGTGGGAAGATTTGCATAACACCACTCAAATGTTCACGCAAAGAAAGAAGGCATAACTTTTATTCTCGCTGTAGTATTGTTGCTGCCGCCATGTCGTGAAGGCACTGTGTGTTTCGTTGTTCACCGTGGACGAAGCGGAGTCCGCTCATTCGTCGGATCCGCCGGGCGCGCCGTTCTTGACCCCGCCGCCTCAGCTCACTCTAGCCCAGCCTCAGCTCACGCTAAGCCGGGGCTTCCCCTCACGCTAGGCTGCTGTGTTTTCATAAACACATTTCATTACACCAAATACACAAAATAATGTTCTTTTTAGCAGCATCATATGACCCCTTTAAGGTGATTTTGACAGATTTTTGAAAGAGTCCGCTCAAAATATTTGTTTGTGCTTTAATCAGACTACACACCTTTCAACAATTCAACAGCAAGACGTGCTTTTGTATCATACCAAATTCAATTCAGACTGCAAACTCGCATTCATAACTCCAATAAAATACGATTTGGCGGCGACAGCGTACAATGAAACGTGGTGCAGAAAACCATTTCTCTGCAGTCTGTCCTAGTTCACAATTAAAGTGAAGCCCCAATCGCTTTACACGTGACAGATCTGTCTACAATGCAAGAACAGGCATTTTTGCGGAGCTTTGATGCTTCTCTGATTGGTCCTTTTGATGCGAAAGGAACTAACCAATGACAGAGCAACAGGGGGCAAGACGGCTGGCACAAAACTCCCCCTTTCATTACCCAAAACAAGCTGCCGCCTTTCCTTTCAGAACAGCAAACACACTTTAAGAGGAAAACAAAATATTTGCCTAGATAAATGCTGACTGACCCAGGAACACGAACACACAGACTTGTCAATGAAGTAACAGTTGGCGCCTGTGGCCCCTTCGTCCAGGCCGAAAAAAGCCTCATTATGCCAGTAATATGATGGGAAAGAGGGCTGTATGGTTAAAATATCAAAGAGCGGTGGAATGTTATATATTTTCACAAATATCACCCCATATATACACACATAGACATCTCTTTATCTCTCACCGAGCAGGAGCGCTGACAGGAATGTGTCTGATCTCTCGCCCTGGTCATCAGTAGAACTGTGCCGACTTCATCTACTGAAGTCTAAACTACTGCTTTTCTCTCTATTAATCACTTTCTGTCCCTGGGCAAAGACACGAGTCTGATTTGGCTCACACAGACCGCTGCTCTCAGAATGTCACGCTCTGTTCCCATCTGTCTGGACTGCGGTCCAAGCACTGTTTTCAATATCGCAATCATTTTAGGATTTTAAGTTGAAGACTGTTACGACATACAAAACACGCTCCAGAAGAGTCGTCTATAATGGCTGCCTCCCTGCCTGTATTCCTTCGTCTGTGTGAGCCTATTCTGCCTGTTGATATTCAATATATTAAAGGAATACTGTAGTTCACCCAAAATTGAAAATTTGCTGAAAATTTACCCTCAGGCCATCAAACATGTAGATGAGTTTGTTTCTTCATTGGAACAGATTTGGAGAAATTTAGCATTTTGTTTTTTACCGGTGAAAAAGTTGTCTCACCTGAATCAGGAGAAAAATATGCACATATCAGGATCTGTTCATGAGCAAAACCAGTTCTAAACAAATATATTGGACTCTTTTTTTTTTTTTACTGGAGAAAGCATTATGATGGATTACGTATTTTAGCCAGAAGCAAAGATTTCAAGTTAAAGGGGTCATATGATGCGATTTCAAGTTTTCCTTTCTCTTTGGAGTGTTACAAGCTGTTCGTGAGAGGCGGGGCATAGAGGACCTACAATAATGTACAGTATTTTAAAAATAATGTGTTTTTTTAACATTAAAGCATGTCAACATATTCTGTTACACCAAATACACAAAATAATGATCTTTAAAAAAAGCATCATATGACCCCTTTAAAATGCTTTAATGATGGATCTGTTTATTACAAACACGCAGCTTTTTACTTCTCAGGATGTTAACTGATGGACTGGAGTGGTGTGGATTACTTGTGGATTATTGTGATGTTTTTATCAGCTGTTTGGACTCTCATTCTGACGGCACCCATTCACTGCAAAGGATCCATTGGTGAGCAAGTGATGTAATGCTACATTTCTCCAATCCGCTTGGATGAAGAAAAAACAACTAATCTACATCTTGAGCCAGAGAGTGAGTAAATTTTCAGCAAATTCTCATTTTAGGATGAACTATTCCTTTAATACTTCAAAGCTCTGGATTTGCAATATGATCCTGACAACCTGTTAAAAATCTAAAAAGGTGTCAACTACCTCACAAAATGTACTAACGTAACCATAGTATTCACAAAAAAAAAAGAAAAGAAAGGAAAAAAGCATAAAAAATTAAATACCACGTGGGAAAAAACTGAAATATTATGTTCATACATCTACAAATCTGCAAACCTAAACTATTTACTTCATTGGTTAAACAAATTTCCAGAATCGTTTTGTTGTTTTGTAGAATATCCTTGATTTACTGGTTTAGGCTAAGGGCTTTAATAGTCCAAACTGTGTTCTGTATCGCACACTTTAAACCGTGAGCCACTTGTAACAAAGTTTGGGGAGGATTAAAATGAAAGCGAATCATTTGACGTTATGAGACGTGCAGACACACACAAACATTCTAGAGTTTTCCTCTGTCCCGTCCCATCCCCGTAGGAGGCTACAGTAGCTCTCAGGATTGCGTAACGAGCATGTCGTACCACAAAATACATTTCAATTCCCATTTATTTACGAGGGAGACTGACAGAAAACTAAGGCTGTAACAAGTTAGTGAGCTGCCTACAGACAACTGGCCAGCACAGGCGCTTATAACCAAAAAGGTTTCATTTGAACATTCAGACATACATAATACGCAGAAAAGTTTGATTCGAACCTTCACAGATAAATGAACGCGTAAAAATATTCGGGTTGAATGACCTGAACATGCACAACGTTAACCAAAAATGTTCGAAAATGTTTGATTCCAAACGTTCGATTCGATGCGTCATTCAACAGTTTTCATTCGAACGCACCACGTTAAAACAGATAGAATGATGCTCAGAAATGTTCAATTCAAACGTTGAAGCGCTCATATGACGCTCAAAATACTGCTTCTGTAGGCACCTCACTGTGCTTTTAAACGGAACCTTGCTCTGTCGCGGTTATAAAACTTGTACTCACTTTTCTGTAGGCAAGCTGCAGGTAGTTATAAGGAATTCTTCTATTGAAATCTTGAATGACATCCTCACTAACTTTATACATGGATTGGGCTTCAATTTTTCCCTCGGTGCATTGATTTATACAATGCGCCCTATAGAGAATCACTTCAAAAATCTTATCAGTCAGAAAGCTGTCAAAGCGATGCTGGTCACTGCATTGCAGCCTGCATCTGATTGTGGTCTGGCGCACTTCAGAGAAACTCTTCAGCGCGCTCTCCATGTACCGCACTACATTGCCATAGTCTCCTTTATAAAAAGCCTCCACTCCGTTATCGTAAAGCAGATCGAACGGTTCCAGGGTGGTCGATGACAGTAGAAGTGACTGGAGGAAACATGTCAATAAGCCGTAGATTTTGGAGTTAACATCCATCTTCTGAAGCTGCGCAAAAATAATGCGCTCTGGGAGTGAAGAATAAACACAGTCCCGGTGAGTCTAGTGTGGGGTCTTACAGAAGAAACAGGCTAATGAAAGTGACGGCTTAACTACCGTTCTAAGCTTAAACGCAATTTCGTTGTCACTCGTGATGAATGACCCATTACTGGTGATATTTCAGCAAAGACCCCCGTCCCTCCCATCCATTCTGTGCTGACTCCTCCCCTACAGCCCACACAAGAAGGAAATAACAATGTTTACCATGATGACGACCGCAGCTGTCTGACTTCTTATTAATTGAACAGCGACATATTGATTTAGAACATAAAAAGTACTTTTAAAACACAAACTTAAAGTCATGTCTCTATTACAGACACAGAACTTTCTAGTGAGATCCTCACAACGCCTTCGAAAGCGAAGACCTCTTGTCGCCGATTCAACGTCTCCCTCTAGAGGATAGAAATCATACTGCAGCTCTCCTGAAAATCCACAATGTTCAATATACGTTTATATCAACCATTACAACACCAATCCGATGCTATCGTTAGATTAAAAACATTTTTAAACGAGTAGGCTAGGCCTATATGCAAGGGATAATTCAGGTGCTAAAGCTTCCGCTAAGAAAAATAGTCCAATGCAACACAGAAAATAAATAATCAAAATCATTAAACACAAAAAATTATTTTGTTCTAAATGTATTGTGTAAGCGACAATATAGAATTTCTGCCTGATTAACCGCCAAATTAAATTCGCCTCTACTTTTCACAACCCCATCACGTTGGCGTAAGCATACTGAATATAGAAATATAGAGATACTGAATCGCAAATACTGTCTGTGAATAATGAATCGCAAAAAGACTATTTAAATATGAAGCCCGGTGTTTTCAGCGTCTGCCATCTCACTAAATGAGGACATAATACATGAACAACATCCCCAAAACTGCTCCCTGAGAGTCACTTGATGAGCATTTGACCGTTTCATTTGAGAAAAAAACTAAGGTCATGTCCCAAACAAAACTCTTCACGGCAACCCGTCAAAATAAAAGCTTAACTTGAAGAAATTGTGACAGAAATATATTACTGTTGTACAGTAGAATGTACTTACTACTACTACTCCTAATAATAATAATAAAAATGTAATTTAAAACTTTATTTTTAAGGAATAATCACATAATCACACAAATTTCCCTCCATGTTTTCTATTTTAGCAGTAGCCTAAACCTAGTACTGTGTTTGCCAAATACATTTTCATTTGATAAAAAAAAAAAAAAAATGAAATTAATGTTTTATGTCATCATTTGATTGCCAGAAAAGATTAAGTACATAACACAGAATTGTGTGGGCGGGGGGGGGACTAAATATTTCATAGGGTCCTATTGTTTTTTTTTTTTAAGTTGTGATTAATAACATTTAATTAAAGCAGAATTTGGGAAAATGTAAAACATATTTAGGGACGGGAATAAACTATCCTTACATTTCAACAAGATGGCTATATTTTTGTTACTAATTCAAGCTCTCTCAACTTGTTATATTTTACCGTTTGTCAGTCGATATAAGATCACAGAGCCCCCTCCCTTGAGCTTGAAGACATCTAACAGTTTTATTCTCAACATTTACAGTTTTTCCTCAATTGCTTTAGCACATTTTTCGAAACAATCTTAACATTCTCTAAACTGTGAGTGCAAATGTCACAACTGTTTGCTGGAACTTCAGAACTTTATTGCATGTCTGCAAAATGTAGTTACTCACCCAAAACATTTCATTCATGCTTCAAAACCTAGTTATCGTGTCAATAATTTGGCCAAGGCCACCAAAATATAAAGTATTTTTGTCATCGTGTGAGCCACACTGGTCAAAATGTTTAGTTGTTTTTGAGCCAAAGCAATTGAGAAAAACTGTAATACCATGAATATTAAAATGACATGATTATAAGTCATAGCAAATATTTGAGTCGCAAGATGGCGCCAATAACCCATTCAAACCAGCGTTTGATGTGAAACCAACAAGAAAGAATCAGGCAGTGACAAGAGAGACATACTAGGTTACTGATTTTGATTTTTAATACAAAAAAAGTTAAATACTGAAATTATTTAATTATAAAACAAACAAACAAGCATGAAATGCTGAAGCTGTCTTACAAGCTTAGAATCTTCTTCGTCTTTAAAAAATACCTTAAAATATTATAAACATCCCCACAATTAGGCCTACTACTGTAACACTATTACTGGGATATAACGCCACCTTCCTCTGTGGTCAACGCAGAACTGTTAGTTAAGCAATCCCAGCCTTCTCCTTTTCTAGCAGCTAAATTGATTCACAGGTCTTAGTTCAATGTGGCACCCGTGCCACACATCTAAACATACATCAGAAGCTATTAAATCATACCAACACGTTGATGTGAGTTAGTAAATGTAAGAATAATATATGCAAATACACAGCAGTTAACAATAGTTCAGATGAAGTTTAGGTATTCAGGTGGTCTCAGGATCATTAAACATAGTCTTTTCCAGGATTCATGGAGACCGGATGCTTGCTGAGAATTGTGTTGGATTGTAGATGCGTCACGCTGCAGGTGCATAAGAGAATGCCTCCGAATAAACATAGCATAGATGCAACAAATGCACCAATCAGAGATCTGCCGACCACATACCTACAAAGACCCAGCACAGGTAGTCAGTCTTGAACATCAACATTTTAGATTCCTAAAGGCATGATGCTCCAATTAGAAATAATATGAAACAGAACAACACCTACCTCTCCGTCTCTGTGTCATTCTGAAAGAAATCATCTACAATTCCATATATAAACCAGCTGGTTATGCCCAATGCAAACAGACCTGGTGATAGAAAGAAGAACGCAAATATTCATAAGGCTGAATTCTAATTGTAGAAGAGATCAAAGACAATTGTAACACGTTTTTATGTTATCTCATAGGAATATAAACTTACACTAGTTACTGTTAAAACCACAGTAAAACATAATATTGTGAAATATTATTACAATTTAAAATAAGTTTTCTATTTGAATATATTTTTAAATATAATTTATTTCTGTGATGAAAAAGGTAAATTTTCAGCATCATTACTCCAGTCTTCAGTGTCACATGATCCTTTAGAAATCATTCTAATATGCTGATTTGCTGCTCAAGAAACTATTAATAACTACTACTTCTATTATTATCAATGTTGAAAACAGTTAATGTTTTTATAGAAACCGTGTTACATTTTTTAGGAATAGAATGTTCAAAATGATTTATTTGAAATAGAAATCTTTTGTAACATTATAAAATGTCTTTACTGTCACTTTTGGCAATTTAATGCATCCTTGCTGAATAAAAGTATTAATTTCTAATAAAAAGTTTACATGTAAAATATCCAGTAGTTTTATTCAGCTTTGATAGAAATATTTTAATAGAAAGTTCAAAAGAATTTATTTAAATACATTTTTGTAACATTATAAATGTCTTTATCAATGTCTTTTATCCAGCATCCTTGAAAAGAAAAAAGAAAAAAAAAAAAAGGTTTGAACTGTAGTGTGTGTATTTTTATTCTCCTTGGATAAATAGAAAGTTCAAAATTATTAATTTGAAAAGAAAATATTTTGTAACATTATAAATGTCTTTGCTGTCAATAAAAGTATTAATTTAACAAAAAAGAAAAAACATAAAATAAATACTGTTCCTTTAAACTTTCTAATCATCAATGCATGTAAATGGTTTCCAAATAAATATTATATTAGTTTAACTTTAAGTAAAAACCTAGAAATACAACAAATACTTTATAAAATCATTTTTATACAAATTCGGTTTCACTCCAGTTTCTGGCTCCAGTTTATTTGTGGGTTTTTTTTTATTTGTGTTGAGCTCACCACCACACACAGAAAGGATTCCCCCTAAGAAGGCAGCTCTATCCTTCAACTTCTCATTCTCTTCTATACATCTTGTGCACTTGAGACCAGAAATGGCCACCAGTGCTGCGAGGCTTGAAAAGACGATGCTGACGATCATTATTGCTCGGCCCACCTGGATTTCAACTGCAACAACACACAGCAGCGATTAGAACAGAAGTCAGACGACAGATGGATCCATAAACCACTGCACAGATACTCACAGGTTTGATGAAGGAGAGAATTGTAACTTGTGCAGTGCACAATAGACGAACTGTCTATTGAGCACTCCATCCACAGTCCTTTGTTTTTGTCCAGAATCACGGTCTTGTCGTTGTCATGTCCAAGGATTTTCCATTCATTTGTAAATGTGCCTATAATAAGGCCACATAATCCAATAATGGACAGAATATAACCGATGAGCTGAAGAGCCATTGATGGATTAGAAGACGAATGCACTCAAAGAGTAATACCGTGTGTCCACTCTACTGTAATGCAAGCTGAGAAATTTGGGCTGCTATTTATTATCATGAGAGTAGGTGTGAATCAACTGTCATGTCATTCGTGGACAGGACATTAGGTCAGATTTCCCTGAAAGCAGTCTGGAAATATCTAGCTTGAACTCCTCTGGTGTGAAGTAGCGCTCGAAGTTTTGGGTTGGAAAACAGAAGGTTGTTGGTTCAATTCCCTTAAAGGGGTCATATAATGCGATTTCAAATTTTCCTTTCTCTTTGGAGTGTTACAAGCTCTTGGTGCATA
>NW_015548254.1:1194191-1194542 GCF_001515605.1 Sinocyclocheilus anshuiensis
TTTGTGAAAGCGAAACTACTTTGTTTGGCCTTCCAAAAATGGACACGACTAGAAATCAATGGTTAAGTTGTATTTACAACACTGTTCCAGAACAGTTCAACCCAAATATTCAGATGCATGCAGCACATTTTATGGGTAACTGTTTCCTGATCCTGGTAGAGTAGACTACAATGCCTGCTGTTCTGACTCACAGACTGTAAGTACGTTTTCATTTTAAGGATTTGCCACTGATGATTCAAACGATAGTTTTGAGCAATGTAGAGTACGCGGCGCGATGCAACGCAACACGAAAAAAAGACAGTATAAGTCATTATAATCCGTAATTATGTCCCCACTGGATGCAACAAATAC
>NW_015548254.1:1195455-1206667 GCF_001515605.1 Sinocyclocheilus anshuiensis
TAGAGGAGAAACAATAATGTACAGTATGTGGAAAATAATGTGTTTTTTTAACCTTAAACCGCATAAACACATTTCATTACACCAAATATACAAAATCATGTTCTTTTTAGCAATGACCCCTTTAAAATAAGTCAATCCGGATAAAAGCATGCTATAAATAAACTGTTGCATTTTTATTCTGATTTACTAGCATTAGGGTGGAAAGAGATGAGTAGCGTTTCATGTGAAATGATGTGATAACATTCAAACTACATAAATCAGCGCATTCCTTCTGATGATAAATGCTTCATGATCATGATAAATCTTACGGTTTGTTTCACACCTATTTACTCACAGACAAATCTAAAAGATATATTTATCGTTTCCATTTATAATCATGATTCCTCCTTTTTGCGGGTTGTGATTGTAACAGGAAACAAATGGGTGGGTGGGCAGATGGATACTAGTAAGTCAGGAAGGCAAGTTAATTTCATCCACTAAGACTAATAGTGAATAATACTGCTACAGAATTAATTTATTACTGTTTATTTGACTTCTAAAGCTGTTTCATTATTAATTTATTCAGGATTTCTTACCCCAATCGTTTGAATGGTAGTGTTTTCTGATTTCTGAAGGATCATGAACCTGAAGACTGCTAAAAATTCAGCTTTACCATCACAGGAATAAATTATATTTGAAAAGATCTTAAAATAGAAAACAGTAATTTTGAATTGTAAAGATGTTTCATTATTACTGATTTAACTTTTTTTTTAATCAAATAAATGCAGCTTTGATGAGCATAAAGACTTCTTTCAAAAACATTTACAAATATTAATTATAACAAACCTTTGACCACCAGTGTATGTGAGTATTTCTATCTTTAACAGCAATGATTTTTATGTTACTGTTTTTTTTTTTTTTTCAATTCAGATTTCAACTTTATGTGAAGGTCAGAATAAAATAACCTGGGAAACATTTTGCAATGCCTTCATTCATTTTTTTATTTATTGTTAAACATCCCTTAACTTTTTTAATGCTTTATGTCATTTATTTTAGTAAAACACCTTAAAAACAAACTTTTTCAATATATATTGTGAAAACGAAGAACTGTTTTTTTTGTTCAGACTCACGCAGAACCTGTTTGTGTGACACTTTGAAGTAAACAGAAAGAAACCATGCCAGAAACACCAGTGTGATCTACTGTATGCTTTGGCTCTCACACAAAAATGTATTCCAGTACTCAAGATGATGACTGTACAAACACATACTCTTTAGTTTTGTCGCACGAGTCATGTATTCCTGCAATTCCCTGTGATTTCATTCGGTTACATCTCAATAAGCCACATGATTTGAAGTCCCATTTTTTTGTCCCAGGCACAAAAGGACAAATTTGATAAGTTTTTTTTTATATAGTGCATTAATAGTGCATAATGGCATAATTTAGTGCCATCTTGTGGTCCTTCCTTATACTGTCTGATTGGAAAGCACATTATCAGCGCTGCATAGCAAACTGTTCACTCAAAAATCATTCACATTCAAGTTGTTCCAAATGTGAGTTTCTCTCTTCTGTTGTGCACATTCTTTTTTAATACCTTCTTCTGTGCTCAACAGAAGAAATAAACTCATCCTGGTTTGGAACAACATGAGGGTGAGTAAAACATTTTTAGCTGAACTATCCCTTAAAGTAAGCATAATAAAAAAAATCTGCATCTTTATTTAAGAGTGGTTGAATAGAGAAGAAAATGACTCTTTGACTCATATTCTACAACTAAAAGCCCTGTTCATACCTAGAACGATAACTATATATTAGTGTACACACCAACAGATATTCTATTTAGGCTATTATAAGTTATATTTTATTCCCTGCTACTTCAAATGCTCAAGCTCTTAAGAATCCACCAATATCCAGTCCAAAAATATAAGTAACAAAAATTGTAATATATCTATAGAATAATATATTTATTTTATCAGTTAATAAAATAAGTTATAATTATAAAATAAAAATATATACTTAATATATTACATTAAACACCATTTATATAATAATTATATATTGGCTTTTCTGACATTTTTAAATATTTAATTTGACATCAGTTTCATCATTAAACCTTCCTATCATGCAGGGTTAATTCAGGATAATCAGGCCATTTTCCCCAGTGATCTCAATGGCAAAATGTGTCCCAAATTACCGGAATTCACCCTATATAATGTTAGGGTGTAATGTCATCTTACTGACTTGCTTTTGAAACTTACTAAAAATATTAGCTATAAAGTGTAACTGGACAAACAGTCAAACGGCAGTTACTCGTTCATGTCAAAACTCATAGTGTGTGCCCTACAGGACTGCGGCTGCCGCTCTCAAACCTGTCCGATGTCATTCCTGGAAACACAGCCCGAGGCCCAACGACACATAACTATGGGAATATATGTGGCTTTCTCTCTCTCTCTCTCTCTCTCTCTCTCTTTTTAAACCACACTAGTCAAGTGTGGACTGAATACGAGGGATTTTCTGAGGGAGCATTACTTGTAGCCTAGGCTACTACAGGTTACTTGTAGGCCCTATAAACACTGCAGAGCAAGCAAATAAATAATAATTTTTAAAAAACACAAATGACTCACTTATAATCAGTGTTGGGGAAAGTGACTTTTAAAACTAATGCATTACAATATTGCGTTACTCCCTAAAAAAGTAACTAATTATGTTACTTAGTTACTTTTTATGGAAAGTAATGCGTTACATTACTTTCGTGTTACTTTTTAAATATGAGTAGTACTTGATTATTTTTAACATAAGAAGTTCTATTTATAGCAAATGTAAAAGCCCTTTCACACCAAAAAGTGTAATGAATAAACCTCAGGCTGAAGCAAAAGTAAATTCACGTCTGTACAGTAGAACGCAGGAGAAGGTTCAACACTCTTCAGCAATAAAAAAAACAATGAAGCACAATTGTAGTTTATCTAAAGTCATTTTTGCTTATTAGTATGGTTGAACTGGATCATCAAAGGTCAGCAGCAAAGACACTGGTTAATAGAATGGGATTAGATACATTTGTGTTATTTAACATATTTAATTATTGCAGGTTTGCGTCATATTCTGAGTTTGCATTTCACTTTTTTAATTCATTTTGATGAATACTAAATCTGTTTTTTGCGAGTGGGATGAATTAATGCACATTCACATTTAGTCTAGAACTACATCATGTTCACACAGCGCACACAGCTCCTCTGTACTTCTGATTTCTCCCAATATGGGGACAGGAGACTTGTCAGTCAATAAATGGAAAAACAAAGTAACTGGAGTTACTTATTTGAAAAAGTAACTCAGATATTTTCTTGTAAATTAAAAAAGTAATGCGTTACTTTACTAGTTACTCGAAAAAAGTAATCTGATTACATAACTCGCATTACTTGTAATGCGTTACCCCCAACACTGCTTATAATTCCCTCTGCATATTAAGATAGGGAAAAGTCTGTCGAAAAAAAAAAAAGCTCACTTAGCCTAAGCTTTAATTTCGACTCCAGTTTCAAGACTGGAGTTTCCATCTCTGCAAAAACTAAATAACCAACAGGGTGGACTTATTTTCAAGTAGCCTGATCGGTATTTTTTATTCAACAGAATAAGTTTTTACACGCATATCGAACCTGTTTGAGATTAATTAGCACAGTGAGTCGACACACCCTCATGTGACCACCTGTACCGGTTTTTCCTGAAGATGTGCCGCAGGCTCATCGGCCCGAACAGAGTAAATGAAGAGAATTAAAGCAGCGCTTTATTCCACATTCACTCCTGCGCGCCGACACACCTAAAAGCTTCCACGTTACACTCACGGAGGAGAAAGTGTCGAGGCGAGCGGTTTAAAACTGTTTGGAGGTTGTCAGCTCTGAGCGTTGGGTGTGTAAAGAGATGACACGACACGACACGAGCGCTCGTTTCTCTCAGGTAAGCCGCTGTCATTAGTGAGGAGCAGTTTGTGCAACTGACAGCCAGGTTAAGTGGCGCGTGGTTGGATGTGGTGTTAAATACGATAAAAAGAAACACTTACAGTCGATTACACAGAGCCTAGGTGTTCATGTATGGTGGGTTCCTTCGCTCCTTCGTGTTTTTTTTTGCAGGCGTTTACACTTCTCAGCTCTTTGGTAGCCTAGTTGTGTCGCGTCTCACGATGCGTTGCGTTTTTAAGATGGTGCTGTTGTCTGTTCTTAACTTATTTATTTATTTATTTTTATTTGTGTGTGCCCTCAAAATAAAACGAGAATCCTAGAACCACAAGGGAGTAAAAAAAAAAAAAATGCAGTTTACGAGGTGATTTTTTTTTAAAGTGCCGCAGTGCGTTTTACTGCTAAATCAGATTTAAAAATGGAAAAATAGAAACTTGGAAAAAAACAAAAGAAAAACAACAGAAACGGAAAAGGAGTAAATAGACTCAGAAAGCCGTCCGTAATACGTAAAATTATTTTAAATACTATGTTATATATTTTCTAATATTTTATATAGTAGCTAATATTACTTATAGCTTTATTTTTTAATACTAAAGATTAATGGGTTTAGCATGTTCTGATGCATTTAATATTTTGAAAGTAGGCCCACTTGAATATAAGCTAATTTTAGTTATAGCATGTGCTGTAGGTGTTTATCAGAAAATCTAACAGTTTATTATTTCGCTTTGTTGCATTTCACTGCATTTGTTGAATTTTCTCTGTGATAAATTGATTTTAAAAGTACAAATGTTCCATATAACCCCCTAGTTTATATTATGTAATAAACACAGCATGTATGATGATTATAGCCTACACAAACTGTGACATTTTTCAATACGATCGAAATAAGTGTTTTGATAAAATACATGTTGAAATAAAACTGAAAAAAAAAGTTTTAGCTGAATTATTGCATGGCACACTGCAAGATACTGCTTGAAATGTAATATTAAGCACTGATGCTCAAAGATCATTTCCCGGTGAAGCTATTAGGTTGTGTGGATGAAATTTCAGAAATGTACTCCTGTTTTGTTTCAGATGTTGCATAAAACCTGCTTACCTGCAGTTTCTGACCTGCAGTGCACATTGCTAGGAATCGTGGCTGAGATGAACAGCAGGATTTCAGTCATTGTTTCTAGTAGTGGGCGCTGCAGATATTCAGCTTCTTACCATGGAGTGCCTTGAGTCATATTCACAATCCTAAGAAGAAAAAGGTCCAGCACAGTAAATGTATGGCACACATATCTACAAGAAATACTTATGGCTGCCGCTGGATGGAAGTAGAGCGCAAGGAAAGTGAGGCAGAAGCACAGGAGAGGCTTTCTGTCACCTGTGAGGATCTGCAGCTATAAGTAACCGTGACAGTCTTTGGCATGTAGGTGAACCTGCCCAGGAGAGTTTGGCATTTAGACTTCCTCATTCATTAGTAATTCAGATCTTTATGCACAAGATAACCACCAGAATTTGCATTTCATCATGTATATCCACTCATTTTAAAGCTTCCATTTAATTGCTGTTGTCTTGGGTTGGGATGTTTTACGTAATTGTTAAGGGTCAATGACAAAGATGAAAAAAAATCTAGTTTAAAAAGCATCTTTGTGAATGTAAGCTGTATATTCATGATGGTGTTGTGTTTGAAAAACCATTTTCCATAATGGTTTTGACAGTGTCATAACCATGGTTGCACTATAAATAAATGAAGTACATAATCATTATTTTAATATTTAAAAACTTGAGCAAGGTCTGTCAAGTGCCCCTTTGTGATATCATTTCCTGTTCTGGTTTGTCACATCACAATAAAATGGCTTGTTGGTTCGTGATTATAGTCTTCGTTTTTAAATCATTTTAAAATTAAAGTGCTTCACCACTTAAATGATAAAATTCCAGACCCCCAAGAATTTTAGCATTTAAAGCATCATAAGTTTGCACACTACTTTTCACTTTTCATTTAGCCAAATGATAGATTAATTAAAAATTTGCAAAACTGCTCTTCTATATTTTTAGCTTTGAAAATGTTCATAAAATTATTTTAGAAATCTTTCATACTTTTTCAAATATATTTTAAAATGTTAAATCTGTTCAATGTTTTCTGTTAGAAATAAACAATTGCTAAAAATAACAAATCGGACATTGTTTTCAAATTATATTTAAACGTGTTAAATTGTGGTGAAAGGTTTGCAAACTGTAAACAAATCACTAAACAAACAAAAAACCCTAAGCAAAAGAACAAACAGAAAGCAATACAAATCAAAAATCAAAGCAAAACAAAACTTCTGAAGGTCACACACTTAACTTCACTGATCCCTTCACTAAATGTATTTGAATCAGATAAATTGGATTACAAACACACACCACTGACACAAACATTCCCTTTAAAAGTCATTTATTTGGTATTTACAGTTGGCCAGTGGAAGCTATGAGAATGTGCAAAATACAAACACTTTCGCCCGTCACAAAACGTTTCCAGCAGCAGCTGATTGTAAAACAAACCGGCATGGACGTCCTCTTCATATGTTGAGTGAAAAATGCTGAAGTCTCTGTCGCTCGTCACACACATACATTTACAACGGCATATCAGGTGCTGAAAGTTCAGTTTGTTTGTTACAGCCTCAAGCAAATCATTTGTAAACCGGTTGTTTTTCCTCCAGATCACATGACCATCAGACAGTTTTACAGCAATACTTTTTATAAATCCCTGAATGTTGAATGACATTTGGCACAAAACCCATCTAGCCAATTACTATCAGAATTGTAGAGTACAATTATCTTTTCAAATACTACAGTGCACCGTGATATGCGCTAGATTGACACAGCACTGAAAGACAGAGATATATATGCACATTCATCACTAAAACACACACGTAAAGTGATTCAAAACTGATTTCGGTAATACAATTCCATAAGAAAATGTCCTTAAATCACCTTTTTAAGCGTAGCAGCATGGCAACAGAAGATAACTTTCCCTAAAAGTTTATTGGACGCATTTCAGGCCATGCCTTTCATTGGAATGCACCGATACAAACTAGCATATTGTCATTCTCGAGAGCGTAAAATGGGAGCGTTCAGCACTAGCGATCGAACACTGGTCTTATAGAGGCACTAATGCGATACAAAAGTAGTTGCTGTATTTAGTTGTATCTGTACAGGATGCTACATGTAGCCCGCACAATCATATTTCCATAACCAAAAGCCAAGCGGAATGTAATCCCTTCAAAACACAGGAATATGGAATGTAAGCGATGACTGAAAGCCCTGATAAGAGTGATGTGCATATGGCACTTTCCATAAACAGGGTACAAAATTGGACTTTTTTCAAGCAATAAATGCAAATTAAATAAATAAATAATAGGTTCTTAAGAGGAAACTATTAGATATGTTAGATACATTATTTTATACGTAGCTAGTATTAAAAACAAAACAACAAAAAAAGTGTCATAATACTGTTAATCCCCTTTTAAATTCCTAAAAAAGTAATTGGTATTTGGTCCCAAACTAGTGAGCTCCAACCGAATTACAGATTAATTTAGGCAAAATGTGCAACACAGTTTGTATATACTTTTTAAAATGTGTTCTATTTAATGTTTTTTTTTTTAATTTTCTTTTTGCTAGAAACAATTGCAAAAAAAAACAACAAAAAAAAAAACTTTTACCTTGTATTTAAGAGATTTGCTTAAAAAAAAAAAAACACTAACACACAAAAAAAAACAGCAAGCAACATAAACAAAAAACAAAGAGCAATGAACAAATAAAATAAAAGCAAAGAAATGCAGTGGAAAACAAAAAAAACTAACAAATAAGCAAAGCAAAACAAAACCTTTCTGAAGGTTACGCACTTACTTTTTCTGAACAAAAAAACAAATTAGCATTTGGTCCCAAACTGGTGAACTCCAACCGAATGATAGATTAATTAATGGTTATGAGTTTTTGTATACTTTTAGTTTACAGATTTTTTAACATTTGTAATCAGTTTATTTTATGTTCTCTGTAAGAAATAAACCATGAAAAATTAACAAAAATCTGAGAAATTAGGTTTTTATATTTTGATTTAGACCAGTTCTAAACGTACAAAAAAGCAAAAGAAAAAAAAAATCAAAGAAAAGCAATGAATAAAAAATTAGTAAAGCAAAAAAAACAAATAGCAAAAAAGAACACTTTTCTGAAGGTTATCCACTTATTTTCACGGATCTTTTGCTGAGAAAAAAAAAACAAACCCACGGACACAAACAAATGTAACTTTTTTTTTTTCTTCAGGTCCTGGTTTTTTTTCAGTACTCTGTTCACAGAAAGTGCCAGATAAATGCCAGTCACTTGTTTGCTGCCTTGATCTATTTGCTGCTCAGTTTTTATGTCCCTGCTTAAAGTAAGTTTGCCACCAAATGCAAAGCACTGCAAATCCGAACACTGATATATTAGCATGAATTGCATATGATGATGCAAGCAAGAAAACAGTTTACATCTGTGCCAATAGCAATGCTACTAACATGCCTTAACTTGCAATTTGGATTTTTATTGAATTATAAATAAAACATAAAAATATATAAAAATAAAAAAAATGAGTAGAGATGTTTGTGGCCATCTTTTTTGTTTGTTTTGTTTCCAGATGACAAAATTAATTTAGACCCCATAGTTCACATTCAGCCAGCATGCACTTGAACACTGGAGCATATCAGTAGGACCCTGAAGCACCTACGAAGTAGATGAGAGAATCGCTACAGACACTGTAGGCGAAGGGGGATATATCACAAAAACAAAGGCACCCGAAGACTGAGCGTCTCGAACCCTAGCTGTACGTGAGCCCTCAGTGTGAGTAAAGAGTCTCTCATTAATGATATGAAGGCAAAATGAAGAAGCACTGACAACCTCACCTTGATATTTGATTGATACGAAGACTGAAACTACTTCTTAAGACGTTGAGACGATGAGTGGAATTTTGCATCTCCATAAACTGGATCACTCCCAGTTTATGCGAACAGTCCCTTCGGGTCGATTGAGGAAAGCGTAAAACAATCAGCGGTTTAAAATATGAATCAAAAAATAAAATAAAATATATCCTCTGAAAATAAATCAATAAATACATGGCACAAACTTGTGCTGGATATAAATTCAAGCTTGTTTTCCATTAAATAAAAACTGCTGGAAAACTGCTGTATCCTGAACTCAACATGGAATCAAGACGAAGCTTCATTTATAGATGCCAAGAGAAAAGGGATGTTCGTAAGAGCTGTGCAGTAGATCCCTTCCTGTCCAGTCATCCACAATAACACAAGAACATGAGAAGCAAACAGGAAGCACCCGTCGCCCAGTAGTTCGTAGCTCCAGGGTAAAAGACTCTTTCACAACACGAAGAGACGACATTGGCTCATCTGATGCGATGAACTGAGAAACTCGAAGAGGGGAAAATAAAATAAAGTGTCAGTAGCTTCTGCCAAAAGCCTCAAAGTATTTTTGAATCGCTTTCTCCTCTATTGATTCACAAAATAAAGGGCCGAACGGACTCATGATTGGACAGCAGTGGAGACTTATGGTCACGGCCTGTAGGGGGCACCTAAAAGAGGAGGAGATAAAGACGGCCATAGTTAAAAAGTCATTCGAATTTGAAGAATCATGCTTCATTAGTGCAATGTGAACCTTTGTACGCCTCTGGTCTTGACGGAGGGCGAGGGGAGTACGGGCTGTCTGCGTACGCGTAGCTCGGGTTTATGTTCTCGTAGTGCTGTGTAGGAGGAGGCGGCCTGAAGTAAAGAACGGAGAGAAACATGAGACTCCGGTAGGACTTCTGACAGTGTGAGTAGTGTGTTAAGGAGTTGGAGATGTGGTACCTCGCAGGTTTGTGGTTGCGTGCTCTCTGGTACTCGTCCTCTCTGATGCGTGGCTCTTCTCGCGTTCGTGGTCGGACTACTTCTTCTTGCACTGGCTAATATGACAGAACAGAAGAGAGCATGTCAGTGAGAGCGTGCTGGCAGGGGCAACATCACCAGGCCCACACAGAATAATGTGGGTTTCAGCATTGTCCGTTTAACCCGCTTGATCATGCCTCACATCTGATACATGCATTTCAAAGGCCTCTACATTAACATTACATTAATAGTTCTATTAAAATCTCACTGACACTGTAGCAATGTTCTTGCTACCATAATTTTATGAAGAATTATATACATATATACACACACTGTGTATATGCATATGTGTATATATATATATATATATATATATATATATATATATAATATACATATGTGTAAGTATGCAGGTATGTATATTTCTGCATGTATTTAATACCATAAATTTAAAATACATTTAAATAAATGTTATAAATATTAAATATCTATACACACTTATTTAATGTGTATATATAAATAACGTATTTATAATTTTTTTTGTACAAGTTTATTAAAAATAAAAAATTAATAAAAAAATCCACACAAATGTAACTTTTTTTCAAGAGTTATTATTATTTAATATAGTTAAATACATATAAACTAACCAATAACAAATATTATACACACACACAGGGGTGCATGCGTGACGGAAATAAAAATGCGATGTGTAAATATGTTCAGACTGCTCATTTGCGCACCGACATGGTTGACAGCTGTAAATGCACAATAACCGTTTTAGATCGACTAACTAATACTGTATACGATTTCCATTCAAACTGAAGGCATAAATCTAGGCGATGCGCTGCCGGTTTCAGAGTGAAATGCAAAACTGTGACATTTCATCAACATACGCTCTTCACTCGGCAGCGCTAAAACCGGCACTGCATTTATTTACTTGCCAGCAACATGCTAAAATAAAACCTTGCTGATTTTAGCTTTGAAAACATTAAAAATCATATAAAAAATTTAAAGTAAAAAAAAAAAAAAATATTTTTATTATTATATATAATATAATAGTATTATCAAACTTTATTTATTTAGTATTTTTATTTATTTATTTTATAATAAAAAAAAAAAGTAAATAAAGTGCAATAATACTAGTGTGAGCACCAAACCAAATCTCCAGGTGTTCTCATGAGAAGACTCATGCCATCGAGACTTCGCTATGAATATTCACAAAGCTGGAATGCTGTGCTTTACAACTATACTGAACTTGTGCTGAGGGGAAGCACCAGTCATCAAGAAGCGAGCAGAGAAAAAAAGTACACCTCTCAGAAAGCATACAAATAAAGACCATTTTGTTGTCAGATGTTTATTTTATGGAGCATTGGGATCGCTGGACGAGGGCTTAATGAACTCATTTTTGTGAAAACCTCAAA
>NW_015548254.1:1206712-1215451 GCF_001515605.1 Sinocyclocheilus anshuiensis
CTCACTCACACACACACACACACACACACACACACACACACACACACACACACACACACACACACACACATTATTTGCATTTATTTATGTAAATATTTATCAATCTCCAAAAATAAGGTATTAAATGTTGGCTGGATCGCTCTATTGAATGATCAGCATTCAGGACCAGAACTATGTGTAGTTGGAATGAATGTTGTTTACCTTATATTCCACCTCAGGTCGTCTTCTCTCCATCACTTGTTTCTCCTTCTCTTTTGATCTCTTATACTCCCTTTTCTCTTCCTCCATAAGCCGTCGGGCTATTTCCTTAAAATTCAATAACAAAACAAATCATAAAACAAGATAATGTTTTATCTAGATGTAGCGACACCCCTGACAGTGCAGAAAAACAATGAACCATGCCGTACCTCATCTTGTGCAACTTGAGCGACTCGTCTGTCAAACTGACTCTCCTGTAAAAAAAGACATGGTTATATTTGTGGATTACAAATCACCATTATTTACAACCACCGAGACTCAAGATACCTTAATTTCTTCTTCCTGTAGCATGCGTGCCACCTCCAAGTCTTTGAGCTCCTGGTCTTGTAGTTCTAAGTGGGCCAGTCCATGCGTTGCCTCCTTCATGCCATATTCTCCTCGCACCTTCCGACCTGCAGGGGGCATCAGAGGACATCAGTCCACGTTGAAAGCACAAACAGCGACACACACAAAGATATAGTTGACCAAAAAAAATTCCGTCATCATTTACTCACCCTCCAGTTGTTGAGTTTCTTTCTTCTGCTGAGCACAAAAGAAGATAATTTGAAGAGTGTTGATGGTAGTCATTGACTTCCATAGTATGGAAAAAATTACTAAGGCTACTGTCAACTGTCGGTACCAACATTCTTCAAATTATCTTCTTTTGTGCTCAACAGAATAAAGAAACTCATACAGGTTTGGAACAGCTTGAGGGTGAGTAAATGATGACAGATTTAACATTTTTGGGTGAACTATAATTTTAAGCCTTGTAACCTATTGGCACAGTAACCCAAGCAGCCATTTTTGGTTTGGGATTAAGAAGGAATGATCAAAAAGGCCCAGATTTAGTGTACAAGATTCCCCCGAAATTATATTAGAGAGTCCAGATCCAACAGAGACAAGAAACCCAAATCACCAATGCACAGGAAAAAGGAAATCTTGACAGCACTCCCACCACCAGATGGCACTGCAAAGTCCAAGCAGGTTCACTCAAACACATGGACCTCGGTCCATACCTCTCTCTCTGGGAGAATGACCAGGGGACCGGCCCTCATTTGGGGGGCCTCTGAGAACGGGCTCCTCAAACACCTCATTGGGACCTGACGGGAGCCTCGGCCTGTTCCTGAGATCCTCCCACTCCAGGCTTTCTTCTGTCCGTCCTCTAGTTGGGGCGAGACCGTAATCGTCCCTGCTTTTGTGCCTCCCTCTGTTCCCATCTCTGCCTCGTTCTCTTTGCCTCTCTCTGCTACCGTGTCCATAGTCATTTCGGTCCATCTCCCGGTCCAAGTTCCTGCCCCTGTCAACCTGCTTGGCATCTCCACTAAACAGTCGATCTTGACTTCTTGTCCGGTTTCGATCTCTCGACCTTTCCTTGGTTCTCCATCCATCCCTTTCTCGTTCTCGATCCCTGATCCTCTCCTTGTCCCAGACCCTGTCCCGGCCGGCAGAGTAATCTCTGGAAGGTTTCTCCTTCCGGCGCACCACTGGCTCCAGGTCATCCCATTGATCTTGCTTCTTCCTTCTATGTGGTTCTGTGTAATCGAGATCGAGAGGTTTGTTTCTCTCTCTCGAATAATCTTTCGGTCGTCGCTCAGGTGAGTGGTACTCTAGGACCCTTCCCTTGCTTGGACTCTCCGGATGCCTAGATCGGCCTAACTCAATAGGCTCATATTCTGGATATCGACTATGGCTATTGGGATATCTTTTTCTGTCCGACTGAGGAGAGTTGTACGGGGAAAGAATTTGATTGTAGTCGTGATTCTTCCCTTTTCTGTGACCTGGAGAAGCGGAACGGGGTTTCGGCTCTCGCAGGTCCGGTGGAAATCGGGGGGCTGCGTGAAAGTGAGTGCGAGGCAAAAGGAGGAGTGCAAGAACAAGGAGGGAAATAAAACTTAACCGGGTTAGTACACAAGGGTTAGTTAACTGTGGATGATGCAGGAAGTAAAATGGTAAATAAGGCTACTGTTGACAAGTAGTACCAAGCCATTCAAATGAAAAGGTTAAAGCCAGGGTCCAAAATTAGCTAATGCCATGCAAGCCAAGGTCAAATGATTGGAGAAAATTTAACTCGTTCTTTTAAGGCCATTAAATTGTATTTAATTTTTTATATAAAAATATAAATACATACTTTATTTAAAAATGTGTAAAACATTTTCTTTTTACATTTACTCCTCAGGACAATGTACTTATTTATTTATTTATTTTTTTTATTTCAAGTAGCTGGCTGTAAACCATTTTTTTTCTGCAACAAAATATACAAAATTCTTCACAGATTTCTCAATCTTAATGCCTTAATCTTTTTTTTTCTACAACCAAATCTCAAAATAGTGTATGGTAGGCATTTATAAATAGTCCCATGTGCATTTTCATTCAGATTTATGGCAAAAACCCAACCTTTTTCAAGACTTTCAGACAGTAAATCATTTGTTTATCCTCCTACAACTACTTCTTTATCACAGATTCATGCATCAAGTATTCAGCTAAACATGTCTGATCTCCTCCCCAACACATCCCTGCAGAAGCGTAGCCCAGGCCTAATTGTTTGTATCCTGGCATGAGAACGGAGCCCAGCTATGTGGTCATGGTTTGAGAGGGGGAGAGAGAGCTAAAGATACTCCCTGAGATGCTGAATCTTTTATGTTGTGCCCTGTAGGTGGGTGCTAATCTGTGCTTATCATGGCAGCATCCTTACAAACAGAATATCAACAACATGAAGCAATGCACTACGTGCTGAAGTTTAGGTCTTTAGGGTTAGAGGGTTTTGTTGAAACAAACTATTCATTAAACACCCATGAATGAGAGATTTGAGCGTGTTTAATGAGGCAAACAGACCCTATGGGTACGATACCGGCTAACCAGCAGGAGACCCTAAACACATTCAAATGACGGCATGAGAGAATGATTACATAACATGTGAAAGCAAACAGTTCGAATGCAAACCGTGGCACGCAAGGGCAGCCGCTCAGGGCGGGTGGTTAACTGATGCCGTGTTGACATGAACTTGCATGTCCAGTTTTGTAGCATTTGTCACTAAATGGTAACCCATTACGAACACAAGAAGGTCTGTTGGTGCTATTTTAGATGCGAGGCAAGAAAGCCTTCCCAGAGTTCTCTAATGTTTACTAAACAAACAGTTGCACACTAACATGCGGTCAAGTTAGTTGACATTTTGTTTAACTTCACAACAAATAGATAAAAGTGTCTGGAGTGCTTGGGGCTTGAAATGCACAAAATGAGTGTTAATTACGGAAATTGCTTCCTAAGGCGCAAGTGCCTCTGAAACAGTTAAACAGGAAAGCGCAATGTACGCCAAAATTTCCACAGGAATGTCAAAACTCCAATGTCCTACTACTGGCTGACTCTCATTGTTAGTCCTAACTATATATGAAACAAAACTATAAGATTTTTTTCTAATGTTTTAATGTTAGTATTTTTTTTAGATTTTAGCGTTTTCTAACATACATTATGTATTTTATGTAAGCTATAAAATATTAATGCTATTAAAACAGTACAAAAATATACACGATTAACCAATTATTTGGTTATTTTTATTTTCAAATGTGTTTCAAATTCAGTAACTGGATTTAGCAATTAGTTCACTCAACTAGTGTTATTTTAGATTGATTTTGTTATGTTTATTAGTCTTTGTTAAATATGCCCATTTAGCTGGATTCAGCAATTAATTTACCCAAAATGTTATTTTGAATTATAATTTTTGTAATTTTAGTAGTATTTATATACAATTACATTTTTAATTAATATTTTGAATTAGCTTTTTATTGTTATTTTCACTTGAGTTTTAGTAAAATGTTTAGTGATTCTTTGTGTTATGTTTTAGTTTTTTTTTAATACGTCTTTTTAACTTAAATGTATTTTAATTTCAGTTTTAGTAATTTGAGTACTTAAATGTAAACTTTCAGTTAGTAAATCAGTAACCAGATTCAGAAATTAATTTTTAATTTTAATTTTAGATATTTTATTTTGTTATTTTTGCATTAGTTATATACTATTATAATTTTTATTAATATTTGAATTAGCTTTTATTTTTTTATTTTCATTTTTAAATTTTAGTGATTCTGTTCTGTGCTTTTGTCATTTTTCATTTCAGCTTTATTTCAATACAACTGATTATTGTTATTATTGTGTCTTAATTCACAATGACAACACTTCTCAGAAGAATAACTTCTCTTTTGACTGATTCATTGCAAGAAAGAGTTTTGTGAATCAGACTGCACTGCTTGTGTTTGTTTTTGCATGCTACAAATCAAGATGTGTTTTGTCTTTGTGTTTAATGGCATCCCAGGGTTTCTGCAGGTATCATCAAATCTAATTGAATGCTTTTTAATGCCATTTTAAAAAATGCTTAATGCCATACACGACCCATATCAAAGCTTTTTAGTGTTTTTGAAACCGATATCTTCTGCTCACTAAGGCTGCAGTAATAGTAATATTGAGAAATATTATTTAAACTTATAATACATTTTTTCTATGTGAATATCTGTAATTGATTGCTGTGATCAAAGCTGAATTTTCAGCATCATTACTCCAGTCTTCAGTGTCACATGATCCTTCAGAAACCATTATAATATGCTGATTTGCTGCTCTGTTATGATTATTGGTGCTCAATCATTAATAACAGCTCTTATTATTATCAATATTGAACACATTTTTTCTGCTTTATATTTTTGTGTAAATCATGATACATTTTACTTTTAAGCATACATTTCATAAATAAATTTCAGCATAAATAATATTAATATAATATAAAAATAAAATCTTTTGTAAGATTATAAATGTCTTTACTGTCACTTTTGATCAATTTAATTTGTCCTTGTTGAATAAAAGTATTTAAAAAACACTTTAGTTTTTTTTTTTATTGTATTTTTGAATGGTAGTATATTATGGTTTCCACAAAAACAAAAAACTAAAAATTAATAAGCACAACTGTTTTCTATATTGATAATCAGAAATGTTTCTTGAGCAGCAAATCAGCATATTAGAATTATTTCACTGAAGACTGGAGTAACGATGCTGAAAATTCAGCTTTGAATCACAGGAATAAATTACATTTTAAAATGTATTCACAGAGAACTGTTATTATAAATTGAAATAATATTCCACAATATTACTGTTTTTATTGTATTTTTGATCAATCAATTTGACAATAATGCAATGATGATAATCTTGGATATGTGAGAAAATCTACATCATTTAAACTATCACTTCTATATCAGTTCTTACTTAATAAAATCAGCATATTTGTGATATTAAATTGATTTCCAAGGTGTTTTTTAAAGGGGTCATATGATGCTTTTTTAAAGATCATTATTTTGTGTATTTGGTGTAACAGAATATGTTGACAAAGGAAAACTTGAAATCGCATCATATGACCCCTTTAACTAAAGAAAGGGCAATATTTGTCACATTTTTTCCTAATCTACTAAAAATATTTGCATTACCTTTCATATCAAATTCTTACATTTCATTAATGAATTTACATTTACATTGCAAAATTACAACTGCATGAATAATGTTATGAGTTTGGTGTTTTAAATAATTTTTAATATACAAATATGAAAAGTTGGAAAAAATGCAATGATACTTTAAAATATGAGAGTAAACTGCCAGTAGGTGGCGTCAAGTGACTGTGTTAATTAGTGAACATTTAAATCATTAGTTCAAGCGATTCATTCAGACGGCTGATTAATTTAGCAATCAAGCAAATGCTGTCTTTTATGCCAAAAATCATTAGGATATTAAGTAAAGATCATGTTCCATGAAGATATTTTGTAAATTTCCTACTGTAAATATATCAAAACTTAATTTTTGATTCGTAATATGCATGGCTAAGAACTTCATTTGGACAACTTTAAAAGCGATTTTCTCAATATTTTGATTTCGTTGCACGCTCAGGTTCCAGATTTTCAAATAGTTGTATCTCGGCCAAATATTGTCCTATCCTAACAACTTATTTATTCAGCTTTCAGATGATGTATAAAGCTCAATTTCGAAAAACTGACACTTATGACTGTATTTGTGGTCCAGGGTCACAAATAGGAAAAGTTGGAAAAAATGCAATGATACTTTAAAATATGAGAGTAAACCGCCAGTAGGTGGCGTCAAGTGACTGTGTTAATTAGTGAACATTTAAATCATTAGTTCAAGCGATTCATTCAGACGGCTGATTAATTTAGCAATCAAGCAAATGCTTACTTTACGAATGGATCACTGAGTCATTGACTCAAATTATTAATTCAAAAGCGCTGAGTCATTCAGTAACGAAACACCGTTGTGTGCTGCTCGGAGATTAGTGAATGATTATTACACGTTTATTGAATGAATAAAATCAATGTAAAATCTACAGTCTTGCTGATATTCGGGAATCAGCACTCTCTTGGTCGTCTCATGTTGCTTAACTAGGCTACATCATATATAAAAAACTCGATTTTTACCGCAGTACGTTTGTTCTATGAGTTGTCTGTGCAGTTGCGCTCATTTGTTTTGATTTCTCCACGAGAGTCTCTCACACACACACACCGGCTGCGAGAGCTTCAACTGGTGCGACCTTGTTACTGTCAATACATTATTCATTATCCATCGACATTTACGCCGAATGTAATAAAATCAGAATCATTCTCGCCCAAATTGCTCAATTGCACTACACAATTTCTTAACATTCTCTGCTCTTAGTTTTACTCCAGTCCGCCGCTGTCCAAATATCCAGCGTTACGGCAATTTCGCACCGACTGGAGACAATTACCAAACTGTTCCGCGTGTGTATCACACCAATGTACATATTTTGCGACAGCAAATTAAAAAGATATTAATTATGAAGGCACTATATTCAAAATAAACCCTTAATATTTTTATTCAAAACCCATCTAAAAAATTTTAATGCCTGAAGAAATAAATTTAATTACTTTTTAATGCTATTTAAGGCCTTAATTTTCGCATAATCCATTTAGTGACTTTTAATGCTTTTTACTGCCCCGCGGAAACCCTGTATCCAGTGAATTCAGAATTCAAACGTGATGTGGTGCTGTAGATTCAATGAACAGCTGTGCAGGAAGCAGATTTTCCAGCAGTCAAATGTGTTTACCGATCCAAACCCACATATTCTCTTCTCCAAACCCCATCTTTGCTTGATCGCACACCTTCCAGCAGAGGGTGTCTACACACCTTTATCGTCGTGGTACTCCTCAAAGTTTGCTTCCATCTGCTTTTGCCGTTTTCTCTCCTCTTTCATCTCTCGCTCCTGCAGCTTACGGGCGATGGCCTAGTCGAACGCATATAAACATGAATTCAGAAGAATGAGTGGGGGGAAACAAGCATCGCAATGCTGTAACAGTCATGGGTGTGGACACATCTATGCTTTTCTTATGACCAACATACAGAGAATGTGAGTATGCATTCTCAAGTGTTACAAACACAATCACAATGATGTCATGTGACTACTGTGGGTGTGGCTGAACCGAATCCACACAGCTGACCGACCTGAACCGAGTGTGTGAATGTTGTGAAAGACTCCCACCTCATCTTTCTCCTCCTGCTGCCTCTGTTGTTGAGCCTGCCGGACCAGTTGTTCTTGAATCTCCTGAGCAATTTCATTGTCGCTGCGTGCACTGACAGGACAGAGAAAAGAAAACATTTGAGTTTACACACCGAGTTCTCATATCTGCCACCATGGCTTTCACTTCCTGTGCCTGAGATGAAAGTGTTCTCGGAAGACTGACTGCAGTACTGAGTGAAATGGGTTACATAGTAACTATTATCTATGGCGGGAACAATCACAGATTTGTGCTGATGACTAATTGTCATAAAAAATAAGTGTGATTGATGATTTAAGTGCCTTAAGAAGTTGTCCATTATTCACATTAAACTTTGAATCATACAATAAAACCAGTGTTGTTTTGTAGTATTTTATTTATTAATATGTTGAATATACTTTTTATACTTTCAGAATATTTTTATACTTTTATTTTTATTTTAATTTAAGTTTAAGCTTTAGTAATTGTGTTGTGCTTTTGGCAAGTTTTTTTAATGTCTATTTAGCTTTATTTTTGTTTCAGTTTTAGTAATTTTAGTACTTAAACTTTATTTCAGTTAGCTGCATTTCTATTTTTTTATTAAAGAGTTAAAGTTGCATTTAATATTTGTATTTTATTTCTGCTTTATTTCAATTAGAGATTTAAATTGTTTTTAGTTAACAATAAAATAAATAATATATTTAAAAATATTTATAATATAATAGTTACTAATATTTAAATGTTAATTACTTATATATTGACAATTAATTTCAATAAATACAAATAAAATAATACAAACAAATTACTAATACTACTCCTCCTACTACTAATAATAATAATTTATGATTATTATTATGCAGCAGCTCTACAAAGACAGAAGACAAGATGTTTTTATTATAAACTGTTAAAGGGGTCATATGATGCATTTTTAAAGATCATTATTTTGTGTATTTGGTGTAACAGAATATGTTGACAT
>NW_015548254.1:1215562-1217788 GCF_001515605.1 Sinocyclocheilus anshuiensis
CTCTCTCTCTCTCGCTCGCTCGCGCTCTCTCTCTCGCGCGCTCTCTCTCTCTCGCTCGCTCGCGCTCTCTCTCTCGCGCGCTCTCTCTCTCTCGCTCGCTCGCGCTCTCTCTCTCGCGCGCTCTCTCTCTCTCGCTCGCTCGCGCTCTCTCTCTCGCGCGCTCTCTCTCTCTCGCTCGCTCGCGCTCTCTCTCTCGCTCTCTCTCGCTAGCTCGCGCTCTCTCTCTCTCTCTTGAAATCGCATCATATGACCCCTTTAAATGTATTTGATCTTAAAGAACTGAAAGGACAATCTGGCGTCTATTTTATATTTCTTATATTGTTCTTTATACAGGATTAGGAGATAATTCACCAGTAATTAGTAATGTGATTACCATTCAGACAGAGTAATTAGTAAAGCAATCCCATTACAACATAGTTAATGTAATTAGTTTGACTTAAAGACATGTTTAGGCAACACAAACTTTTCAAACAAGTAGCACAGAAGACAAGAATTATTACACTATTAGGCCTAACATTGTTTTTAAAAGAAGTGTTATGCTCACCAGCATTTATTTGCTAAAAAAATACAGTAAAAACAGCAATACTGTGAAATGATTAAAATTTTAAATAAATGCTTTCTATTTTAATATACATTAAAATGCTAATTATTCTTGTGATGCAAAGCTGAATTTTCAGCATTCATTACTCCAGTCTTCAGTGTCACATGATCCTTCAGAAATCATTCTAATATGCTGAAAACAGTTGTGCTGCTTAATATTTTTGTGGAAACCATACTTTTTTTAGTATTAGTATTGATTTCTTAAAAAAATCTTACTGAGCATAAAAGATTTGTATTGAACTGACTTAAAATCTGCAACAGTATCTTCTGCTGGCATACGGACTGCAGTATTTGAGCTGTGGAACGAGTCTCCCCTCAGGCTCATGGGTCGCTCACTCTGCCAAACTCAAACTCTGATGATAGCATCAGCTCAGAGACCTTGAGACGTCGCCCAGCAGGAAGGAACACTTTATCCACGTGTCATGAGCAGAAGTCAAAACATTTTACTGCCACAGTGCACTCCGAGACGACACAAGGCCTCCGTGTTCAGACACAAGCTCAAAGCGCAGCAGGAGCCAAACTCAACTCCACCTATTATGTTTCTGTGTGTGAAGCGGAGACACAGCTTTACACAATGTCAACATCTGAGTGACAACACGAGTTATCAAGGACTGATAACTCAAGTACACACTCATGTACTTCCACTCCTTCTTACAGCTCTTATCTCAACAGACAGCAAAACAAGCAAGATTTCCCAACTGGCCTTCCTCTCCGCATTTAGTTGGCGTTCTTTCACAAACAGACACAGTACAGTTTGACCTTTAGCCTCTACATGCTCAGCATCTTTCTGGTCTCATATAGTCTTGTGGTGAGGGTTTCAGGTGACTCACATGCGGCGATGTTGTCTCTGGCTCTCGGCTTTGGCCCGCTGGTCCTCTTCCTCCTGCAGACGTTTGGCCACCTGCAGGTCCTGCTGCACCAATATCAATTTTAAATAATAAGAATAACAACAAATAACAATTTTTTTGTACATTGATTTTTGTAAAATTATTAAAACATAACTGTGGATTGACAATTGAAAAATATGACAATTCAGTGACCATAGATCATGTATAATATCATCACATATTACATATTGATATACACGAATCCGAGAGCACATGTTCTGAAATGGCATCAAATTTGTTGCCATTTCAAGGCTGTGCTAAATTGGCAAGGCAGTAAATCGTAGACACTGACGCAATTCTAGCAGACACTGTGCCTCATCTTCCCAAAGTCTGAACACTTTTATTGATCCTGTGACTGCGAGCGATTTAAGAAAGAGCACCAGAAAGAAAAAGAAAAAAGCTATAAACTGAAACATTTATGTGATGGATATACCAGATGTCAGTCTAGCTGGCAACATTTTTTACAAGGAGCCATTTTGAACGTTAAATAAAAAAAGAGAACGAGGAATTTTCTGGCTTTCAAAATGAAATAAAATAAATTAGATGAACAACTGAAAACTTAAATTACAAATGCTGCACTGGCAACTAAATTAAGTTGAAGCTCTACTGCAGTGTTGTTATTGTAAACTAAAACAAAAAAATTTAAAATTACAAATGGTGCCTTGTCAATTAAGTTGAAATTGAAATACTAAAATGTCTAAAAGTAAAACTAAAATAAATTTGTTTTGAATGCATTTGT
>NW_015548254.1:1218012-1218373 GCF_001515605.1 Sinocyclocheilus anshuiensis
GCTCTCGACTGGAAGAGGAAACGAAGAGAAACCTGACGTTTAAACGTTCACTTCCCACCATGTCTAATTCAAATATATGACGCATAATTATAATTGAATATTATATATTCAAAATTATACTATATACAAAGATATATATAGATATATATATATATATCACAATTATTTTAAAGGGGGGGGGGTGATTCATTTCTATACTCACTGTATAATTATTAACACTAATAAAAAGAGCTCTACTGCAGTGTTGTTATTGTTAACTAAATTAAAAAATACAATAACTAATAAATAACATTTTTACCGGTTAGTTGACGCAGGCAATATGAAGTCGAGGATTTTTTTAAATTGAATAGTCGAATAGAAT
>NW_015548254.1:1218587-1224651 GCF_001515605.1 Sinocyclocheilus anshuiensis
GCCAGGAGACTTTTGAATAACTGAATTTCACAAGAGGGAGTTTTCAGATCTTTCCGACACCATATTGTTGAAAGACTCTACAATGCCTCTTCAGGAAAACACAAGGACTGTGAAGTGCAGCTGGAGGATATGGAATCAGATGCTTTGTCTAAGGTGCCATTTCATTTGAAAAATTGTCTATTGTCAATAGTGTAAATATATGAAGCACAGCTCACACAGAAGTCACTTTCAACCCAAGCAGCTTTCTGTTGGTCAACACGGGGAATTTGAGTAACCAGCTTGAACTCATCTGCTTGTGGAAATCTTTCGCCCTCACATGAAGTTCCCAAATGCGTGGATTCCTAATGAAATGACTAGACTTCAAAAATTCACCAAACAACTGTAAATGTGACCGCACAATTACCACTGTGTCCTCAAGAGCTCTTTGTGACTTTCAACATGGTTTCCTCAAATTCAAGAGCTAATAAAATCCATGTGATGACATGTGTGAGCTGTGGTGAAGCTGTAAACCCTCACACTGCAGTAAAAGGGGAAGATGCTGAGGTGAGTTTGCTGAGGACTTTTCTTTCCACTGTCATTAATGCTCTGTTAAGGATGGGGAACACCACAGTGGCTTTGAATGACTCATTTGGTGTCAACAAACAGCTTCAGGATTCCAGGTCATAACTTTCCATGCACTGAAGTTCATTTAAGATGCAAAGGGTCAAGAGGACTTACTTTCCTGTTCCTGAAGGTTGTGGGCAAGACAGTGGTCTTCTAGCACAGCAAAGTCCCGGCACACTGCAGACAGACAGAAAGAGATAGAAACCAAATTATTTACTGTTAACAAAGAGCTAAGTCACAGTTTCAAACCACACAGTGCAAACCTCAGGATAACGGATTTAGATTAACATCGTCTATGAGCATTTATCTGAATGTACAGTATAGCAGCGTTTCCCACAGACTAACACTCTGTGTGTATCGGCACTTCCCCCGGCGGAAATACATATATATATCCACCGGTTCACATTTACAACTTTGCTCTGTGTGTTTGCTGCGTAAAAACATCAGTCGATTTTCGCGTTGGTCTGAACAAAAACAGCAGATGGGCTGACTGAAAATGCACATTCATTCTCTGCCAGCAGGAGGCGCTTTTGGAACAGCAGAAATATAGCGGTTTCCCGGTAACGGCTGTAAACAAAGCAGGGCTGTGCTCATGAACTCTACTTTATATTTATATGAAAACGAAGACAGTCTGTTCCCTTCAAAGATACATTCATATAAAAACATCATTCATATGAAAACGCAGAGTTCTGATTTTGAAATGTGGCAGAGCTCATGTTTATTCAACGAAGTCAAATCCTTTTGGAAAATCTATTTGTGGCGGTCAGTGTTGATATTGTGGCGGGCCGCCACAAATAAACCAAAGTATGGGAAACACTGGTATAGTTAGTATTGAACTTACACTACTATTCAAAAGTTTGGGGCTAAGTAAGATTTTTTTTAAAGAAATTATTATTTTTATTAAGTGAGGATGCATTAAATTGATCATATTACAAATGATTTCGATTTCAAATAAATGCTGTTCTTTTGAAATTTCCATTTGCAGCAGTAAAGACTATATTCATGGCAAAAATAAAAGATAAAATCATTATAATAATAAAAAATGCCATATGAGCAGTAAAGGCTATATTCATGGCAAAAATAAAAGATAAAGTCATATTTTTAAAAAATGACAATACACACAACTCCGTTTTGACAACAGACAATAATATTCTTTAGTTGAATATTTAAAACCCTTTTAAAATAAATGTTTAATCATTCAAATACATATCAAAATACATTTATCAAAGAAGGATGTTTGTGCTACAAGGTAAACCTTTTTTTTTTTTTTAAAGGAAAAGAAAATTCTGTGGAAATTCTGTGGGGTCTGCATTAGTCTGAAACTGCAGCGCAACCGACCATTATCACCTCAGCTATAAATACAACTCGAGAAACTGAAACCATGTCCTCCACATCTGCCCTTTAACATCCTCTTATCTGCTTTTTTATGCTTCATTAAGGCCTGATTCTGCACCTGGCAGCTTGCAGCGGTTTAGACAGGTGCAGGTGGAGAAGCAGTGAAATCTATGTATCGTCTTAATTCGTGACTGATGACACAACGAATGCCCTCAAGCCTCTGATACAAGCTCCGATAACCTAAATCAGATAAAAGCAACTTTAGCATTTCGGTCTGCCAGGAAAACTGCACTACTCTTTCTGGGAACTGAACGTGATTAACATAACCAAACACACGCTCCAGTTTCACACAATAATCAGACTCTTGCTACAGATGTGAGGGAATTTAGTGGCAGGTTTAATAACGATGTGAAAAACCATTTACATAATACTAATTTACCTAGTTTCCAGTGTTTGTATGCTTAGCTTGGGCGAGACGAGGATAAGATTTAGCCACTTCTGCAGATCAGTGATTAAAGTCGTCGCCCATCTGCTGCTGATCGGCTTTATCAGTGGCATCTTGAGAAGAAGAGCTGCGGAACCAAGACTATAGGATATTCATAGTGCTAAATGAGGAACCAAGAGCAAAATTTACATTTCAGTCTACTGGCTGGTGAAGCCGTTTTATGACATCTTAATGCCCTATCTGACAGGATTCAGAGAACGGCTGAGTATCATCTGGCAGGAGGAACCAAGAAAGTCCCTACTGATAATAAGCATCTTGATGCTGACTGTGCATTTACTATAAGCTTCACTTCCTTATGCATGGAGCTAATTTTAGTGGTTCGGAGGCCAATTTGTTGAACCTGTGCTGGAAAACCTGTACTGGAAACTTTTTTGGGGTACATGGTGAAGTTACGAGGCTTATCGTTATGAGACAACTAGATTTATGACACAGTTAAATACTAGTGGTAAACCAATATATATGGGCCAGGTTGACACATTTGAGATATAAATTTAAGTAAATTTGTTTAAATTTTATACTGTAAAAAATGATTGGGGTCTCTAAGAATTTTTAATGTTTTAATAGTCTCTTCTCCTCACCATGGCTGCATTTCTTTGATCAAAAATTCAGTATACAGTAACATGTTCTTTGAATCCTATAAAAAAACACGTTTGATCAATTTAATGCATTCTTGCTGAATAAAAAAAAAAATCAATCTTACAGACCCCAGACTTAAAATACACACAAAAACTATTATCCATTTCAAAATATTAGACCACCAAATTAACATCATGTATTAATTTTTTTTTTTTATGGCATTCATGGAGACAAAAACTCAATGGTAAATGATTTCAGATTTTTTAAAATCTAATTTTGCTAAAAACTCTAAAATTATACTTCGTTTAACTTAGTTAATATTTCATCCAACGTGTTAACTGAATAAAAAGGTCTCTCACTTGGCATTAAAACGGGCACAATGTAATAAAACATGTTTCAGGGATAAAGGGCTTTTAAAAAAAGAATATGTTGGTGGATCTTCTCCTAATATTAAAAACTTGTGGGTCATCCTGGCCTAATGGCATATTGAACTGTAAGTAGTTTAATAAATGTGTGAGAACGTGATACCACAAGAGCATGAAATAAATACAGCCTAAAGTGGCACAAACAACAGTATGACATCAATTAAAACGTCTAATTCATTAAGAATGATGATCCTCAAGGCACTACATAGCAGCACTGGAGCAGCGACTGGCAAACAAGTAACACAAGGAAAAGCTGTAAGCTCTCCAAAGTAAACACGAAACCAATGCTGAACACTTCCCAGGAGGTCTTAGCTAGGCAGCAAAAACAGCACATTTTTTAAACCTGCACATTTTCAAGGCAAACATCCCTATCTTTGCCTTCATGAGCAAAGAGCAGCTGCAACTCAACAACAAAATGCTGAATCCACATGTACAAAATGACTGAAAACAGAAACCAAAACGACATTCTTCAAGGAGAAACAAACAGAAACTCGTGAGTGATAAATGTGGGATGGTGCTCGTCTTCATCCTGTTAATAAGTTGAAAACATAACTTCGCATAAACGTGCAAACTTTTAAGCGGTACCAAATGCTACGACATTCTGAAGTTTACAGTCGAGGTTTTCACTCGAATTGTTATGGGGTTAATATAACAAAATAACCAGAAACAAACAGAGCAGTTGATACTGTTTATATATTGTTAATATTGTTTAATTTACATGAAATATTTACCTAGAAACCAACATTTGGTCCCCAATTAGCTAGAATTACTTGATTTCTGAAATTCAGTTTCAAACCAGTAACTGAATCTGAATGAAAAGCAGTTCATTTTAAAAACACCAAACTCCTTAAAATTGGTGAATTTGGCCTGTCCCACCTCTAAAGATCTTAACCTTCTTGTATTTAAGTTAAAGCAACTTATATTATTAAATACATAAGCAACATTTTGTCACCAATTAGGCAGAATTTTTTTTTCAGTTCCACACCAATCACGGAATCTGAATGAAAAATAGCTTGTTTTAAATGCATCAAACATCTTAAAATTTCAGAGGTCTTAACTTTCTGGAATGTATTTAAGTTAGTCTTTATTTTATCTTTTACTTTAAATAAATAACTACAAACCATCATTTGATCCCCAATTAGCTAGAATTAGGCTACTTGATTTCTGAATTTCAGTTTCAGACCAATAACTGAACCTAAACGAAAAGAAGCTAATTTTAAACAACTTTACTGTATTTAACAGTTAAAATCACATATGCAACTAGAAATCAACATTCGGTTCCTAATTAGCTTTATTTTTTGAAATTCTGTTTCAGACCAACAACTGAATCTGAGTGAAAATTACATATCGAAACTTCTTTAAATTTTTGATGTTGTATTTTTTTAAATTATTTTTTTTCAAGATTGTTGGTAACCAAACAGTTAACGGTAGCCTGTGATTCCATAGCATATTTTCATATGGATGTCAATGCTACCAGCAACTGTTTGGTTACCAACATTCTTCAAAATATGAAGAACGGCATGAGTGTGAGCAAATAATGACCTAATTTTCATTTTTGGGTAAACAATCCTTTTATGTTAAAATCACTTATTTGATATGAAATAACTAGAAACCAACATTTGGTGCCCAATTAGCTTCTGGTTTCTGACCAATAACTGAATCTGAAGCTCATATACTATCACAAACTGGATTTGGGGCAGAAATGACAGGGTCTGTAAACACTAATCCATCCTAAGCATCAAATGAGGTTAAAATTAGTGGGTTGAAATCCTGCAAAGCCATCTTTTTTCCCCCCCTTAATAACATGATTAGTCATCAACAGCTTGTGTTGCACCACAGACATCTTCAGTATGCAGAAGATTTTCATGAATCTCTCAACACGTGCCAGCATTCACACTGCTGACCACACACACACACACACACACACACACACACACACACGCTCTCTATCACAAAGAGATAGCTATTTCTGCACTCATCTGTTAACACCTGGCAAGGTGTTGCAACACAAGCAAGAGCTCATAATGGTTTAGATTAGCATCATGAAAGTTGGTGGTGAACAGACTTTGGGTGGGTCTCATTTCACATACCTCTGCGCTATTTTTGCACCATTTTGTAGCCTAAGTAGTGTGTTCACACTGAAAAATGCAGTGAGGTGTAGTATATTATGAGTAGCCGAATGATGTACTACTTCAAAAGAAAAGACGGAGTGTGGATGTACAGGAAGGGGAGGGGCTAAATGTGCAAAAGCTATCTGCGACTCAAATGTGAATGGTTCTATGTAGTAAAAGAGTGTTCCATTTGAGATGTTAGCCTTCTAAAATTCATAGATGAATATGGAACACAACTGAAGGGGGATAGTTGCCTCAAACTCACTGTCGTGTTTCTGGAACCCTATATAACTTCTCATGGAACACACCGAGATACTTATTCCAAGTCTTCTGAAGCCATATGATTGTCATATGTCTTGAATGAATACATTCTTGAATAAACTTGCTAAGTTTGAACATCTGGAAGCAAAAATTAAGTGTTAAATTGATTATTTCTTTAAAGGGGTCCTATTATGCTCTTTTACAAAGTCTTGATTTTGTTTTGGGGGTGTACTAGAACATGCTCTCAT
>NW_015548254.1:1224678-1225417 GCF_001515605.1 Sinocyclocheilus anshuiensis
TATGCGCACACACACACACACACACACACACACACACACACACACACACACACACACACACACCACAGCAACTAAAGCTAACGTCAGGCATCGCACACGCCATCTATTACATGATATTTGAGGCAAAACAGGCCCGAATTCAGTCGCTTTTTCTTTCTGTATCAGATGGATATTAATAGCGGCGTTTCTCAGTAACGGCGTTTTCAATGGCTGTTTGACTTAACTCCCTTCAGTAAATATGGTACATATATGGTTCATGGTACAAAAGGTAACCAATTTACTGACAGTCAAAATAACAGTTTACCTTCGTAATTCACCACAATGTAATGATATGTAACCGTTTTTGCTTGTTTTGAATCATCTGACAGGCCATCTGAATTAAGCTCGCGTTTATTTTAACGCAGTAACACAATGTACGCGCACCATCATCTTCTTCTTCTTCTTCACTCACCCTCTTTTACGCCAGGCAGGTTGTTCTGGTCAATAGTAAAATCAGCCATGTCGTCGGCGCTTAATGTTTCTGAAGGTTATTGTTTGACAGACTGATGGCGGTTTCCGTCAGATTAATAAATCCCGATCGATGTCTTCGGTAATGTGTCGCTCTGATTGGTTTCTGCCTCCAGCCGAGGTTTCTGTCCGTCCCTCCCTCTGTACCCACAGCAGATGAATATTATCAGCTCACACACACACACACACACACACACACACACACACACACACACACACACACACACACACA
>NW_015548254.1:1225598-1229076 GCF_001515605.1 Sinocyclocheilus anshuiensis
CACACACCAAGAAAAAGCGGAGTGTGTGTTTGCTACGGATGGCAGGGAGGGTCATCACGCGCTCACATTCTGGCACGCAGAGAGAACACACGTCACACACCCAGTGAACCCGCGCAGTCCTCGAATTCTTCCAGTTCACAGATTCTGTCAGTAGTAGGCTACCTGCATGTTTTGTACATATTAAAAAACCCAGTTAATGGTCGGTATTTAAGTTTGATGAATGTCTCATTTATTTCAGGCCAATATAAACACCTATTAATAGATTCTTAATTTCTCTATCACTCTTTTTCTATCACACTTGGAAAATGCAGCTACTCACTCTGGTGCTTCCACGATTTTAAAATATTAAAACAAATATGTGTAACTCTATTATAAAATGTAAATGTGTTAATATAAAAAGTTAAATATGGTTAATATTAATATGTTAAATAGGCCTACTCTATATGTTAAATATAGAGTAACCAAGAGCTTTTATTAATTGATGAATTATTTATTGATGAATTATTGTAAGAAAGCTTAAAATTTAAAATACCCAAAGCTAAAATAACCCATAAAAATTATAAATGCTAATTATAAAATGTCTGTAAAGTATTATGATTTATTTTTTTCAATTAGAGTTTCTATTGAATGGAAAATACCTTACTTCCAAAGTTTTCCTTTTAGGAAAAAAAAAAAAAAAAAATCAGCATTATAACAACAAAATATTTCATGGTAAATACATAGTACAATATTTGATGAAATTTTATTTATTATTATTTTTAAGAAATATTGTAATTATTTTGTAATTATATGGTATTACGTCAATGCTGTAATGATTGATAGAAATTTTAAAAAGTAAATAGAACAAGTTATAAGCTAAAATAACTAACACATAGAAAATAAAATGAACTTAACTTAAATATTTTTTTAACATCATGACATGGATCTGATTTTCTTTTATAGGTTTTAATGCGATTAAATATATATATATATATATATATATATGGTAAATATGCAGCAGAGTAACTCAGTATAATAATTTGGAATATGATTTATCATTATTTTTTAAGAAATATATAATTGTAATTATAAATATGTAATTGTAATTATTATGTCATTGATGTTATGAAAATTGTAAAAAAGCCATAATATAGAAAATAAAAACACAAAAAATAAATATTATTTTAACACAACAGGTTTGTTAATTATGGATATGGATCTCAATGTGTTTAAGTCTTTATCCAACTGAAGTTTCTATCAGATGTAAAAGCCACCAAAATGGCATTATATCATATGAAATCCATCATCATGTTTTTGTTATTCTAGGCACTGACTCATATATACTTTTAGTTAAATTAAAAGAAGAATGCCAGGAACATTTTACCATCCACAGATGAATGATCCCCAGTAGTGCCGGTGATTTACTCTTGTCCCAACATACACCGCCGCTGACTGATTGCTCGTCGTTGGCCCTGAGACCACGTCAGAACATCAGTCCTGGCTGTCACGGACCCTTTTTAGAGACAGAACGTACACCGTCACACTTTTGATTTACAGCGATGACACATCCTCACGTCTTCACGCCTGATTAAAAGTGTCCCATCTGATGAGCCTCCAGCAGAAGAGCCTTTGGTCAAGCAGGAGCAAGTACACACCAGGATCATTCCTTCAGTGCCATGGACAGACTATTCTCAGGAAGTCTTCTTCCACAACTTGCTTTTTTACTTCTGATTGGTGCTCTCAACGTTCACACAAGAAGCCTTGCAAGTCCAGGTGAGTACAGGCCACTAATCTGATCTAAATGACTGACTGAAATGAAGTTTTTGATCAGAGAATTAATTTAAATCAGCCTCTTTGTATCTTAATTGGCTGATTGTGTGCTGAATTGCATATTTCCATTTTTACAGTCAACCAGGTTTTCCATTCAAAGGATGATTCAGACGTCCAGAACCAGATTTGGGCATTTCTGCTACGGAAAAACATCATGCCTGTCCAAGAAAAGGATGTAATAGGTAAATAAATGCATTTTATTTGTGTGTTGAACAGATTGTCTTACTCCTAGCAAATGTATATGAATTCAAAGTTAATAAACATCTTATAATCCACAAACCTGCACTTAGTTACTCGTTCTTCCTGAATTGCAGAACTCAAACTGGCCAGAAAAATCGCAGAGCTGCAGGAGGTATGTTTAATTTTGGTCATGTGCAATTCATGGAAGGAAGTTAAATACAATTAAATGTTAAATTTAATTAAATAAAAAAAATTACACACACACACACACACACACACACACACACACACACACACACACACACACACACATATATATATATATATATATATATATAAAAAGCAACTATTATTACAAAAGCTAATTGTCAGCTTGCTGTTTCAGCTTGAGGCTCTTCAAGAGGAGCTAAATGTAGAAAGAAAATTGGTGTCAAATGCAATAGAAAAAGAGAGATTGATGACCAGCAAAAGAGATGATGGTAAGCGTTGCTTTTTAATGAACAGATATAATGTATATCTTTAATGCAGTGTCTGTCAATTGCATAAATGCAGATGTAATTTTTTTTTACATTTTTATTTTAGCCTGTTTCTGGAAATACTGTGTTTGAGGATCTTAATCTGAAGAGCCAGGAGCAAGAAAATCTGCAAAATCATCTAATACCTTACGATGTGTCAAACAAGCAGAACTTTTTCAGATATGGAATGATAATCATGATAGTTACAATGTACTCATGACTGTACTCTTATAACAAAAATGTAGTTTATTTAAATGTCATATCAATAAAACATCAAGTGAAACTGATTGATTTGACTCTTTCATCTCATTGTGCAAAATATTCCCTATTTTTTTAAAGGATATTGAGTTCAAATTAAACACGAGTACATATTTTTACAATGTCATTTGCAGAATAATGTCAAAATAAAATAAGCTAAAACTGATTGGCTTTTTAAGAGCTTTTGTCTCCCTCTAGTGTTAAGACTTTGTTGAACAACACATATTATACCTTAGAGCAGGGGTCATCAAACTCGGTCCGGAGGGCCAGTGTTCTGCAGAGTTTAGCTCCAACCCTAATCAAACACACCTGAACCAGCTAATCAAGATCTTACTAGATATACTAGAAACTTCAAAAATAAAATAAAATAATAAAAAAATAAAAACTGTACAAGTTTCTTTTTTTCTGTTAAACACAAAAGAATATATTAACCAAAGAGTTGACGGTAGCCATTGACTTCCACAGTATTCTTCCATATACTATGGAAGTTCAATGGCTACTGCTGACTATTTGGTTACCCACATTCTTCAAAATATCTTCTTTTGTACTCAACAGAAGAATGAAACTCATACTGGCTTGGAACAACATGAGGACCAAAAATGATGTCAGAATTTTCATTTTTGGGTGAACTATCCTTTTAAGGACACACATGAACATATGAACACAGAGAATAATGGACATAAAATAATGTAAAAAAAAAAAAAGTATTAGAGACA
>NW_015548254.1:1229095-1237569 GCF_001515605.1 Sinocyclocheilus anshuiensis
GCAGAAGTATTCATACCCTTATCTGGGACAGTTGAAATTTAGCTCAGGAGCATTAATTTTGCTTGTAAATGTTCCCACACTTTGAGTGAAGCTAACCTGTGGCAAATTCAATTGAATGGGTATGATTTGGAAAAACTGTACAAGTTTCTTTTTTTCTGTTAAACACAAAAGAATATATTAACCAAAGAGTTGACGGTAGCCATTGACTTCCACAGTATTCTTCCATATACTATGGAAGTTCAATGGCTACTGCTGACTATTTGGTTACCCACATTCTTCAAAATATCTTCTTTTGTACTCAACAGAAGAATGAAACTCATACTGGCTTGGAACAACATGAGGACCAAAAATGATGTCAGAATTTTCATTTTTGGGTGAACTATCCTTTTAAGGACACACATGAACATATGAACACAGGAATAATGGACATAAAATAATGTAAAAAAAAAAAAAAGTATTAGAGACACAATTTAGGTACAAATAGATACAAACTGTCCAACAAAAATAAGGAAAATGTTATTTTATTTTGGCTTCTTCACAAAAAACAACAACAAAAGAACAATGCCTTACAAGTACACACAATAAAGACAAAAAAAAAAAAAAAAAAACTCATCAAAACGGATGCAGGCTTCCATGTGGGCTGCACTGCAGAGTATGATAAGTGTAAAAAGGGAAGAGCTATTTCCAAAGTATGGTTATTAAAAGCAGAATGCGTCCATTTTAGCTAGACAGTCTTCAATACTTGTGAGAGGTAAGTATAACATTGCTACTTCATTTATTTGTTTTGGTAACTTAAAGGAATAGTTTTCCCAGAAATGTTCTCGTTCTTATGTCATTCCAAACCTGCATGACTTTCTCTCTTCAGTGGAACATAAAAGAATATATTTTGGAAACTGTGTTTTCTATCCATATATTTAAAGTCAATTGGGTCCAAAGGTGTTTTAGAGCCAGTGGACAAAAATGGACATAATTTGGTCCACTTAGTCCAATGCTGTTTTGGACTCAATGGACAAAAAAATAAAGAAGGAAGAAGGTCACACAGCTTTGGAACAACATGAGAGGGAGTCATCGCTTTAAAGCATGATCAGGTTTTTTTTCAATATCAGAGCTTTTTTATTGTACATGCTGCAATTTATAAAATGAAAACTGATCAATTATATAATGAAGAAGACTCTTATAATGACTTAAGCCTGTATTTGTTCCCCAGTTTGAGAGTATGTGGTTCACGTTTGTTTTACTTCAACTTCTGCCTCAGCTCACCCTCAGTGCTCATTGTCCCAACGGGTGCGTTTGTGACATTAGGGGTTCTGCAAAATGCATTGGGGACATCACTGACATACCCCCTCTCGACCCAACAACAACCTTCCTACTCCTGCTAAATAACACAAACATAAAAGTCCTCAAAGACAGAAGTTTTCAGCCGTTCTCTCTTCTGATACGACTGATGATCACGCACAGCACTCTTGACAACATCCAACCAGAAGCCTTCCATGGTGCTCCACAGCTTCGGTCCATCAAACTCTCATCAAATGCACTCTCTGTCCTCCCACCCAAGGTGTTTAGTGTGCAGAGCAATTTGGAGCAGCTGCAGCTAGATGGTAACCAAATAGCTTCCATTAGTTCAGAACTCTTTGAGGCGATGGTCAACCTCACTGAACTAAATCTGAGCAAGAACCGCCTTTCCCAACTGGACGCTGACGTCTTCCAGAGTTTGACCAAGCTGAATTACCTAAACTTAGCTGATAACCAACTGAGGAACCTCCCGAAGATCCTTTTCCACAACCTCCGGCAACTAAAATCTCTGGTGCTCTCGTCCAACCAATTGGAGACACTTGAAAGTGGTTCCTTTGACCATTTAAGCAACCTGTTGGTGCTAATGCTACAGAAGAACCAGATCCGAGAAATTCCTCCACGTCTTTTCTGGCACTTGCCATCCCTGCTCACCCTCTCGATGTCGGCCAACCAACTCCGATTTATTCCATCCGAGAGCTTCTACTACTTGCCCAACCTGACCAAGCTCACTCTCTACAAGAACCCCTTGATATCCCTACCTTACCAGCTAATGGGACACATGCCAAGGCTCCAAGAACTGTACCTTTACGAAACCAATCTATCCACTCTCCCATGGAACCTTTTTGCTAACATGACCAACCTACGAGCTCTCAATTTATACTTCAACAACAAGTTGACCTCCCTGCCAAAGAGCCTCTTCTGTTGCCTGCCCAACCTGAAGAAACTGTCCCTGAAGAACAACAACCTTCGGGAACTGGACCCGGAGCTTTTCTCAAAATTGATTAGCCTTCAAATTCTGATGCTTAATGAGAACAAGCTTGAGTCTCTCCCATCGGCAATCTTTCGCAACACCTTAAGACTAGAAATACTAGACCTGAACCACAACTATCTGATGTATCTCCCGGGAGATGTTTTTGTACACGCAAGGGTGCTAAAGGACCTCTCTCTTAGTGGCAACAAATGGAATTGCGATTGTAGCATTATGGGTATTGCAGAATGGATTCGTGAAAACCCAAAACTAATCAGTGACTTGGACAAAGGTGTAACATGCTATGAACCGTACCGCTTAGAAAACCATCCTCTGCAAACGCTGACTTATGAAGAACTCCATTGTGGTGTTTTCCAGACAACGTTTATTGGTACAAATGCCATTACCACTCCAGTGACACCAAACCCACATTCGTCTACAGCTTCAAGCACAACAGCAAGAAATACTGCGACTGCAACTACAAGTACTTTTATAACAGCTACCTCTCTACTTTCTCCTACACCTGATCATATTTACTTGAAACAAGGCAATGGTAACAACAATGATCTGGCGTTCTATGATACAATTGTGCTGGAAAACGAACCTGAAATTGTGCACAACAATCATTACAATGGCTGGGTGTACCTGTGGACTGTCCCGTCGACGGGTCCCTACAGTGGATTCATGATGGCTTTGTACATTGTTCTCTTGGTCACTGGTGTAGTCCTGATTGCGGCCAGCTTATATGCGTTGTTTCAGCTTCATAACATGATGTGGGTGTTAGGAAAAGTCACTATGGGAGACAATCAGAGACTAATGGCTAGAAGAGTACGAAGCTTCAAAGTCAAACTCTAGAGAAAGCTTAAAAACCTCTTCAGTTATTCTACAGCAAACTGTTATGTATTTTCACCTTATAGTGCATATTGTAATTTGTCAAATTCCACTTCGTATTAATGAGGAATATAAAAGTCTGAGACCACTAATCAAAAGCTTCTATCTGGCATTTTTCAAATTTGATACAACACATTTTAATACAAATTATGTTCAGCACAGCAACTTTTGTGACAAGTTTTAAAATTGATATAATCATTTTTGTAAGCATTCATTTATACAGCCATTAACAATGAATTTTTGTTTCTTTTCTAATACACGTTTTCCTTTCTGCAATTTCCACATTCCAGTGCTTTACAATCACAAAACTGATATGAACACACACCCTTGGTGGTTGCTTGCAAAGTGTAAGACCAAATAAAATGTTTCTGTACCTTGAGAGTGGTTTCTTTGCCATGTATGCCCCCTGGTGGGTAAACAATATAGAGCAGAAGCAAAATATGCATATGTGGACATATTTACAATATACCACCCTACTTATTTTCATAAATTATTTTGTTATTTTAGTTATAATTATTATATTTATTTTTTGTTTCTTTAAATTATTTATTATTATATTATTTTTATTTTATATGATACTATTTTAATTATTATATATTTAAATTATATTAAAACCATTGTTAGAGTATGATACTAAAACTGCAGATTATTTTTAAATATGCACAATGTCAACCATTGTTTTTATTTTACAATAAAATTATTGCTTTTATTTTAGATTAGTATAGTATAGTATAGTATAGTATATTATTATTATTATTATTATTTAGGGGAAAGAGTGAAGTGTGTATTTTTGGATGTTAAAACACTAACAATAATTATTGTCACAATTCTTTTAGTGTCACTAGAGGCACAGAAATCTCACACTTCACCTTTAATTACGAGACCAAACCACCCCAATGAAAAGATGTGGCTAAACTCATGTTTGCACATTAGCCTACTATTGCAGCATAGTTAAGCTCACAGCAAACATGTAGCAAGCACTGTTATCAAATTCTTACCACTCCCACATGACTAACAAAACGCCTCAATGAACGAGCCCAACGTTGATGTTTGGTGTGACTCTGAAACTCAAAGAAAGTGGGTGTCTGTGGGCGCGGTCCATCCGCCAAGCGTGAAAACCTGAAGATCTCTGTTACAACATTAACAGGATGTTTCACATCTTTGAAAATGTTTCCAAAATGTTTCACTTGTTTGAAACATCTGAACGACGACTCTGTGTACATTTCCACACAATAGTGACCGTAAAAAAGGTTTTCATTTATAAAGCTGTAAAAACCTTACTGACTGATGTTTTAGTGCACTTCCTGCAAATATGGAAAAAATAAAGGGTCTCAATGAAATATGTGCAGTTTCACATGATTAGTGCAAATTGTCACATGACCAGAGCAGTTTATTTCCTGTTTGCACCTTGAGAAAGCTCCAAAACAAAAGGCTAGTAAAGTATGTTAACATAAAGATATGACAAAGATTTTTGGTACACATTATCTTTAAGGTGTCTAGTATTAATATATGAATTCACATATATTCAGTTTTGTTAAGTGTGGTCATAGAATGAGTAAACATGTTGATGGTCACAATAGTGACCGGTGGGATAACAGTGAACTTAGGTTTACAATATCAATCCAATTGCAGTTGCTAGTGAAAATTACACTAAAATGTTGCAATGACAAAATATTGCACTAAATTAAAAATTAAAATGTTACAATATTGATGTTGTAATACTGGTAGCACTAATATAAAAATTTGATGTTATATTTTACAAAAAAGTAACAATTTTGAAATGCGTTGATGGTTGAATTTTTTTTTTTTTTTTATCTCAGTGTTCCTATCAATGTTGCATAAAGTTTTTTTAATGCAAAATAATAATAACCCTAGAATGTGATCAAACAGTTTAAAATAGCTGGGCTAAGATATATAACAATTTGTATGACTGCAGAAATATATTAATTCAGTACTCACCTTATCCCACCGGTCACAATTGTGACCGACCATAAAACACAATTTTTCACACACTTTTCCAAAAAAAAAATTCAAAAAAATAATTATTGATTATTTCAAAGCGTTACTAATGACACATCATCTGGATATGTTCATGTCTGGGAAAAATTTGGGATTAAACGGGTTAACTACTGGAAAACTGAAATAGGCGTCAAAGTTATAGTCATGTTCTATAGCTTTCCTTAAATTAAAAATACGGAAGTTAGTAGTACATATATATATATATATATATATATATATATAAAAAAAACTCAACCGTATAAAACTGAGAAACGTACTATGTCTGTCTCATACACCTCATTCAAGGCCTTAATGTTATTCTCTTCAACTGTCGTGCTGTCATAGCAACAATAGAACCATCGTAACATAATACGTCTCCAATTCAAGAGTAAACTTGTGTGTGAATATGTGTGTTTTATGAGTCAGGGAGATCAGATTAAAGACTTCGCAGTGTCAATGGAATCCAGAGATTTGTGTGAACATGTTCAGGTATGACAACATCCCTCTCCATCTGCCTGGCGACCGTATATACAGGCGCTAGATGGGAAAAGTCTGTCAAAAACATGAAACATAGAGGATCATTCTGAATAAATATTTCCCGCCACCCCACGATGCCTAAAATGCGTTTCTCGAAGATTCGGATCTACGAGTTCAAGGACCTCATTGGGAACAAGAAACAACCAAAAACGTAAATGAATTTTACTCGTCTCTCTGCATTCAAACGTTCTGAATCGACTGAAAGATGGATATTTACTAAAGTGTTTATTTGAATTCAGACTGGATGTTCTGTTGAGCAGGAAAAAGCAGAAAAACAATATCAGATGTGTTTTGATTCAGAAAAATACTGAAGACTCTCATTATCAGTAAGTTTTTGAATTGTTATATACATGTGTATAGAACAATTTCAACACTGAAATCATCATTTTTGCCTTTACTAGTTCATTCCTTCAATGTGAAAAAAGACAAATTTCAAATACAAATGTCCATGCAGTCTTCGTAAAATAATTAGAAAAAGATGGGTAAAAATAAAAAGCTCAAATTTCTTGTCATTTCTTCATCTTTTTAAGACTACAAGACCGTGGGCCAAAGCTAGCTGATCTGCTAGAAAATAGAGGTTAGCTCAACCACCAATCACCTCTATATAGTTTATTTTTATATGTATATTATTTTTTTAGCATTATATAAATAAATGTATTCTTTTCCGAACAGACTACCTGGATGCCTTTCGTTCATTTCTTCAGTCTGAGTTTAGTGCGGAGAACATTGAATTTTGGCTTGCCTGCAGGGAATATAAGCGGACGACTTCATCTGGCAAACTCTGTAACAAAGCAGCAGATATCTACAAAGAGTTTCTCCATCCCATGGCTCAAAAAGAGGTCAGTATGGGCACTCATTAAAGCGTTAAATAGAAGGGAAATGCCATTGCATCATAGTAATGCTTATTAATTGGAGGGGAGCTGCAAAGGGTATTTGGAATAGTAACGGAAAAAGGTTGAAACCCCAGAGAGCAAGACACCAAATTTCTTCAAAAATAAATGTGGCCTTGCAGGTCGTAAATGAACTTTTTAAAATGCATTAATGATGGGTCAAAAGAAAAACAAGCCAGAATTTTTGCATTTGCCATTTGCTTAACAAATTAAACACCATTGTCACTATAGAAATAGGCCTATACTTCATGGATGTAAATGTTACAATTTCGCAGGTAAACATCGACCATCACACTCATGAGAAGATCAAGAGATCCTTGGTGAAGCCTGACCTCACTTGTTTTGATGAAGCCGAGATGCATATATACAGACTTATGGAGGAAGACTCCTGCCCAAGGTTCCTTAAATCTGAGGCCTATCAGAACCTGAGGAACGCAGCCAGGAACCCAGTGTAGACCAGCCAATAACAACTAATTCACCAGAAAAATGTTTCTTAATGAGCCGGCGCGGCGCGTAGAAAGCGGACATATGCACGTGGTTTGGAGGAAATGACAGAGGAGAACAGAAAGTATGTGGTGTGTAGAGGCTCAGCTTCATTGGTTTGAGTGATAAGATGAATGAGAAAAAGAAAAGTGTCACCGTTACAGGAAATGATCAAGAATGAAGATACATGTTATTTGAGAGATGGGCTGGTCCGTTCTGTGAAATGGGTGACTTTTATAAACATTGGTCTTGAAAGTAGATTTCTGTTAGACTGTATGAGACAAATGTGTTGAAGTGTTGAGAAATTGTATTGAGGAATCTCTAACATTGTTAGTTGACATCAAAGAGCATTTTGCTAATCAACTCATATTTTATGAAACACTACATAGGAGACTACATATGACCAGTTACAGCATTTAAACAACATTCACTTTACTTTAAACATTCATTTAAATAAAAAAACAATTAAAATAAAAGTCAAATAGATTTTGGATTTTTTTTGTTTAAGAAATATGGTGGTAAAAGGGTTGACACATAACCTAAATCTGTCTGTCTGTCTGTCTGTCTGTCTGTCTGTCTGTCTGTCTGTCTATCATCTATCTATCTATCTATCTATCTATCTATCTATCTATCTATCTATCTATCTATCTATCTATCATCTTTTTCTGGATTTTTCTTTGTGTTTATGAAAATTCCATGGAATATTTAATTGATGGAATGTTTATTACTAAAACGTAAAATACGACGGTAACAGGGTTGATGCAAAACCTTAATGTATATTTTTGTTCAAATTTGAATTTTAATTAGAAATCTAATGAGAAAAGTTTAAATTGAAAGCTCAGAAATTTTATTTATCTTCTTAGAAGAACAATTTGAGAAGCAACAACTTTACTAGACATCCTCATATGTTCCCCATAATCTTACTACTGAGAAACAAAAATGTCTTATTTACTTACAAAGATTCACTTTACACACACAGGTTTGTTTTTGTGAAAAGTGGGGACATCCCATAGGCGTAATGGTTTTTATACTGTACAGACCGTATATTCTATTGCCCTACACCAACCCTACCCCTAAACCTACCCCTTACAGGAAACTTTGTGCTATTTCAGATTTTCAATACACTCCATTCTGTGTGATTTATAAGCGTTTTGAAAAGTGGGGACATGGGGTAATGTGCTGAAAAGTCACCTTCTCCTTGTAATACCTATGTCATACCTTTGTCATTATACAAATTTATGTCCTCATTTGTCACAAAAACGCGCACACACACACACACACACACACACACACACACACACACACACACACACCAGATTTTTTGGCTTCATTTTAATAATAAGAAGAATTTAAGAAGTAAGAATAAAAATAGTACGAATTTAATGTATGATATATATATATATATATATATATAA
>NW_015548254.1:1243603-1247070 GCF_001515605.1 Sinocyclocheilus anshuiensis
ACACACACACACACACACACACACACACACACACACACACACACACACACACACACACACACACAAATATATAAAATCCTTGTTTATTGTTTACAATGGATTTTCTTCAGGCATTCAATATTTCCAGTCTGTCCAAAGAGTGAGGGAATGTCACGCCATCTTTATGATTACGACACAAACATACTGTGAACCGCAGATGAGCTTTACTTAGAAAATCTGTGGACACTGAGTAATTATGAGCAGAAAACCAACTCTGAGAAGACGTTTTCCACAGTCTGTGAAGAACTGTGTTTTGGTAACATGTCCGACCCGATCTAATTGATGCGGAGATGAGCCTTAAGTGAGAGACATTGCCATAAAGAGCAATAATAATCCATGTCAGTGCTTAACCCCACTGTGACAATGACTCACTTCCTGAGATTCATAGCTTAAAAAGGCAATTCAAAGCGTCTAAGAATAACTATGTTTGATTAACCTAAAATTCCACCAACACAGTGAATGTCAACGGTCGTCTGATGTATGCTAGATCTCCCTCAGCTTATGTCCTTCTTGGGGAAGGTCATTCTATAATAAAGACACCACTGTTTTAAGACTACTGGAAATATCTGTCGTCGTCAGATTAAAAAAATACCATGTTTATTAGATTAAGATGCTTTTCATTATACAAATATTACCGGATACACATTATTTGATTTCATGGAGATTTTTCTCAGACGGTTTTCACTTGGTCATTAAAATATAATGCTAATGATATAAATACAACCAGAAGAAAATGTTATTGCTCTTTCAAACTCAGGAGACTTAATGGATTTCTCAATTATATTTTGTTTAGGTATCAACTTTGTCTCAGATGTTTCTCATTGCTGGGGAGAAAAAAAAAATTTAAACAAATCCGACTAGAGTAAGAATTCAAAAATTAATGCTAATTAATTTATTTTATAATATTATAATTATTATTTAAGTTTTCAATTAAAAAATCTAATGAGAATGTTGTGATCAAATTGAAATCTACCTTTTGATACATCTTTTGCACAAAGAAAAATTTGAGAAGCAACAACATAAAAGTCTCCATTTATTATCCATTTAATCTCACTACTGTCTAGAATAAAAAAACAACTTTTTTCTTAAAAACATTCACTTTGCCTTACATATTCATATATATTATACATAAAATAAAATATACATCATTACAATACTTCATCATGAAACATTATGAACATTCAATATAGTTCAATAGTTATTTTAGTATCAGTAAGATACTATAATAGATTTTATTAATATTTTGAATTAATTTTATTTTTAGATTTTCTGTTTTCATTTTAGTTTAAGTCTATATAGTCTATATAGTTTTTATTTTAATTTCATTTTTAGTTTTATTTATTTTAGTTTTATTTATTAGATGAAATAAAACAATTAATATTTATACAATTCTATATTTATATTTTATTTTAATTTCAGGTAACATTTATTTTATTTTTATTTTTATGATTTTAGTTTTAGTTTCAGTTAACTATAATAACCCTTACTGAAAGAGAATTTTAATGCTTGTTATTTCCACAAATATTAAGAAACCAAAAATATATACAAATTCCAAACGGAGTTGACATTTTAAAATCTACTCCCAAACATGACAATACATAAAGTAAAGTGATAAAAGAATATATATATATATATATATATATATATATTGCTTTTACTTGAAAAGTAAGTTCACTTCTTTTTTTTTATTATTATTTATGGAATAGTTGATTACTAAAACACAGGAAATATGACTGTAAGAGTTATTTTTTTAGTTTTCTTTTCTATGGGTACATATGTGCGTATAAGTAAATTAATGTTTTGGACACTATTGGACACCAATGGCTTTAAATAAAACACAATGTACTATACTCTAATTTAACTAAACATTATTTGATTATTCCCATACATTTGTTCCGTCTCAACGCATATGTTGTCACTCAGAAGTGAGGCTGATGTGAAATCATGTGGCAACACGGATATAAGGAAATTAATTTACAAAGGCAACCGTTAAAAGTAAGCTCCCATCATGCAACTATACAGCGGATGTGCCGATTATTGATGAAACCTTTCACCAATCTGTAAGTTACAAGGTTTCAGCCTGCGTTTGAATGTGCTGACCAATCTCTCACAAAATCTGTCCATCATCTGCTGCCAAATACACAGTCACCATGGCAACTGAAAGGAAATGAGTAATGTTCTGAGGCGCTGACATTGCCAGAGGTACAAAATTGCTCAATTGCACACAATGGAGAAACTGACAGTGTTACAGTATGAGATAGAGCGCGCTGGTCATGGGACTTTGAGGATGTCTACACACGCTGTCACTAACACGCGGTGTCAAAAGTGAACACTTCACTGCCTTTATCCCTTTTTGGATAAGCTTATGGAGACAAAACCCAAAGTCACTTACTATGGATTAATACACATAAAAAAAAAAAAAAAAAAAAAAAAAAAAAAAAAAAAAGGATATATATATATATATATATATATATATATATATATATAGGTCAAATGCATTTTTACAAATATCATGAATTGCTAACGTAAAAGTATCATTATGTTTTTGTGGAGTTGCACCACATGACATTTTACAACCTGAACTAATCTTCCCTGCATGTTCCTGCATGTTGGTTGCACCATATGACTTTGATTTGATGACGAAAGTAAAAAAAAAAAAATGAATAAGAAAAAATGTGATTTTTTAAATATTATTAATTCATAAATATGATAATTTTTTTTTTTTTTTTGGGGCTGCCCCCAAAAAAAAACACAGAAAAAGGTCTATTTAAAGGGTTAATGGTTATGAGTGACCGTGATAAAGGAAAAATCTTTTTAAAAAATCTAGTTAAAAATGCATGTGCCAAGTTCTTAGAACTGTACTATTTTATTCATGTTGGTTTCAAACATGAATATAAAACTTTTATCAAGCTTGTAAAATATTAATAATCAGTATTTTTTCATTAGGCTTTTTAAAAATATATTTTTCAATGTAAAATGTACTTTTATTTTTTATTTTTTTACAAATATCCTGAATTATTTATAGATAAACATAATTACAAACTAATGCAATCTTGTCTTAATATAATATCAGATTATCAAAGAGGTATTGACCTTTAAATACTGTCACAGGGTCTGCTGGGGCATGATATCACATGCTTTTTTCATGCATATTGGTTGCACCACATGACTTTGATTTGATGAACAAAAGTTTAAAAATAACTAATTTTTTTCATTTAATGTTTAATGATTTTTATTTTTTTATTTTAATTCATAAATATGTGTGTGTGTGTGTGTGTGTGTGTGTGTGTGTGTGGTTGCACCACATGACATTTTACAACCTGAAGGCTTGTCATAAAAAGATCAAATTCAGATCAAACAGTCATGAGGGTCTACAGGGTTCTATGATATCATATGCTTTTTTTCATGCATGTTGGCTGCACCACATG
>NW_015548254.1:1247562-1251354 GCF_001515605.1 Sinocyclocheilus anshuiensis
TTTTTTTTGTGGGGCTGCACCACATAAAACTTTACAACCTGAACTAATCTGATATTTTCCAAGATGTACTGACCTTCACAAACAGTCATGAGGGTCTTCATGGGTCTATGATGCCTGTTGGTTGCACCACATCACTTTGATTTGACAACAAATGTTTTTAAAACTTTTTTTTTTTTTTACAAATATTATGAATTAATTCATACATATGAGGGCCTATGATGCATGTTGTTTGCTCAACCTAACTTTTATTTGACAAACAAAAGGTAAAAAATAAATATTAATACGTTTTGTTAAACTGTTGTAAAACATTATTTTAATCAGTTGGATCAGCAAAGAACCATCTTCTATACTTCTGCATTTAGAAGATTTTATACATCTTCTTTCATATATTTCTTTGTTAAGTTTCATTATAGGTTCTTTTCATCAGTACGTTGGTTCTTTAAAAAGCACCAGAACATGGTTTTCCAAGGGACTAGAAAAACCAAAAGACCCTGCAGAACTTCAGCACTTGTCCTCTGACATCACCTTTTATTTTTCAGTGGAAGTGAAGCTAGTTACTCATTATCTATATGTTTGCAAAAGGAATCATTTGTGTAACTTCTTCAATGCTAATAAAACAGAAAACAAAGAGTGTTGAAATGGCCTAACCATCTCATTTGACTCTTATTTCCATTTGTGCTCCATTACAGTTTGGCCCTGTTTACGTCTATAGATTACTGAAAAACCCAAAGCATGCAAAGTTGTGATTTGCTTATCGGCTATTTTAGCGAGGTACATGTGTATTTACATGTCTAAAAATATGGAGAAACAGGCTATGCTTTTCGCACATGAGCGGCCAGGGAGGAGGGGGAGGGTTCGATGGGGCTTCCTCTTTGTGGTCCCTGTTGGTGACACGTGCCCTCAGCAACCGTCGCAGGGCATAAAAAGCAGAGCCGGATACGCAGAAGGGAAACCTGTAGAGCGCCAAGTGCAGCATGATCACTAGCAGGAGCGCATGGCTGTGGATTCCTGGGCAATAAGCCCTCGCTCTACCATGCCTGGCCTAATCCCACAACCTCTCCCAACACATTTCAACATGGACAGAGACGACTGCAGGAGAAACAAGACCTTGTAAGTGTGATCTTCAGGCATTTGTACTCAACTATCAGCACAAGGGAATCTACTGTGAGTCCCAGCATGCTTTAGTGTAGGTTTGCATGTGTGAAGCGTAAAATGCCGACAACAAAGCTGACTTTCTCTCTGTAGAGGAAAGAACCTCATGTGCCGACTAAAGTGTTTGTTCACCAGTTCATCTGCTCCTGAAAGGTAAGGAAAAAGTGACACACATATAAAAACACCAGGTCCAAAACAGTTCAAACAAGAGTTATTGCTTCTAATCCAGTTACGGTCAACTAATCAAACCTGTCTGATCTCAGCAGGCTAAGTTTAGAAGACACCCAACAATGGTCCCAGTCTCTGGAGCGACTCCTCGGTTCCAAATGTAAGTCTTTTCGAAGCTATTTTTGGCATTGGTTTGCTGAGGCCAGAGTAAACTAAAACATGAGTAAAGTAAAGAGGTGCTGGTTTTCATTCGCACTGTGTGTTTTGATGCGTGCCCATTCGCTTCCCTCCAGATGGCCTGGCCACATTCCGCACCTTTCTGAAATCGGAGTTCAGCGACGAGAACATCGAATTCTGGTTGACGTGTGAGGACTACAAGAAGATAACGTCGTCCCATAAGATGAGCTCGAAGGCGAGGAAAATCTTCGAGCAATTTGTCGAAGCTGAATCTCCGAAAGAGGTACAGGACACACCACTCAACACCCTGTCACTATATAAATCAATGAAGCAATGCTAGAAGTGTCTGTTGTGTCGCGATACGCTTTCAATAGAGTTGTATTTTTTTTGACATGCTGCAGAGCCACTCTATGCTTTTATTTCCTCCATTTGTATGAAAAGTATTTTATACGTTTTGTTTTTTAAATAACTTCAGACAGTCTCTCTTTAATAACACCAAATAATCTTTATCTAACCATGTATAATAATTTAATATAAAATCAATTATTAAAAACGATCTATCATAAATAATATTATAAAATAATAATTAATCATTCATTATAAGAACATTTGTATTGAATTTGTATGTATATACAGTAGTAATGTAATGTAATTATAATTCATTATATACAAGTCAATTAATATAATATATTATAATATACTTAAAATAATATTTATAAATAGTTGCAATGTAATATAATAATGTTATTTAATTATAATAAATAATATAAAAATAATAATGTATAATAAGTACATTTGTAATGGATTAGTATTGAAAATAAAGTAAGATACATATATAATAATACATGCAAATAAAGTTATTCACTTATTTTATGATTGCTAAAGTCTAGAACTGAGTTTACAGCTGATTGGTTCATACTTGGATAGATTATGGACTGGCTGCTAAAGCCATTTTCCTGGGGCCACTAACTGTCAGGGGCCCCCAGCAGAGGAGCCTGACCCCTGGAAACGGGCCACAGCAGATCTAAAACAAATATAAATATAGGAACAACATTTGACTGTGAAATAAACAAAGGAATTAGTAATATCATCTGATACTGGCCTCTTCACAGCACAAACCATGGCTTCTGAACACTTTAATGGCGCGTTGTTTTATACTAGACGTGGTATGTTGTTGTCTCTTTTATTTTCTCGCAATTACGACTTAATTTTGCATATTTCCGATGTAATTTCTCGTTATTTGGACAATACATCTCACAATTGGTCACTTCCAGTGTACACATAGTGTCAATGGCTCTCATTTGCATCGCAGATAAATATCGACTATCAAACACGGGAGGAAATCAAGAAGAAAGTGAAGAGTCCGACGCCGCAGTGTTTCGACGAGGCTCAGAAGATCGTTTACGGACTAATGGAACGCGACTCTTACCCCAGATTTCTACGGTCTGAGATGTACAAAACCCTTCTTGAGTCCCTTGCTGCAGATAATGCTCAAAGATGACTCTATGGATATATCACACCAAAGCTAAAACTGGAACGGTCTGGTCTTGTATGCAGGATCAGAACCCTAAAGCTTGCGCCCCTGCCGTGTGGATCAGACCCCAAAAGACCTCTGAGACTAGAAGGAGACAATATGGAGCAATGGTTGGGAATGTGCCATTGATATCAAAGTGCAACATGTTACTGAAGCGCCATGAGTGCTTCTTAACTGAGGGTGCTTCCTGTGTAGATAAGGACGCAGCTCCTTCAAGCCCTTCCGGTGGTTTCTGAAGCTACAGTGTGGGCACAACACTATTTTATTTTCCTGGCACTTCCAGAGGATCTTTGAGAACTGCTTTACCATGTCCTACAATGACTTTAGTAACGAAACTCTACCTCAGCCAATTGGTTGAGTTGGTTTGGACACTTTTGTGAGAGGAACTTGACACACCCTATTTCAACATCGGTGCCATATTGCCACACAGATGTATAACATTAAAGAAAGTGTGACTTTATTACCTACTCGGGAGATCAAGTAAAAAAAAAAAAAAAAAAAAAAAAAAAAAAAATTTGACTCTGTTTTTCTTTTTGTATTTGGTTTCTTTCATAGTGAAGGCCTTTGCTTTTCTTTTGCGAATTACTAAAAAAAAACAAAAAACCTTTAAATAATGCAATGACCTAGTCCTCAGATTTGTATTTAAAAACAAGCAAAATATTTCTATACTTTATATTATGCCTTACGTCCAGTAAAATAACCTTTTTTTTGTCTTTTAGAGAGGTTTATATATATATATATATATATATATATATACACAC
>NW_015548254.1:1251364-1257117 GCF_001515605.1 Sinocyclocheilus anshuiensis
CACACACAAAACATTACAAAATATTTATTCTATTAAGATAAAATGATTAATGACTTTCCTATTCTAGCCAATAACCGATAAATGGCCGATATTATTTCCCTTAACAATTAAAACACATTAAAATGTTAAACATTTGTCATAAACTTCCACTATCCCTTACATTTTTGGAAACAATTAAATACCCTAAATACCCAATATTGTCCAATACTGATAAATGAAAAAATTACCAATATGGTGTCAGTATATTGTGTATTCCCACTCAAATGTCTTATCTTGTGGTTTTGCCTCTTAAGTTAATTTATACTGTTTGAAGGATGTTTTCACTGGAAAACAAGGTAGTGCAGCCACTACCAATACTGCATAAAACACCAAATACATCACTAAATGTGAACTTTACAGCCACTGTCAACTCATTTGATTAATATAGGAATTATTCTTTTCTTACCCTTTGGCCGACAGGTCCCATGACTACATAGTGAAACAATTACCTTTGAAACAGGAACAGGACGAGTTTCAGTTCCCACAGAACAGGGAATTAAGAAAGAAAGACTTCATAAGTGCCAGAGAAGTGTGCATTGCAGCGGCTGCTGAAAAGTCATGAGATCTTGCAACTCACACATTTCTGCTATTGCATGTCTAATGTTGCTAACCTAGTTTACGACGCAAGCCTTCCTCTGTGAGACTTGCCATTTAGTAGAAACTTCACACTAATTGCAGGGACTGTCCTGCTGGAAAAACCCGAATGTGTTGGTCAAGGGCACATGGGTAACAAAGCAGAACTGTGACCGGAAAAACTGACTCCTTTTAGGGACTTAAGTCTTTAGTCATTTGTTTCATGGTTTCTCGCGCAGAACGCTAATGCCTAATTTAGTTTGTAATGAATTTATAAGCTAAATATAGAGCCATTCAGTAATGACGTCAATTTATAGTCAATCGGGAATGCTAATGTGCCGTGTCTAAGAAGGAAGATTTCCCAGAGACTTGGATATGCTAGAACATGGTTGATTGTATTGCTTTCAATTCATGAATACTAGCTTGTTAGCCTGTTAACATCTTGTGTTTACAAAGCACATGGCGGTTTTGTGTGTAATTTATGTTGCAGAGCATAACATGAATGCATGTTTTAGCAATGCTAATCACAGACATAACTAAAAAAAATGTTAATTCTGTTTTGGGACAAACCGTACAGCTCTACCTTTGCTAGGTTTTTGAACAGCGCTAATAGCTAACATAAACCTGTTGTTCAAAGATGACCAAAAGAGTTTTGCAAGGGGTGAAAACTGGTCAGAAGATTCCAGAGATTATTGCTTTCAATTTGTGAATAATAATTTGTTTGCAAGTTAGCATATTGTATTTACAAAGCACACAACGGTTTTATATGTAATTTATGTTGTAGAACATAAACAGACATGACTAAAAAAACTGTCAATTGTGTTTAAGGACAATCTGGACAGCTGAACATTTGTACTTTGCTACGTTTTTGAACAGAGCTAATAGCTAGCATAAACCTGTTGTTCAAAGATGACCAAAAGAGTTTTGTGAGGGGTGAAAACCACTACAAACCTGGTCAGAAGACTCCCAGCCACTCACTTCTTAGCTAGCAGGTTGGACATGCTGGGGAGTGGTTGATTTATTCCTTTCAATTCATGAATATTAGATTGTTAGCCTGCTAACATCTTACGCTTACATAGGCCACAACAGTTTTGTGTGTAATTTATGTTGTAGAACATAACATGAAAGTTTGTTCAAGTAATGCTAATCAAAGACATGACAAAAAAAAAAGTTAATTGTGTTTTAGGACAAACTTGCCCTGTTGAAAAAACCAGCATAAGCTGGTTAGGTATGTTTTGAAGCTGGGATGCTGGTTTGAGCTGGTCCTTTGCTGGTTTAAGCTGGTCCTTTGCTGGTTTATGCTGGTCCTTAGCTGGTCATGTGCTGGTCCTAAACTGGTTTATGCTGGACCAGTTTAGGACCAGCACATGACCAGCTAAGGACCAGCATAAACCAGCAAAGGACCAGCATAAACCAGCAAAGGACCAGCTTAAACCAGCAAAGGACCAGCTCAAACCAGCATCCCAGCTTCAAAACATACCTAACCAACATATGCTGTTTTTTTCAACAGGGTGGACAGATGAACATTTATACTTTGCTAAATTTTGGAACAAAGCTATTAGATAGCAGTTGTTCAAAGACAACCAAAAGATCTTTGCGAGGGGTGAAAACCACTGCAAACCTGGTCAGAAGATGTCCAGAGGTTAACCTATTAGCCAGCAACCTAGATATGAAAGAACATGGTTGATTTATTGCTTGTTGGCTTGTTAGCATCTTGTGTTTACAAAGCACACAGCAGTTTTGTGTCTAATTTATGTTATAGAACATAACACGAAAGTCTGTTCAAGCAGTTCTAATCACAGACATGACTAAAAAAAGTTCATTCTGTAGAACAAACTGGACAGATGAACTTTTGTACTTTTACTTCTCGCACACACACACAAACTACAAAGCATGAAGGTTATTTCAAGTTCACCAAACAAGCTGCCTCTTTTATGTCCGAAACGTTGTGCACCCTCACCAAAAGACAGTGCTCTTGTTTTCATGCTAAGGTACTTTTGGAGTCCCCCATGAGTACAGTACATGTGTCATTGCTGGGAAATACCTCGTGCGTAAAGCTTTTGGACTATCGTCTATTCGAACGGAAACTTGGCAACAATCTCGCTGTGAACCACTTAAGAAGCTCACTGATATTTACAGTCTGAACACCATAACAGACAATAAGTCTTTTAAAAACACTGGGTCTGACATCTGGAAAGCTGGACGATATGGATGGGGTCATAAAAATGGACTTTATATAGAAGTTGTTGAGAGTACATTTGGTAGGTCTCCTAGCATGTCTTTTTCCCAAAAACGCTGATCTTAGCATCGGCTGAGGTTTACTAAAAAACCTGCCTGAACAGCAGATATTCATCTTTACAAGGACAGTATGACATAACAAATAAGAAGTGGTCAGAAAAGCTCATTGTGATGTAAAAAAAGATATTATTCATGCAAAGATGTGGAAAATGTGGAAAGATACCATTAAAGGTGGATTTTTTTTAATTGGGTCGTAAACCGATGACCAGGCAATGACCTTAGCAACCATGTCGCACAAAAAAGTTTTCTGTGAAATGTAAAAAATTCAGTTCTTTGTTAGTGTATCACTTCTGTAAGTGCATGGAAACTTAAACTTTGTCCAATTTTAATGGTCCCATGTCTATGCAAATCGAACTATTTTCCATACCCTCTATAGCACTGTATAAGGCCTTGACACTAATCACGTACACATATCTGTATTTACATCTCATTGACTAAATGAATGGAAACATGCATAGTTCTGATGCCACACTGGTGACAGGAACAAACCATTCTATTTGTGCTGTTCAGGGATGTGGTCTCTTTCCAGCACGTATGGCTGAAAACCAGTATTTCATGTTCAAAGTGAATAGGAGCAGGTGAATTACACAGTGTATCATGACTATGACAAATGCATATTTCATTACTTTCATTTTTTTTATTCTATGTAAAAATGAAAAATTTTTGTGTTCTATTTTGAGACATCAAATGCATGAGGATTTGGAGATAGATATGTATATATATCATTAAATATATATTGTATTATTCTATCGATCTATCTATCTATCTATCTATCTATCTATCTATCTATCAAATGTATATTTGTGTATGTTTTATAATATATATATCATTAAATATAATCTATCTATCCATCTATCTATCTATCTATCTATCTATCTATCAAAAGCATATTTGTGTATATGTTTTGATAATATATAGTTACACACACTTTAAAAAATGTTTAAATAAAATTTTAGACCATAAATTATTTTGAAATTTGTATTTATATTAAAAAATGTATTTATATAATAAAAGTGAATATAACGAACAGGACCACAATGGAGATGCCAAAAAACCCTCAACCAACCGCCTGCTGACCAGTGTTGCCAGATGTACGATAATTATCGTATTTGTACGATAATTTTGACCTCTGTACGATGTACGATCAATAATGAAAAAAATCCCATAATGTACGATAATTTCATAATTTTATGACAATTGCAGGATTCTGATGACAGCGACTCAGAGGTGGAGTTTGGACCTTCCCACAAGGTACGCCTATGTCCCAATGATTTCCACGATGCGGAAAACACGGATGGAATTGCGTAATCCAGTCAACGGAATTTACTGTATAACGCGGAATGTCACGGAATTTGTCAAAGTTTGGATGAATTAATCAAAGGAAGGTCATTACACTTAAAGGGGTCATATGATGCTATTTTAAAGATCATTATTTTGTGTATTTAGTGTAACAGAATATGTTGACATGCTTTAATGTTCAAAAAACACATTATTTTTCTATAACATATATATATATATATATATATATATATAATATATAAATACATAAATATGCATATATATGTAACTCATATACACATAAATATATAACACACACACACACACACACACACACAATATTTTACTTACACATACATACACAGATATTATCAGCAAAAAAGTTATACTGCAAAACCTGCTAATCATGTTATCCAGCATGAGCTTGTACTTGGAAGCAAAAAATGTAATAATAAAAAAATTATCTGTACAATGTTCACATGTTCAATATCACAATTTTGCCATCTGACATGAGAAATGCACTTGTGGGATGTGGTTGCAGCTTTTGAATCTGACATTTAAGTTGCATCAGAAATGAGTTAGTATTTGCCATCTAGTCATACAGTTTGTCATGCAAATAGTTCCTGTGCAGCAGTTAAATCCGTGATAAGGGATGTTTTTGGCAAACACTAATGCATTAAGCTCCACTCTTAAAGAGAACACAAACACTTGTGCTCAAGGATGGCTAAAATCGGGTTGTCTGTCAGCTGCAAACATGTTGATCTAATTTAGCACTTTAAAGTCAAGGTTTCAACACAGTTTATCTCGTCACAGATGTTTACTCTTCCACCACAGCACTGTATGTTTATTGGTGAGACCCTTGAAACACATGAAATGTGATCTACTGCTCTTTTTCTTTCTGGAAATGCATTTTTTCGGTATCATCTAGTAAATCTGAAATTCTTCAACCGATGCATTAAGCACACTGATCAGTTTAGCCTGATGCTTACAGTCAAGAAGCAAAAATGGCACAAATTACAAGTTTTAGTGGTCAGATTGACTCACATCCAAAGTAATTAAAACAGAGTGATAACACAAACTCATGAGCTTATTTTAGAAACAGGTTTCTAAAAATAAAGCACTGTGGAATGCTGGTTGGGAACAAACCTGTTTGTTTAGTACTTTTTTGTCTGAGACGGATATTGCGTTAACATCCTCAAGTTACAGATGTGACTCAGTATTGTTTGTCTTGAAACGTACACATGTTCTTGTTCTTTATTTTTTACTACTTTGCACATTTTGTAATAAAAACAATCAAAATGATTTAATAGCACAAATGTAAATTATGGGAAAAGGGGATCATGAGATCAAATAATGTTAAATAAATCAAAACTATTTTCATCCTTATACAGTAGTTATACTATATATATATATATATATATAGTTTTGTTCATCTCTGAATTTACACACATACTCATATATTTGCCAGTTTTATAAAGATAAAATAAATAAAATAATAAAAACATCATCAAAATTATTTAATAACAAATGGAAGTTATGGGAAATGGGAATTATGAGAATTATGA
>NW_015548254.1:1257240-1263135 GCF_001515605.1 Sinocyclocheilus anshuiensis
CTTAAAATTTCAAAATTAATAAATGAATAAATGAAAGTAGCAGCAAGTAACACTGAATTAAATGTGAAATGTTAAAGTAGAAAGACTGAAACAGTATTTTTTTAGTAAAACGATACAATAATTTTTGAACAAACTCATTTTTAATGTATACTAAAACCAAGTTTGTACTAATTTCACAGACATTAATCCTAATTTAATGCATTTCAAGTCAAAAGTTGATGATTATTTGAGAAAGAGCTGCAGTGTTCCTGCCAATAAGTCTTGCACACTCAAACACTGATGCAGGGCGACCAATCAGATGCTTCCCCTGTTGATAAGGCCCCACCCAAAGCACAGAAAATGGTATAAAAGCCACACACTGCAAGTTACAACATGTTTCAGTTCAACTGAAAGTGATGGATAGACTGGCAAAAATGAAAAAGTCAAGACAAAATTCGAGCAAGGAGCGTTTGATCTACTTCAGGAACCCTGATACGACTACAGAACAGAACGAAATGAAGTGAGACTTGCATTTTATCACTTTGCATTTGGTTTTATGGAGAGCAGTTAATCAGTGGTTGCTAATGTTTGTTGATTATGATTAACAGAGAAACAAACTGGAGATCAAGGATGCTTTTTAAGACTTTTCCTGTGACCTGTCAATCCTACAGGTGAGCATTAAAAATACTTATAATTTGCATGAATCACTAGGCATATATGCATGTAATAAAGTGGGATCATGGATTTATAAAAAAAAAAAAAAAAAAAAGATATGAAATGAAAATCTAAAATGAAAATAAAAATAAACGAATAATTACATATATTAAAATTATTAAATTAAAATGAAATAACATTTCTCTCTTTAAATTCCCACAGGCCAACTACTGAAGAAGTTACTCAGTGGGCTCAGTCTCTGGACAACTTGCTGAGCAGCAAATGTAATTATTATTTCACTGTATGAATTTTATGTTAATCTTTATAATATTTTTTAATGTTTTCAATTTTATAATATTTTATTAAATAATTTTTATATTTTATTTTGATCATTTCTACAAGTATAAAATATTTATTTATTATAATAGTATTCATATAATTACTATTCATAAAGTATTTATAATTATGAAAAAATATATTTTAATATTTATTTTATTTTTTATTATAAATTAGATTATAATTTTTTTTAAAATAATAAATAATTTATCAAAATATAGAATTTCTATTTATAAAGTTTTGAAGTATATATATATATATATATATATATATAGAGAAAGAGAGAGTTAATTTTCATATTTTTCATCACACACACATATATGTGTGTACTAAAATTTGGGAATAAAAAAAGTTGGAAATGCACCACATAGTGTAATGTTAACTGATCTAATTAATATCCTCATATTTCAGGTGGATTAACCGCTTTGCGACTGTTCATGAAGTCTGAACACAGCGAGGAGAATATCGAGTTCTGGATGGCCTGTGAAGAGTTCAAAAAGATCAGGTCCAGATCAAAACTCAAATCCAGGGCAAAAACCATATACGATAAATTCATCAGGCCAGATTCTCCAAAAGAGGTGAGGCTTAGTCGATGACAACAAAGTGGATTCATTTTCATTAAGCTGCACCACACATTCTCATTTCTTTCAATTCGTCCTTCTAGATCAACCTGGACTTCTACACAAGGGAGTCCCTCCAACAAAGCCTTCTGATCCCAACGCAGTCCAGTTTCAAAGCAGCCCAAAACAGAGCTTACTTCCTGATGGAGCACAACTCGTACCCTCGGTTCCTGGACTCTGAACTCTATCACCGGCTCTGCAGATTTGCTGCAGGAGAGCGATAATGTTTTCAGTCGCTGTATTTCAACAAATGGCCGGTCCGTTTTAGAATGCTGTGCATCTAGTGTTTCATGTTCTATGTAGTGATTGTGCTACTATGATTTCAGTGTATTTAAATATTGCATATTTTGCACAGATTTGTAAATAGTTAAGGTGTGATGATGAATGTCTGGTATTGGTATTGAGTGTTCACATATATAGTAGTATCTATGTTTTGGTGTTTACTTGTAGGTCTTTTTTTTATTATTATTTTTGCTTTTCAATGAAAGTAATAAAAAATAATTTTTTAATTGTCATTCCATTACTTTCTGAATTTTTTGGGGGGGGGCACTGCTATTAAAACTAAATGTAAGCAAAAGGTGTATAAATGTTTACCGGCTGACATTGGAGGTTTTTTAAAAAATGTTCTTTTTATTAGTATTGGTTAATATTGAATATTTAATTATTCATGCTCATTTCCCCTATTTTTTACTTTTAGATTTACATTTTTTAACCTTTGCTGTAATCTAACAATTTCTGAAAGTCAATCTCTAAAAACACTAATAATAATCATAATAACAAATACATGTGGATTAAATAATATTCATTTGTCATTCCGTTACACTGTAAATAATAATTGTAAATGTAAAATAATGCTAATGTAAATAAAAGAGATTATTGGAGTATGTTTTACAGGAAACTACTGTTTCATTCTTTCTACTTCAAAATGTAAAGTTTAAATTAATGTGTTGTCGATTCTCTGTAATTATTTGTGAAATTTACAAGCAATTTCTTAGTGAACATTATTTCTACACTATTTTTTTTTTAAGTGTACCTTTCTGGATTTTTTTGGGGGACTAATATAAAAACAAACTATGCAAGCAAAAAGTGATAGGTATATTGTTATTATATACAGCAGATCATATCCCTTCCCAACTTGTTACACATTTGTTGATGACAGCAATCCTACTTCATATTAATTCAAGTTGAAGTGTAAATTCACTAGCATCACAATAACAGAAATTTTATAAACATCCTTGCACTGCTATTGGTTAGGCAAACAATTAGCCCCGCCCCAAACTCACATTAATTGCTCTGTTACCTTTAAATCTATTTTTAGTTTCTAAGATAAGACGACCTACTAAATGCCTTGCATGTAAATGATCAGATCAGTTCAATGTCCCACGACCAGTTTTACAAGTTTGTCTCACGAACCAAAACTAAACTGCAGTTTGCGCAACAAACTCACCCAGTGCACATTTTGATGAATTATTGCAGACTTCAACTCTCCAAACATTTACAGAAACTCTCACATACTCACGTCATTTCACCGGCATATCAAACTTTATCATCTTCCCATTTAAGGCATGACTGAAAGACCCGAGATGTACCTGCAGAACAAAACTCACTTAAAGACAAACACTGAATGCAAATAGCGAGCAGAACATTCTGCACTTAACGTGTTTGTTTTGTTCCAGCTGCAAACAGTACACGTTTTTACAGCTAAATGTTTTTTTTTTTTTTGTGGTGTACATGGGGTTTAATTGACCTCCATGGCACATCTGTGTTCCTTCTGGTCCTGTAGATGATCTCATGGCTGTCTGACACTGAACAGACACCAAACAGTGCGTCTGTTTAACCGATCCAAGTACGTGTTCACAGACTGAACAGCTTTTTACAAACAGAGCAGCTATTTACAACAACGCTGGCTTTCCTCAACTCACTTCCCATGGTTCATCTTCATCTCTGTGGGCCTGAGATGTACTAGGAGTCTGGGACACTTACAGTATGCCACACTTGAAAATATATGAATGTCAAAGCAAGTGGCTTTTATTTTAAAGACATGGCATGTTTTTCAAAGCAAAATATTTGAAAGAAAGCACATGTCCATGATTAATGTGATGAACTTTACCAGTGGTGACTCTGCTAGGAGACCTGGACTTCATAACCCCAGTAAAAATCAGCTTGGGACCAGTTGGTTTAAAGTTCAAATGTATTAGAAACATGAAATTTGCTATGACAAAAAAAAAAAAAAAACATAAATATATAAACAATATATTTACAAGTCAGACTTAAAAAAAAATGTACTCGTGTTTTACACACACACACACACACACACACACGTCTGGTCAGCTATCCTTGTGGGGACTCTCCATAGGCGTAATGATTTTTCTGCTGTACAGACCGTATATTCTATTGCCCTACACCTAAACCTACCCCTCACAGGAAACTTTCTGCATTTTTAGATTTTCAAAAAACTTAATTCTGTATGATTTATAAGCTTTTGTACCCGTTGGGACCACAATTTAGGTCCCCACCGTGACACGAGTCCCCATGAGTCTGTGTGTAGTCAGGTTTAAGTCCCCACCAGGATATATCAGGTTTAAAGGATATATAAACCAGTACACACACACACACACACACACACACACACGTGCAAAAGAAAAAGAAGAAAAAACAAAACAAAACCAAACAAACATAAAAAAAAAAAAGCATGCACAAACTTTTAAGTGACTTGAGAGTCCAAAAATACTTTTTGGGGCCACTAAATACATAAATAATGTATTACTATTATTTAAAAAATACTTAAGTGTTCAAAAAGACTTCTGGGGCAGCTAAAAAGCAGCTATGGAAAATATTTGTTTTGTGAAGCTGCACCAGAATAACCTCTCAAGACTTCTGTAGTTTGAAGGTATTCAACACATGTTGACAACTCAAATGTTTGGAATAGTTATGAACTTCAGAACATGTTCACAACTTGCACACTATTAAAGACATAACACACTTTTTTTTTTTGACAAGAGTAAGATTTTTCACATAACCGGATCGCACTGCACATTTTACAGGCGTGCGCGCGCGCGTCACACTCAGTGTTGCCAATTTGGGGATTTTGTCGCCAAATTTAGCTACTTTCTCATTGTAGCTGCGACTTTTTTTTTTTTTTTTTGCGACAAGGAGCTATTTTAGCTATATTTAAATAAAACTAGCGATTTTTTGGAGATTTTTTATTGTTTACTTGGCCACACGTTGCCGTAGGCCCGTGACCGCTCACGTTTGCTCTCAAATCATGCCAATGAGTCTGCGCAGAACACACCAGTACGCCACGCCTGCCATGACGCACACCACAATTTCATTATAAGCATCAATCAAGATGGCGGAGAAAAAATGAACATCTTGTTTTAACCACGGACACAAAAGTAATACCAAAATTCATGCACATGTCAATGTCATGTCAACCAGATACTGAGAGAGAGTTCTAGAGATTGTCTGAGGGAGGGGTTTGGCAACACCGGTCACACAGCAGGTAATGGCCACATCATCATCACGCAACTGCGCATTTTTACGGTATTATCGATCGCCGCGATCAGCTCTGAGGGCACTAATGTAAGACAGCGCGTTCTCTGACACGGTTATCATGTACTACAGCGGCTTTCTGAAGTTCACTAGTCTGGGGAGTTTGAAAGAATGTAAATAAACAGTCCGGCAAAACTAGAAACGCAAGTCACTGTGTAAACGACTGTCGCGCGCTGCGAGTACAGATGACAAATACAAAGCTATTGCCAAACTCTCGGCTGATTTAAGCGTCTGCTTTAACGCTGCAGACCATTAGAAAGCCCGTTCAGCTTTTTTGAACAACACTTACTGAAGTTTCCATCACTTCATGTGAACGCCTTTTCAGTTTGACCGAAAATGCGCGAGCTTTAGCAGAAGTTATATTTCTAGCGCCTCTAGCGTCATCACAAATAACCAGTGTTGGGGAAAGTTACTTTTAAAAGTAATGCATTACAATATTGCGTTACTCCATAAAAAAAGTAACTAATAACGCTACTTAGTTACTGTTTATGGAAAGTAATGCGTTACGTTACTTTTGCGTTACTTTTAAAATCTGGACAGGGCTTGCTTGTTTTTAAAATAAAAAAAGTTATATTTTTGGCAAATATAAAAGCCTTTTCACACCAAAAGTGAAATGAATAAGCCTCAGGCTGAAGGGAAAGTACATTTATGTCCATACAGTAGAATGCAGAAAAAGAAAGATCAACACACTTCAGCAATAAAAAAAGACACAAATGTTTGTCTAGAGTAATTTTTGCTTATTAGTATGGTTGAA
>NW_015548254.1:1263697-1273141 GCF_001515605.1 Sinocyclocheilus anshuiensis
TATAAATTGTTTTTTTTTTTGAGAAGAAAGAAAAAAATGAGACATGGAATCATGGCATGGAAAAATAAGACCCATTACTCCACCAGTGAATACTTCTCGGAGTGGTTTCATTTTTGAATTTAACATGATTTTTAAGTCATTGCATTAAAAAAAAAAAACATTTGTACAAAATTACTACAACTTAAATATTTAAAAAAATATATATTAATAAACACAATAATAGTATATAAATACTAAAATAACATGGCCATATATATTTTGCAATAATAAAAACCACATTGAAACATTACCCATTACTCCACCAGTGAATATTTCTCAGAGTGCTTTCATTTTTGAAGTCAATGTAGACACAAACCTGAAAGATTTGGCTGAAAAAAAAATAAAATAATGTTGAACATTAGTCCTGTTATTTGTCAATGGAAACAAATATATATATTAAACACTTTTTCAGCATTAAAGCCATATTGAATAGCTAGTGAGCTACTTTTGAGATATCTCTATTATGCAAATAGATATATTTTCAATACTGGTTGCTACAGTTGGAACAACAAGCCTGACCGCAGTCTCTCTGCCCATGAGAGTCTGCGTCACACTCCCAAATGAAACATCCCAGATGACAGGAAACATCAGGACAGAAACCAGCTCCATTTACAAACACGAAAAACACAAAACTGCCATGTAAAGCAACCCAACTCTTTGAAAACAAGAAGCAGTTTGACATTGCTTAACAGACAGGAAGACCTTTTCCATGTGTTACTAGTACAGATTTATGATGCATCAGAATTAAAAAACAAAAGAGACTTTTCACATTTGAAAAATGGTGAGATTTACCATTCTGATTATGCTCATTATTAATAGGTCACGAATAATAGAATAATATATAACTTAGTGCTTTAATGTACAGCATTTTACAGCAATTTAAGACTCATTTGTAGTCTTTTACTGTGTGCTAATAAGAAAAACATGAAACACCACCATTACTGAACAAATGAAATTTATATGAAAAGGCTACTTGTAATGCGTTACCCCCAACACTGCAAATAACCACCGCTTTCATGTTTCATGCAGAGAAACTATGAGCGCTGATTGGACACTTTTTTAGGTGTGCATGAACGAAAGGTATTTTAACATAAAAATAAAGTTTAGCTTTAATATTTCATTTGATATTTAATGTTAAATAAAAAAAAAATTAAACAAAAAAATTAACTGAAAAAAAAAACTATATATATTAAAAAAACAACAAAAAGTAAAGTTACTAAAATTAAAATAATTAAAATAGTAATTAACAGTTATAGTATATAAATAACACCAAAATAATACTGACCTCTCAGAGTGCTTTCATTTTTGAAGTCAATGTAGACACAAACCTGAAAGATTTGGCTGAAAAAAAAATAAAATAATGTTGAACATTAGTCCTGTTATTTGTCAATGGAAACAAATATATATATTAAACACTTTTTCAGCATTAAAGCCATATTGAATAGCTAGTGAGCTACTTTTGAGATATCTCTATTATGCAAATAGATATATTTTCAATACTGGTTGCTACAGTTGGAACAACAAGCCTGACCGCAGTCTCTCTGCCCATGAGAGTCTGCGTCACACTCCCAAATGAAACATCCCAGATGACAGGAAACATCAGGACAGAAACCAGCTCCATTTACAAACACGAAAAACACAAAACTGCCATGTAAAGCAACCCAACTCTTTGAAAACAAGAAGCAGTTTGACATTGCTTAACAGACAGGAAGACCTTTTCCATGTGTTACTAGTACAGATTTATGATGCATCAGAATTAAAAAACAAAAGAGACTTTTCACATTTGAAAAATGGTGAGATTTACCATTCTGATTATGCTCATTATTAATAGGTCACGAATAATAGAATAATATATAACTTAGTGCTTTAATGTACAGCATTTTACAGCAATTTAAGACTCATTTGTAGTCTTTTACTGTGTGCTAATAAGAAAAACATGAAACACCACCATTACTGAACAAATGAAATTTATATGAAAATAAGACATTATTTAAACATCTCTTCGCATGCATGCACAGACACGAAGGAAATGATAGCAAGACTTCACTTCCAGGTGCTCCTTTTATGGATACTGAAGACAAATGCACATCAAGATATTCCGTGGCATAAAATTAAACCGGCTCTAACAATGTGGGGTTACTTGGCTTCTTGTATTTTTTTGACACTTTGTTTTTCCTTTGCCTGAAGAAAGAGAGAGGGGAAAAAAAGACAATTTCATATTCATCCTCTTGAACTGAATTCAGATTTAGAATCCTAGAATATTTCCAACACTGCACTCTGGGTGAATAAATGCAAATGTACTAGCATATTATATGGATGCTCTTACTGTAGGACTATTTTAAGTTAAGTCTTTATTTTAGGACTATTCTTTTTTTTTAGCATAATACCATTCAAAGTTCACTACCTTATTAGCTGTAAGGTTTCATGCAAATCCAATTACCAAGAGAACAACTGCAAGCTCAACAGCAAAGTGGAGATAACGTAACAGCACTGCCGTCTAGTGGTGTGAGGAGATCCGCTATCAAACACACTGGTGTGACTGGACTCACCTTTTCGACCAGTGGAATCAGCTGCTGATATTCGGCCAGCGTCTTCAGTAACTCCATTATAAAGGGCAGGTAGTTGTGCTTCCTTCTAATGTTCTCAATCTTAAAAAAAAACAAACAAACAAAAAGTGTAGATTTTTTTTTACTTTTCACTTTTCTTTTTTTACTTTTCATATTCTTATACTTTATTTAAGAGGCATTTCGCCACCACCACCACAATAATAATAATAATAATAATAATAATAATAATGTTATTGTTTTCTTCATTGGTCCATTAAGTTTTCTTTAACTTTAAGTTGTTATAAAATATCACTTTATAATAATAATTATTATTATATTAATAAAGTAATATTAATATCATTAAATTATATTTTATAAAAATGTAAAAATAAACATAATTATTAAAAAATATTATTATTATATTATTACAACTATTATTATTATATTAATATTATGCAAGTGACAGTTACAACTATAGTTTTAAAAAAATATTTTTAATAACAATAATATTACTATAATTATTATAAGAGTGATATTTATAACTTTAAAAATAAATGATTATTATTATTATTGTTATAAAGTAAAGTTACAGTTTTAAAACTTAGTTTTTAAAGGGTCAATGAGGAAAACAACAATATTGAGATATTTGATACTTTATACCATATTATAATACTTATCAATATAATTAGCTTTTTAAAACATACATTAGAAAAATAATAATAATAATATTATTATTATAAAATCATTTGATAACATTTAACTTAAAGGTTATCTTTTAAAGGATCAATGAGGAAAACATAAAATAATAATAATGTTATATTGTATGTATTAATATTAATTAATGAATAAATATTTAATATTAATAATGATGTTATATTTTACAATGTATTATACTCATTTGTAATATAACCTTTTAAAAGACAAATTAATAATAATATTATTTATTATTATGATTATGATGATTATTATTAAGTGATATTTTATAACATGCATAAATATATTATATAAATATGTTGTACAAAAATAAAAAGGCTCAACAAAGAAAACAATATCAATAATAATAAAGAAAAGTTGAGCTATTCATATTAATAATATTCTTTATAATACGCTATTAACAAGTTACTTTTTAAACGCTCACTGATGGAAAATAGAAGTACCTACTTTGTATCTTTTAAGTTTTTGGTTCTCTTCTTCGATCAGGAGCTGGTACTTGGCGATCTCTGACTGAATAGAGCTGACATGATTTCCACTCTGGTCTGTGTCCATCGGCTCTTCCTGTGAACAGCAGAAACGTCTTTAAACAACCTTCATCATTCTGTCATTCCAGCATTTGACGCAGTCAGAAGATCGCACCCCTGTGAGCTGGACCTGCAGTTCAACGATCTTCTTTTCATAAATCATCTTGCGGTCTGAAACAATGGCCATCAAGTTGAATCGGATCTCACCCTCGCTGTATCTGGATGGGTTCAAAAGCAGAAATGCTTCAATAAAAAACAGTTCTGGAGAAATATCATCAACTCAAACCCGCTTGACGCTTACTTCTGTATTCTTTTCTCAATGACGGGCTGCACAGCACTGATCCAATCATCCTGGTTACACACACCTGAGAATGTGACAAAATCATTTAAAAACACGAAACAACTGCTCAAATACAAACGATTCAAACGTCGATTCCATCTACCCAGGTCTATGGGTCCTTCACGAAGTCCGTCCAACTCATACAGACGGCCGTTAACAGGAACGTAGCTCACAAAATGAAAAGCGTCCTCTTCTTTAGCCGACGACTTTGCGTCAAACTCAAACATCTGTTGTCTACAGGAAAAAAAGACAATTTCCCAATGTCATATAACATTTCTAATGTGGTACAACAGAAAAAAAAATGAACAAAAGCAAGAAAAAATAACCTGGTGAAGCTGTTGTGAACTTGTCGAATCACTTCAGAGTTACTGAGAGCAAGACCCTTCATCTTAAACAGAAACAAAGACAAGCTTAATAAACAATAATAATGAAAAATATCCATTTAAATAAAATGTGCACCAACTTACCGCAGCATCAAAACTCTGTGAAAACTCTTTAAATTCGGACAGCGTTTCCCCAAGGTGCATATCAGGATGCGTACAGTTTAACAACACACTGACGATCGCTTGGGTCGCACAGGCATTATTGATGACCTGAAACAGTAAGTTTGCGAATATTAATTTCTGGATATCCTTTTTGCACTTTGTTACGGATTGCTGGATTTAATGAAATGCATAACTGTGCACCTGCTTGGCAAAGAAGATCTCATCCAGCCTTGAGTCTTGAACTATAGACCCCGCTGGCTCTTCACCAGGTTGCCACTTGAAGAGGAAAATCAGACCATGAACGGGCCTGGAATGATTTACATGGATATTCAATTGCAGTTTAAACACTGGAGGAAGACTGGATACAATAATTGATTCAAGGATGTTGCTTACTTGAGATTTTCAAAGTTTTCTGGCTCCATGCTCCATATCTCTTCCACCTGTGCACCTTTGCACCCTGATGACAACAATAGAAACATGAATCTAAGACGCAAAACCCACAAATGATGCCTGTATATATTCTGTATCTAATGTTCAAATGTACCAGTGTAAAATAATTTTAAAAATCCTGAATCTAATGTTTGATTAGACCATTGACGGTCCAAAAACGTTCAAACATACCAACAATGCTCAAAAATAGTGTTTCAATTGAACCAATAATGCCCAAACATGCTGTGAAGTGAGGAACACTGAGCATAATGCCAAAAAAAAAACAAAAAACTCAATATGCAAATGATGCTCAAAAAGCTCAAATGCTCTTTTGTGCACACAAAAATATGAATTGAATCTTCGGATCTTCGGAAAGTGCAAATGATGCCCAAATTTACTGAATCAAATGTTTGAACGCACCTACGTCCACAAAAATATGAATCGAATGTTCGTAACGTGCAAATGATTTACAAATATACTGAATCTAATGTTCAAGCGCATAATATCCAGAAGAAAGTGAATTGAATGTTTAGAACACGCAAATGATGTCCGCTTATAATCAATAAAATGTTTGCGTGAATCTCGACATAAAATGAATTGACTCTTTCGAACCTGCATATATTTAAACACACTGAATCAAATGTTTGAATGCATAATGTCCACATTAAAAATGAATTAAATGTTCAGAACACGTAAATGATGACCAAATAATATTAACAAAAAAAAAAATAAATGAATCGAATTCTCAGAACATGCAAATGATGCCCTAATATAATTAATTGAATGTCGAACGCAATATGAATGTCCTACAATGTCCACAAAAATATGAATCGAATGTTCAGAATGTGTCCAAATATACTGAGTTCAAATGTTTGTAACGGGACCAGGGGCCAGTTGCATAAACTTAAGGTCAATGCACACTGAGTCCGAAAATTTCGTCCGAAATTTTCACACTTTAAAAAAACAAATACGACCTCACGTTATGTCAATTACGTTTACACACTGCTTCCGAAATTTTCGTCCGTCATAAAAAAATTCGGATCGGGTTCAATTTTTTCCGTTTTTCACATCCGTTGCAAGCATTTTGAGAGGTGTTTTGACAGTTCAGAGCCACTGTACAAGCGAACGCTAAAATCCAGAATTGCGATTGTCAAATTCATCCACTTCCTCTCGCAGCACACAGCACCGTAAAGATCCTTGCGTACGGAGTTCACAGAAATTGGTGGTCTTCTTTTTAATATGTGGCTCTAGTATCGCTAGCAAAGCATCAAACAGAGCCACTGACATCCTGAAGTAAACTTTGAATCGCCCGGGATAATTCCACGGAGGGGGAACTCTCCGTCCTCTCTATATCGCAGTATTGGATGGACCCAATATTTCCTCCATTTTTCTCTTTTTAAGAAGCGAGAAGACAACAAAATCATCCTCACTGCTTGAAGACTGCATTTAGTGCTGTTTTGCAAATTTTTTCGCAACGGATTAATTAATACGCATCGTACTCAGTGTGCAAGGTTTCTGTGCGTGATGAATTTTTAGGATTTAGAATACGAAAAAACGCATACGAAAATATCGGACTCAGTGTGCAGAGACCTTTAGCCTCGGTGTTAAGACAGTGTCTTAAGAACAAGTCTGACCATCTAGCAGTTAGCCGAGGGGTAATCAGTCTTATTTTTTTTGGATTCAACCTAGACTAATCTGTTTTTATTTAGCCCCATAGACTAGAGGCTATGCAGTCTGTACCGGAAGATTAGTTCACCTCTCGAGTCTTCAGGTCCAAGTCGTTCGTTCTTTTGTCACGTGACGTGAGAGCAGCAGTGGATACAGAGATTAGTTAATAATTCCAATCTTCCTTACAATCAAGCGCGTAGTTTGTTTCTTTACTCTTACAGTTACGTAACTTTTCTGGTCTCAAATTTGATTTGAGCTTTATAGCTTTTTATTTCTTACAATTTATAAATTTGTGAATTTCTGTGATGATTCTTTTCCATAACATTGAATGTGGTAATGAAGAGTTGGTTAATGCTTTAAATTTTATCCGTATGATGGGGAAAATCACTTTGATAATTTGAAAATATAACACAACATTACAAGATACTGATCCGGGAAATGTGACAAAAGAACGAACGAGCTGAAATTACAGACTGCACAGTCAGCTAAGCAATGAATTAATAATTTGTTTCTTATAAGTTGGTCTTGGTTGCATTACAGTTTATATAATGTGATCAATGTTTGCGTAAATAGATGTGTTGGGGAATTTGGATATTAACATGTAACATTTTAATTATATTCTGCTGAAATTAACTAAATGACTTGAAAAAGGTTTAGTTTGTTTTGCTGAACGAGATTCAAAGATCCGTGTCAGTAAAATGATCCGAACTCTTTTTTTTTTTTTATTAAACACTTGCATCCAAATTACACACTGTACTCTATGCACTTATCCACTATGTACTTAACCATGTACTGTATGAATTATATAAGGTTATTTTGTCATTCATAATCGGAGTCTGATAGCCCCTCCCCCTTTGCTACGTAATTAAAGCTGTGACAGTTGAGTGCATGACGTGTCCAACATTCCACACTTCGTTTTTTCGGGTATTTAAGTGTGTCATCCGGGTATATAAAGTGCACTTTTTGTTGGAATTTTCAGTGTGAACATACTACTCACACTATTTATACTAAAAATAAGTCATAGAATAGTGCATAAGTACACGATTTGGGATGCACCTTTACTTACTTAGGGAATACAAAAGTGAAAAAACATATGCCAAGGAAAAGAGCCAGGGGTTCAAGGATGGCCAAACAATGCATGTTTGGAATGTAAGATGTAATGTAATGTAATTAAAATGCAAGTAAGAGAGAATATGATCCGAACTTCCCATCTCTAATGTTTTGGCGTATGATGTGTTTATTGAACCAATCAGATAAGAGTAAATGGATAGTCAGTGACAGCCGCATTTGATCGACTACCAGAAGAAGGTGGATCCGCCCCTTCCTCACTCTCGGGTGAGAGAATCGTGCCAAAACTGAAAGAGCTTGTATTCGGGTTACTTCAGGAACTTTTTGTCCTACATACACAGTCATTTTGACATTTGCAACAGTTTTTCAGATTGGTTCTACGCAGTCAATTCATTTTGCAGTTCTTTAAACTGTTGTTTTCACTTGCAAATCACAGGCTTGCAGTGCTTTGGCCGTATTTCAGCAGAAAAAAAAAACGTGCCAAAAGTGTAAGCGTGGAAAAATACAAGTCAGAAGAATACAAATCACATTTATTTTGCGTCAGCATGAAGCAAGCTGCAGTTTCACACTGCATGAATTACACTTAAGAATAACAGTAAAATGATGCAAATAATTTTTCTTAGGCCTCAAAGGCGATTTACACCTTTACAAAGCTTCTCTTGCACATGCAAATTTAATTTACACTTACAGTCTTATGTACACTTCCACAACTCTCACCCTGCGCATGCAAATCTTTATGGCATCATTTTACCTCATTTAGACACAGGTTAAAGGGGTCATATGATGCGATTTCAATTTTTCCTTTCTCTTTGGAGTGTTACAAGCTCTTGGTGCATAAAAAAGGTCTGTAAAATTGCAAAGACTAAAGTCTTAAATCCAAAGAGATATTCTTACCTCGCCTACCTAAAACGGCTCGTTCTAACACGCCCACACATGCCTACGTCACGATGTGGGAAGATTTGCATAACGCCGCCAAAATGTTCACGCAAAGAAAGGCGGCGTAACTTTTATTCTCGCTGTAGTATTGTTGCCGCCGCCACCATGTCCTGAAGGCGCCGTGTGTTTCGTTGTGAAAGCGAAACTACTTTGTTTGGTCTTCCAATGTGTGCAGCACATTTTATGGAGGACTGTTTCCTGATCCTGGTACAGTAGACTACAATGCCGTCTGTTCTGACTCACAGACTGTAAGTACGTTTTCATATTTAAAGAGTTTGCCACTGACGATTCAAACACGAGTTATGAGCAGAGTAGCGCTTGTTGTTTGTCATTTCTCCGATCACAAATGCAGACATGGTTTTATGTTTACACGGCACGATGCAACGCAACGCGTAAAAAGACAGTATAAGTCATTATAATCCGTAATTATGTCTAGGGCTGTGACGTGGCAGATTTTTTCCACCGCGGTGGTAATGGACCAACTACCGCCGGTGGCGCGGTGTTGATATATATAATTAATATTAATCATATAATTTAATTTTTAAAAACAAATAATAAATGAGGCTCATTCATCGATTAACAAACGTGCGTGTTTATTTTAGCACTTCCGTCAGTGAACACGCAGCCTGCAAAACACTAAAATAAATATCAAAGAAATAATACAGTTAAACAAGAAAGTAGCCTAAATAAGAAAG
>NW_015548254.1:1273162-1276046 GCF_001515605.1 Sinocyclocheilus anshuiensis
CACACGCACTAGTCTAGGCTTCACGTAATGTATGTGTGCGCTCTGTAGGGATGTTTTGAATGGTTTTTGCAAAATACTCGATAATGTCAAATCGCACATCATTAAAACAATTACAATATTATCGCAGACGATATATATCGCACACCCCTAGTTAAGTACACTCTGTCTACAGGACGCGAGCGGCGCGGCGCCAAACAAAAAAATACTATAGAACTCATAATCAGTTTCCCAACAAGGTCCATCGCCCAACGCACAATTAATTTGCTGAATGCATAAACTGTATTTTCCTGAGCTGAAACCTGCCAATCTAAAGGAAATGCTGTGTATGGCGTTTGAGGTCATTTGTGAATTACCATAGACTTATAGTCTAAATAAAACAATTTGCAACTATTACTGTTATTACACTTGTATACAAAACTTCGTATTATGCTTGTTATAGTGTGCGCGACGTCACGTGCACTATTGCTGGTTGCCACCGCGGTGACGCGGTTGTCACGGCGACTGTCACAGCCCTAATTATGTCCCCACTGGATGCAACAAATGCCTCGTTTATAATGGGTTTTCATGTTTTTGTCTCGACTGTTTCTATTAGTGATGTCCCGTTCGCGAATGAATCGTTCGATTTAACCAGTTCTTCTTAGTGAACCGGTTGAACCAGTTCACCAAATCGGACTGAATCGTTGAAAAGTGTAAGCACTAATCCACAAATTACTTAAGTTATTCACTTTTTAACGTGGCTGGCACTCCCCCTGAGTCGAAAATAAACCAATATCCCGGAGTTATTAATTTACTCAAACAGTACACTGAGTGAACTGCTGTGAAGAGAGAACTGAAGATGAACACGAGCAGAGCAGCATGTGTGCAGCGAGCCGGATAACGAACGTACACGCCCACTGCTGGAGCGGTTCTCGTTCTCGAGTCAAGAACCGGTTGCATCGGTTTTCGGATCACCAGTACACTGAACCGAGAACCGTTTCTTTCGGACACGTCCGATTTGAGAATTGATAAACGGATGATACTGCGCATGCGTGATTCAGCGTGAAGCTACCGAACAGATTGCCTACTATAACTGACACAGCACGTCTGAACTGAACTGGTTCTTTTGGACAACTGATTCTGTGCTAATGTTATGAGCCCGCGCGGGTAAACCGAGGACTTGAATGAAGGGCGATCTGGCGAAACGTAAGTTTATTTAATAACAAATAAATCGCAATGGATTATGTATAGTAAGTGGATTATGGTTTCATCAGCTGATGACAACTGATTTATTTACTTTATATCTTCAAGACTTAAATCCTGGTATGCAGATCACTGCCTGTTACTGTATTTTGGTGCTTAGTTGCAAAACTTAATTGTAAACTTTTCAGATCATAATTATGATGTTTTAACTGACTGAAGTTATGATTACTGACTTTATATATTTGAATGTGTATTTTTATCCCGGCCCGGGACGATAGACTTCATATCATTACGTCATCGCGAATGAAGTCATTACGTTAGGGCGTAAAAGAACCGATTAAGCGTTTTTTTTAACCGGTTCATTGAAATGAACTGTCCGAAAGAACCGGTTCGCGGAAAAGAACCGGACTTCCCATCACTAATGTTTACAGTATGTTTACACGGCGTTTTAAATCATGGCGGGTGAGGGCGTTTTCGTACGCGTTTGGCCAATCAATGTACCAAATAATGTTCTTTTTAGCAACATCATATGACCCCTTTAAGAACAGCAGCAATGTGAGGCAGCTGTCATTCCGCATTCATTAACAAGTGTAGTGCAGCGCTGACTCCCATTCAATCAATTCGGTGAATTATATGGATTTAAACCACATTGCAGGCAGGCAATCACACCCTATATACACTACAGATCATGCTCAAATTCATAATCACTCAACTGAAGCAGAACTAGCGCACTCGCCCGCACCGCTAATGTATATAATATAGAGTGCTCACCAAAGCCCTTGATCAGCTCTGTGAAAACCCCCGGGTCGCTTTCCATGAGACACCATTCCCCAGCGCTTCCCGCCATCTCTGGAATTATGTTGTTTTATTGGAAACAGAAAATTGTGCTCGTGTAGCGGTTAGACGAGGCTAATGGGGCTCACTCGCACATACAGTAGTTTTCCCGGCATTCCTTTCGACACGCGTCATTCTTTTGCTTCACGTGGTGCCTTAGAACTGTGAGGCGCGCTTCTGCCTCCACGTGTCCAGGAGCGAATTCTAGCCATTCTTTATCTTTTTACAAGACTTGTTGTTCTGGCACCTGTCATTTGCGCTAAGGTCTCCTGGAGACGTCTACCATCATTGTGTTCATCCAGTTCAACAACTTTATATGCAGCTCCGATCTCATTAAAGACATTCTTCGCCATCTTACAGTATGGGCATGTGGTTTTGGAGAATATCACAACACAGTTACTGGACACAACATCCTGTATAAAAAAGATCCAGGTTAATAAATAAAAACAGGTATCGAAGGCATAAGATATACATAAAGGCTGCACGAGTTGGGGAAGTTGCTTTGGTTGTTTTTTGTAGGGCTGCACAAATTGGCCAAACATTTTGTGATAATATTTCAATATGACTAAATGATTATTATTAATAAAAATTATATACATATATATATATATATATATATGCATCTGAAATTGCATACTGTCTGAGTAGGTACTACATTTGAATTTACTTCATCACGACCACTGTTAAAAAGTATGTTTTATATAGTATATTATATACTTCACTGCCATTCATAAATCCTCTTCCTTGGCCTCATAGTATAGTAAAGTGTCCATAGAATGCGCACTTCAGAATTCAAGCGGAAGTAGGTCATCTGGGTACTGCTACTGTTTTTCAAATACTATGAATTCGGACATACTACTCGCCTTGCTTT
>NW_015548254.1:1276151-1291889 GCF_001515605.1 Sinocyclocheilus anshuiensis
ATTCCTTTCGACACGCGTCATTCTTTTGCTTCACGTGGTGCCTTAGAACTGTGAGGCGCGCTTCTGCCTCCACGTGTCCAGGAGCGAATTCTAGCCATTCTTTATCTTTTTATTTCAAAATTCATGTTACAGAATGTTTAAATGTTCATTTAAACTCCATATTATGTCAACACACGCTTAAGTTAATACATATATTAGCATTTAACAGGGCTTTCAGACTAGCAACAGGGTTGACAGTTTAGTTAATCTATACATTACTATGGAAGCCAAAATAAATAAAATAATAATAATAATTAAATAAGGTAATGGCAACTTTTTATCTCACAATTCAGACCTTTTTCTCGCAAATCTGAGTTTATAGCTGACAATTAGACTTTTTCTTGCAATTGCGAGATGTAAAGTCAAAAATGTGTGAAGGTCTGAATTCTGAGTTTATATGTCGCAATTCATTTTTTTCTGATTTGCGAAAACATCTGAATTGTGAGATATAAACTCAGAATTGCAGGGGAAAAAGTTTTCACAATTACCTTTTTATTTTTTTTTATACTGTGACAGAAACAGGCTTCCATACATTACTGCTCAAAGTCAGAAAGATATTTATTAGTATAAATAATAAGTTTGCAATGATGAAAAATAAGGTTTTATTTCAGTCCAGTCTCTGTTTGTGTGCTTACATCAGAAAAAAATGTACACTTAAACATTTTTGTAAAATACTTTAATACTTTATTTTAAATAGTTATGTACATAAAGGAATATCGAGGTGTTGTAGCTCAGGTCAAAAAAAGTCATCTAAAATGCTTGGTGTAATGTAATACCATTTGGTATTATATTTTACAAGAAAACATACAGTGCATAATAACACCAAAATAACAATACTTATAACAAAGTCAATAAATCAGGCAGTTTTTTTTTTTTTCCCGACAGCAGCATACATATTAAAATACTAATACTTAATCTCTGTTTGGGCTGTTCAAGGGTGACCAATGTGTATAAACACATATTACAAAACATTATGACTGATTATTGAGCACTGCCTGAGCCCTCAGGGCTGGTACTCAAACAGCACGGCCTACACTGTTCAATAAGAGGCAGAAGTTTCCCTTGCTAGTGGAGCTGTTTTGTACCTGTGCCTCCTCCAACGCACTGCCCATTAATAAAGACTCTTGGCACCTGAAAGAGTTGAAAGGATTAAGGTCAACAACGCTATCTTGACAAGAACAATATATCTAATTTCGAGCATAATTCTAATCAGCATCCAGGACTGGAACTGTTTTATACTGTCTGAGTAGGTACTACATTTGAATTTACTTCATCACGACCGTTAAAAAATATGTTCTATATAGTATGAATGAAATCCGGATGTTGCTACTGTCACATGACCCACCAGTGTCTGTTGCATCGCTTCACTTCCATTCATAAATTCTGTACCCCATGGCCTCATGGGATAGTAAAGTGTCCATTGTATGCGACTTCAGAATCTGGGCGGAAGAAGTAGGTCATCCGGGTACTTTTCGCCCACTGTTTTTCGAATACTATGAATTTGGGCATACTCCTCGCCTCACATGTTTTTTATATACTATATAGTAGGGAAGTATGCAATTTCGGACGCAGCGAAACACTTCTCATTACAAGTAGCATTTACTGTGAACTGACCTACTCTGAGACACTGAAAACACTGGATCATGACCTGTTAGTCTATAAAAGAACACACTCCGACACAAAAAGCGCACTAAACAATATAGTGATTCTTTATTATATTTATTTTATAGTTGTTGTTTTTTTCGATCAATAGCGCAGCCCTAATGTATATGTACACTTAAAAATGTTGGTAACCAAACAGTTTTAGTTCCCTTCAACCTCCATTGTATTTTTAGTCCATGCAATTGAAATCAATGGGACCCACAACTGTTTGGTTACCGACATTTTTCAAAATACTTCTTTCAGGAACAACATAGGGGTGAGTGTTGATGACAAAATTTTCATTTTTGGGTGGACTATCCCTTTAAGTTGTTATTAACATGAGTGAATAGTTCTTTTGAGTCAGACCATAGCCTACAGTTCAGAATATATATTTAAAAAACGGTTTTAAATTATTCATTCACGAATCTTATACCGATCTGGGCTGAGTGGAATTTTTGTTTAAAAAAAAAAACAAAGACAGACTTTCATCTTCGGCTCACTATGAACCAAAACAAACCAGCTTACCTGGACAAACTGAGTACATGCTGAGCCTGACAACCCAGGCGCTGACGACGTGAAATTCCCCATTCTAGATAAACGACATAAATATAAGTTCAAACTCAAAACTACTATTTACTCAACACCAGACTTAGATTTACACACAAGATGACCTTGTTATAATCACCGGTCTGTAAAAAAGACATGTTGAAGATACAAGAAAAGCAAATGCAGTTAGTGCAGATACAAGAGAATTAGACTGGCAATTTAAATCAGTCATATTCGGACTGTTATTGTCCCGTTCCCGGCTGAATCAGGTAAGGATCTCACAGCCAGACTGTAATCTGATCAGATCACACAGGGAGGATTTAAACATTTAATGACCCTACAAAAACAGCATAAGCCTTTGCCTCCTAAAGTAGGTTACAGTCCAGAACGGAACAAACACAACAGCGGTGTTGATTTCACCTACTGTTTATTTTAATGTAAACACGATTATGTTAAATTATATAATCTAATATTAATTATCCTCATAATGACCTTAGAGTCTGATAAGCCTGTTTGGATTCGTAGAAACAGCCTCTCGTAAACATTGTGAATGTGGAGTGTGAACAACGACAAGCGACATTTTTATTGTATTAATTCAGAGGACTGGCACTTGATTACATTAATAAGAAATACCAGTTTGCAGTATCAACCAGCATAACGAGCTGTTTTGTACAGAGCCACCCACATTCAAATGACCGCACCCAATCTTACGTTAAAATGAAGGGGTATAGAGTTATTAGTTAACTTAGTTAGCAATTTTAATGTGTAGGCTACATCATCTTGTCATTTTGCATCCATAGAGTGGCACTATGCCATTCTGTAAAATGCATTACACAGAACCAACACAGGAATTTTTTTTTCTTGGGGATCTCAGTTATCAATTTTTTTTGGGTCCCCCATTTTATGACAAGTGATTTAATGCTGCTCCCTATCTCTGTTTTTCACAAAAGCTGCCATATTGCCGTTTGTAAGAAAAAAAGGCAATTGATTTTTCTACCCATTAATCCTTATGAATTAACCAAAGAGAATTAAGGCTGTTCTTGTCACTTTTTAAAACAACATCAGTTATCCATCTTATGGTTATTTTGTCAACAATACTTTACATGTTCTGAAAACCCCAAAGATGAGGAATTCAATATTAAAGCACAAAACTGACCCTAAAATTGTTCTATAGCCCGAGGTTGCAGCTTTCTCTCTTTCAGCAGAGTTGAAACAAAAAGAAACTTTGAATTATTGATTGCTTACATATTTTAACGTTTAATGGCCCGAACTCCATACTCATTAACATTGTTAAAAGAAGATGAGCAGCGTGTCTTCACTTATAGTGAAGTGGCCTAATACTTAAGGATGCACTTAAGCAAAAGTTTAGTTTTAACTGTCCTTATAGGATCTCTGTTGTAATTCACTGTAATTTCAAACCAGGATTTTTTGTTAAAAGGGTTCAGTTCCTATGAAAGACCCATGTGTGTATATAATGAGAGAATGAGAGTCCAAACAGCTGATTAAAGCATCACAATAGTCCACAAGTAATCCACACCACTCCAGTCCATCAGTTAACATCTTGTGAAGTGAAAAGCTGCATGTTTGTAATAAACAAATCCATCATTAAGAAGTTTTAACCGTCGTTTCTGACCAAAATATGGGTTCAAAATCCATAATAACGCTTTCTCCATTGAAAAAGTCCATCCACTGTTGTCCTCTCACATTAAAATCCACCCACATATTTGTTTAGGACTATTTCGGACTGTTTTCGCTTGTAAATAGAGCTTGATCTGTGCATATTTCTCTCCTGATTCAGACGAGATGACTTTTTCACTGGAGAAAGCAATATTATGGATAAAGTACTCGTATTTTAGCTGAAAACAGTGGTTTGAAGTTACAAACGACTTACTGATGAATTTGTTAATTATAAACACACAGCTTTTCACTTCAGATGTTAATTGATGGACTGGAGTGGTGTGGATTACTTGTGGATTATTGTGATGTTTTTATCAACTGTTTGGACTCTCATTCTGACAGCAACCATTCACTCTGACGGCACCCATTGGACTCTCATTGTGACGGCACCCATTCACTCTGACGGCACCCATTGGACTCTCATTCTGATGCCACCCATTCACTCTGACGGCACCCATTGGACTCTCATTCTGATGGCACCCATTCACTCTGATGGCACCCATTGGACTCTCATTCTGACGGCACCCATTCACTCTGACGGCACCCATTGGACTCTCATTCTGACGGCACCCATTCACTCTGATGGGATAAGCAAGAGATATATTGCTACATTTCTCCAAATCTACTCTCATTCTGACGGCACCCATTCACCCATACTTTTCCATAATGATAAATATTAATGATGACAAAATGAAGTCAAAAATGAAAGTTACAAAGACGTCTGGAATGTTAATAGACCTGTGGGGCCAAATAAGACAAAAAAGCCCGGGAACCACTGCTTTAGACCATGATCATTAATTATTAGTTATCTTCGTATGAACACAAAAATCCATAGGCCTTTATAGTGCAAAAGCACACACTCTCTTCTGCGCCACAGAGCCCCTTTAAGTTTTTTTTCCCATTTGCCCTTTTCCCATCTAGCAGTTATCAAGGGTCTGTGTGTAACCCACACGTCACAGTAATGGCGAAATCCTTCTTAGTATTTACAGTCTCATGACAAGTAATGACCGCCATACATGAACCATCGGCGAACTCATCAAAACCACTGGAAACGCAATTCCCCACCCAGATCGAGCAGCAGACACCCCTCGCCCTCGCTCCCTTCAGTGCGGTGTCATCAGAATATGCCCCGCTGATTTAATATCTGTTTGCTGCATGCATTTGCGGGTAGCCATGTAATCAAGCAAGAAGCCACTGCTGCGGCTGCCCTCATAAATCACCGTCCCTGGCGGACAATCATGCCTGGCTTTATGGAGGCAGGCACTAGTGAAGCCACTGATTACACTCACTGCCTTATTAAAACCCTTCCCGCCGATGGAAAGGTGCGCGTCTTTATTTATCGGCCTGGTGTCATTTGCAGACGCTCCGTCTTTTGCTCTTAAATGATTTGGCACAGTAATGGAATGACGCCTCAATTGAGTTCACAGGAGAGGGTGCAGTTCCAATAATCTCTCGAGTATCGCCTCACTGTTCCTCCCTCCTGTCAAAGCCAACTAACGTCTCCTCCTGAAGAAGGTACAACAGACTCGTCTTGGCAATAAGCTGTGGCATTTTGTTAGAGAAGGTTACTGCACTTTGTCACATAAGCGCTTGTCTCAAAGGCCGCATTTTGCACTTTCAGGTGGGCTTTAGACTTTACACTAGACAGAAGCCAGGGTCGCAACTGATGGGGTGAAAGAGGCAACATCTTTGAAAGATGAAAGGTGCAATTCTGGGCGTAGAATGAACAATTGAATCCATTAATTTTTAAGATATTAGTCATTTCAATGCCTTTCCACGCCTTCGAATCCCAGTTTTAAAATTCAAAAAAGCAACAATTTTAGTACGATCCAGTATTAATTCAGTGTATTTTGTGAAGCGTTATAAAGCGTTCTTGTATACATTTCCATAACTTTTGTACGCCCTTTCTAGTAATTTATACCGTTGTTCTAGGATTATTAAAATGTATTTTAATATAGATTATATCAATTACACTTGAATTTTTTACTCACAAAAAGTATAGCCAATAGCTGTAAAATTTTTGCTCTGCTCTGAAATACATCTTTTCCATGACTTTTTTCCAGACCTTAAAATCTGAAAAAAGCGAAAAATTCCAATGAGATCCAGTAATAATTCAATTAATTTTGTGACACAATTAAAAAAATAAATAAATTCACAAGTTGTGTGATGCAAGTTGTACAGTGGACTTTCACATGGCCTTTATAGTCATTTATGCTGTATTTCTAGGATTTTTAACATTTATTTTTTATATAGTTTGACACACATTTCCATTTGGATGTCAGTTAGTTGTTAAAATCCTATATATATATATATATATATATATATATTTAAAAAAAACTCCAGTAGGATCCAGTATTAATTCAAGTATTCTGTGACAATAAATAATAATAATAAATATTATTAAAAATAATAAATCTACAAAATTCACTCTTCGTGATTTTAATTTTGATATTGATGTTAGCTATGAATCCATGGAACAATTACACTTGAATACTGTTTTTTGTTTTTTTACTCGCAAAAATAAGCATAATTAAGTACTTTTAGCACTTAGCAAAAAATGACTTTTTGATGAATTTGTATAATATTACTCATTAACATGCCTTCTCCAGGGCATAAAAACTCATTTTATAAATAAATAAATAAATCTGGGTGCCCACGACAATTTCAGTAGGACCCTGTAATGCAATGTATTTTATGATGATGATAATAATAATAATGAAGAGTGTTCACAATTTCCCATGACTTTTCCATTTGTATGTCAGCTATGAATCCTTGAAATTTCATTTTATTACACTTGACATTTTTAAATCACACAAAAAACTACTATTCAGGAAACGGTTTTAGAACAGAATGAAAATGCAAGTTGTCCATGACATTTGACTAATTTCCATGACTTTTGACTTACCAGATTTGACAAGTTTTCAATAATCTGTACTATTACTATCAGTAATCACACCATTAAAGAACATAAATAGGCCATAATAAAAATGTATATCCAAATATCTCACACTAAATCAAGCCATGTTAACAATAACAAGCAAGTATAGTTACTGCACAGGTCAGGGGGAAGAGCTGGGTTAGCCAATTCTCACTATTCTCATTACTAAGTTGTATTGCTTTAAAGCACAAACACAAAATGCTTTCTAAAATACCAAATTATAACAGTACACCTCACCAACAGCTCATCTGCAAATAAAACAGTGGAACCTAGCATTTGATTTATTTGCTTCTACCACATGAACACATCAGGAAGTGTAATTCAGCTAAAATAAAGTTCAGAAATGATTTGAGCCATAAATGAGATCAAATGTAAGAGAACAGAAACGGAAGATAAAACGACACCAAAGAACAGTAAAGGAACATGAATTAGAGAAAATAATTTAAAAAACAGACATAGAAATGAAGACTTTAAGGAAAGAAGATAACTGTGATAAAATAAAATTTAAATTTAGCTGATATCATGATAGCAGTATTTAAATTGAAAAAGATAGCAATATAGAGAGAATGGCCCTCAGATTGTGTTTTAATAGTACTGTATGATGGGGGCTTCTCCTCTGTATTCAGGAGGGATGGTTTGCCCTTGGTGGCATTTGTTGAAAGTGCACACACTAGTGATCCCGGTTGTTCAAGGTCTCAGAAGGGATTTCACAACTTCTTGAGCGCAGTAATCCACTGGTGTCCATTCAAGACGGCAAATGAAATACACCCCAAAGAGGGACTGGGGGAAATAGAGACCTCCACCTGAGTGTAGCGTTCTATAATTGGACAGTTCCAGGTGTGAAAAAGTGTGAATCATATTTTGATTGGGAGGAAAAAGCAATATGTCACGGAGGCTTCACTGCTTTTCAAAGGTACAAGGCTGGTTCTGCTGTGTATCAAGAGTTCCACATGGACAAAAAAAAACTTCTTTCCTACTTCTTAAAGGGATAGTTCATCCAAAAATGAAAATTTGCTTATTGTAATCACCCTCTAGCCATCCAAGATGTAGATCGAAACAGATTTGGAGAAATTAAGCATTGCATCACTTGCTCACCAATGGATCCTCTGCAGTGAATGGGTGCCGTTAGAATGGGAGTCCAGATTCATTTGATTAGCACACGTGTTTGCTATTTAGTTTGTTACGTAAGTTCCTTGGTTCCCTCAGTTCATTGTCAGTCGTTGTTTGTTTTTAAATGCACACTGTTACATTGGCTTGGATACCCTGTGTTTATTCTTTGATTAGAAAACATTTGTTTTCAAGGGTCGTCTTCATCTTGGGACTTTAAGATTGTGTCAACAATATAGCATTAATTATGGTTAATAATCCAATATTGTGTAAGGTCATGTAAGCATATTGTAAAGTGTCATGTAAAGTGATTCTTTTATTGGATCAAAAACCCTGTACATTTTTGTCTGTCACCTTGAATTCAGTCTGCTTACATGTAAAAATAAGTTAGCATTCAGCTAGCAAGCTAAGGGTCTGTTTACACCTGGTCGCTTCATGTGTTTTCTCTGATCGGATATTTATCTGATGTTAAAACTGTTTCATGTACACTTGGCCACATAAATGTGTCTCCACAAAAACGGATATAAATCTGATCTTTAATTCCCACGTTGTAGGCAAATTTAACAGAGTTCACTTCAACGAAAGCAACATATATATATATTTTTTTTACATTTGGTTGTACATGCAACTCATTTAGGTACTTGTATCTTTTTTTATGAGCCAAATTAACTGTGATAGTCAGAAAAAAGTCACTGAAAAATAATACAATATGAAAAACATGAACAAAATTAACATATGAACAGAACAGAATAATAACATGAACAGAAATGCAGATGCTACATTAAAATAGTTTGATTGAATAAAATGTAATATTAAAATATAAAATAAATATTCAAATGATCCAATAATTAAGAAAAATACAAATGCTAAATTATAAAGCAAAGATTAGAATTTAGAACTCATTGCACTTTAATAGAAGCCTACCTCTCTCGAAAACAAAACCAAAAAGAAAAGAGGCTGAGCTAACCTGGGACATAAAATGAAAAATTAAAATGACATCAGTATATTAAAGGGACAGACACACATATATACACTCTTAAAAGTACAGTTTGTTTGTTGGCATTTATGTTTCCACAAAGAACCCTTAACAGCACAAAAGCTTCTTCTGATTATTACAATGTTCTTCAGACTAAGAAAAAAATGGTTATTTTAAGAACTGTTCACTGAAAGTTTTTTCTTTTTGAGAACTAAAAATGGTTCTTCTATGGCATTGCTGTGAAAATCCACTTTTTGAACCTGTAGCAAATTTGCAAAAGGGAAAGGAATATAAATAATTACAATTAATTACAATTATTTATATAAGCTGCCAGTAGTAACTGTAGCAGAATTAATATTACCATCAACTAATCTGTTCGTCCAGTGAGCATTCAGTGTAATTTCAAATCAACTCTAAGAAAATATTTTCGTGACCATAGAAAATAACTTTCTTACAGTACTAGTGCAGTAGAGCATGTAACAAGATCAGGAATCGTTAAAGGGACATTATCCACAAGCAGTGACAGAATCAGAAACTCATTTAATTTGTGCACAATAGTTTTATTAACTAAACACAAACACATAATACATGAGGGAAGGGGAAATGAGACCGAATGAATGAAACCGTTAAGAGAAACGGGGAATGAAGCTATGAAAATGAGTCAGTTAACCACCTGAGTGAAGCCATCAGTGCCGTTTTATAACGGGTCTACAGCTTATACTAAACCTCTGTTTCATTTAGTTAAATGTCCGATAGCGTGCTGCATAGAGTCCGGGCTGTGGGCCAAAATGGCACAGTACTGTGGCATACTGAAGCTCACAGATTTGGCGGGACTTTATCTTTGTGTGGGCCTGGAGTCGACGGATGTTAAAGAGGCTACCGTCAAGTCGATATTCCACATGGACACCGTCTTCATGCCCCATGACAATGGGTGCGCAGACCTCACTCCCACCATCTTCACTACCAGATAGACCTCCAGTGGCATGAGAGAACCCATGACGACCTTCGACTGGCAGGAAGTTGCAGGGGGCTGCCGGTAGTCCAGGCAGTTGGACTCCGCCTATGCCTGCCCTCAAGTGCAGGTTTGTTTTCAGGGTTTGCTCCCCTAGCCACGGTACCCTCCCGAGTTAACCCACGTGGCTGTGGGATTGCCTTCTTCCGCCTTCCCAGCCGTTGTAATGGTTCACACACCACCATCTTCCGCCTGCGCCGTCGTTGAGGTCTTTACTATTTACCCATAGCTGGGACAGTGGTTGACGGGCATCAGGGCATTTCCACTCATCGATGGGCCTGCATGCCACGTCTCTGGGGCCCACTGCTGCTCCGAGATCCCGTACAACTTAGCCTGGAACCGCAGGTGTGTGGTGTGTTTGTGTTTTGTGCACAAGGGCATGTGATGCGTCAGTGCAGCAGTGTTGGAGTAATAGTGCTTGTAGTTAGCAGCATGCATGCTCCTGCTTGTCACTTTCTGCTTTCAGCTGCTGCCACCGGATAGCCCTTTGTTCTTCAGGGGCGAAAAGAGGAGCCGAGTGTGTAAGTCTCCTCAGCCGGTACATAGCCTCTCCACTGCCAAGATCTCGTACACGCCTCCTCGTGGCACACATGGTAACTGGTCCCTTGCGGTTCCAGGCTAAGTTGTACGGGATCTCGGAGCAGCAGTGGGCCCCAGAGACGTGGCATGCAGGCCCATCGATGAGTGGAAATGCCCTGATGCCCGAACATGGGGGGAGAGACCCCCCATATGATTGTAAAGCGCTTTGGGTGTACAACAATACACAATAAAGCGCTATATAAATGCATCATTCATTCATGTGGGCTTCATGCTTGGTTTTTAGGAGTGACTGTATCTCGGCTGAGTTACAGTCGAACCAGTCCTGGTGATGTTTCCTTAATTGGCCGAGCGCCTCTAAGGCTGCATTATAAATAGCCTGGCGTAAAGCTGGCCAGTCTGCTGATTCTTCTGGGATCTTGCTGAGGTTTTCAGCAAGGAGCCATCGTAGGTTGTCTTTGGTGGTGCGGTTGTTCAGCACTGTGCAGTTGAGTTTCTGGGAGCAAGAAGCTTGCGCATAGGTATAGATTAGGGTGGGAGTGTGGGTGCGCAGACCTCACTCCCACCATCTTCACTCCTACCAGATAGACCTCCAGTGGCATGAGAGAACCCATGACGACCTTCGACTGGCAGGAAGTTGCAGGGGGCTGCCGGTAGTCCGGTCAGTTGGACTCCGCCTATGCCTGCCCTCAAGTGCAGGTTTGTTTTCAGGGTTTGCTCCCCTAGCCACGGTACCCTCCCGAGTTAACCCACGTGGCTGTGGGATTGCCTTCTTCCGCCTTTCCAGCCGTTGTAATGGTTCACACACCACCATCTTCCGCCTTCGCCGTCGTTGAGGTCTTTACTATTTACCCATAGCTGGGGCTATTTACCCATAGCTGGGACAGTGGTTTACGGGCATCAGGGCATTTCCACTCATCGATGTGCCTGCATGCCACGTCTCTGGGGCCCACTGCTGCTCCGAGATCCCGTACAACTTAGCCTGGAATCGCAAGGGACCAGTTACCATGTGATAGGCATGTTCATTCACACAAGCACTACTACTCCAACACTGCTGCACTGATGCATCACACGCCCTTGTGCACAAAACACAAACACACTCTCTCTCACACACACACACACACACACACACAATTTCATATCAAATCTAAGGAAGGACATCTTCGTGGCCACAGAAAATAACTTTCTTACATTAATAATGCATTAGAGCATGTAGCTATAGATCGGATCGTAAAAGGGACACCATTCACAAGCGATGACAGAACCAGAAACTCAGGTAATTTGTTCACAAAAGTTTTATTAACTAAACACTAACTCATAACTAATCTAAACAAACAAACATACAAACACTCATACATGGGGGAGTTGAAGTGGATGAATGAAACCGTTAGAGAAACCAGAGAATGCAGTTATGGAAAATGAGTCAGTTAACCACCTGAGTGAAACCATCAGTGCTGTTTTACAACAGGGTCTACAGCTTATACTAAACTTCTGTTTAGTTTAGTTAAATGTATGATATTTGTATTGCCTTGGCCGTTGAACGAGTGTCTGGATGCAGGGAGTTAAGAGCACCGAAGAAGAGAGAAGAGGGTCACAGATGTGAGGCCTTTTAACTTCTATGGAGGTCACACCTCCAGGGAGTCAGTGAGCCAATCTTAACTTTCAGGAGGGAAAGTTTACAACTCTTTGTCTTTGAACATGGTATTTTGCATATGTAACTGGATTGGGCGTTGATGCAAAAACTATTAAAGATCCTTAGAACACTAATATGTTGCATGGGTATAAACATATAATATACAATCTCATTTAGATCATCAAATTACGAATTTGTAGATACCAAACATAGGTGAGGTTATATGATTCTATCATAACGTATACATTAAACAGTATACAATGCAAAAGACAATATACAAGGACAATAATAATACACACAATGACCTGGGGATATAAATGAATGAATGAATGAATGATGCATTTATATAGCGCTTTATTGTGTATTGTTGTACACCCAAAGCGCTTTACAATCATATGGGGGGTCTCTCCCCCCATGTTCGGGCATCAGGGCATTTCCACTCATCGATGTGCCTGCATGCCACGTCTCTGGGGCCCACTGCTGCTCCGAGATCCCGTACAACTTAGCCTGGAATCGCAAGGGACCAGTTACCATGTGATAGGCATGTTCATTCACAGAAAGGTTTGTCTAATGAAAGTTTTCTGTGGTCAGTATGTGTCTGTTCAAAGTGAATTAAGTGAGAGTAAAACTCTCTGAATACCATTGAGTCATAAAGCTTATCAGGTTACTGTAGTAACCAGAGGTCTGTTCTGTCCTTTTGGGGTTATTTGAATTTCGGGGGAAGGGTCCATAGACCCTATTGGTTGAGTTGAGGGATGTTAGGGATTATTGTTAAATATAACAAATAATTGTGTGTCTGATTTGTCCAGGTGTTACAAACCTTTTAAGAGTGCATGACAGGCACATTAGGTATATTGAATAGATTTTCTGTTGTTCTACAAAAATAAATAAATAAATAAGAAACCTAAATGGAGGAGGAAGCTGAGACCTGAAATATTTTAGATAAACCCTCTCTCTCCATACTGTTCGCTTTGAAGGTATTCTCAATCGTATCAACCTGTCACTTGATTTGTCAGCCCTTCATTTCCCCTCCAAATAGGTGGCCTGGATCTTAAGGCCCATCTATGTTATCGGTACCTTTCCGCCCAAGACGTTCAGCATCCTCAGTGTTGGAGCTTTTATCAGTTGGCTTCAGAGACTCCTGCTGCCCGCCAACAGCTTGACTTCTTTATCTCAGGCAGGAATTGCGTTGACCTTGCAGCATCTCCTTATCGAGGCTTCAATAATCTTTTTTCACAGTAAAACACATCAGTGTTAAATGACAAGTATGTTCCCTCCTCTGCTTCACATTGTGTGACTGCCGTGTCTCTCTTAACATTTACCATTTCAGCACTTCCTTTATACTAAATATTGTCTTTGAAATGACTCTTTTTGTTGGAGGAACAATTTGTATTTCAGCCATTTCGGTGTTTGCTAAACTCTAATAGCCGATATAGACTGTCTTAACGTAAAAAAAACAGAATGCATTGCGCTAACTGATAGCATTGCTAATCAGCATATGCTGTTGGTATTGTTTCAGCACCCCATTCACGAAAGGTACAAGCATATCAGTAAACTATGCAAATACATTTAATCATTTAATGGAAAACCACAAACAAACATTTCTTTTAATTAAATGTTTTGTTTAATGCCTGTGGTTATGCAATTTTAATTGTGCTATATATAATGCTGGTTTTGTGAATAAGGTGCTATCAAAAAAAAAAAGTTGTGTAATTTCATGGGAAGGTCTATTAATAGTGTAGTGATGTATAAAGCACAGTTCACACAAAAGTAATTTTTAAACCAAGCAGATTTCTGTTGGTCAATGTGGTGAATTTGCGTGACAAACGTAAACACAAGTGAAATCTGCACGGGGAAATCTTTGACCATTACTTGACATTCCTGATCGCATGAATTCCTATTGAAATGACAGGATTTCACCTCATAATATTTGCAAAACAACAGTAAATGTGACTTCACCCTAATTTACATAAAATGAGGTGGGTTTTACTGAAAGGAATGACTATGATTTTAATATGATCTAAGATATTTACACACAATTATTTTTGTTGTTTAATACAATTTTGAATAGAATGGAATTTTATCAGGAAAAAACATATAAATAACATCTTTGTAAAGATGAACTTCCTCAAAACATTTCCTTCAGTGTCTTTTAAGATGACGTGGGTCATTTGATCAAGGTTAATAATTTATCTAATATGTGTTAACATCTATTTGTAGATTTCCTTGAAAAGGAAAGGCACCAAACCCCCAACTGCTCCCCGGGCGCCGCAGTTAAAAATGGCTGCCAACTGCTCCGGGTGCGTTCAAATTCTGAATATGGGACACCATCATTGGCTACACATCACGTCACTTTCACTAATCATGAACACACTGGTTTGAAGCTCAAATAGTTTTACCGTTTACTACACTTTGTAATTCTTCTAGTCATTTTTCTAGTTATCCAAGTCTTGCACATTTACAGAAAATTGCTTTCTTCCATGTTAACAAAATAAGGTTAAACACCACTCAACCATTGCCGAGAGTTGGGGGTGGCACTATGGGTGCATTCGAAATCACGTACTGGCTAGTAGGTACTACATTTGATTTGAAACTTACTTTGCTACCCTTAAAAAAGTTTGTTCCTTTGCAAATTATTTGTTTTGAACGAGTGGTTCGGAGGACATATAAAACTGTCAAAGTCACATGATTTTAATAAACGAGGCTTTATGTCATAATTGTTTTGAAATGTTTCAAAATTTCAATGGTTTTATATATGTTTGGCCTGAGTTTTTGTTGCATTTACACAGTTTTGACCAGCAGGCGTCAACTAGCATGAGGAGTTTCGAGCACTGTGAAACTGTGAATCATATTGTGAAGTGATTGATTCAGTTGATTCAAATCTTTAAAAAGGTTTCACTACACCTGTGTTCTTTTCGCCAACTGTTTTTCGAATACTGTGAATTCGGACATACTATTCTTTTGCCATACTGTTTTTTTTCACATAATGTATAGTATTGAAATAGGCATACTTGGACACATCATATGTTTTTTTTTCTACTATTTAGTTTGAAGTGTTTGAGAAAACAGTCAAGTCTGTTCCAAATATGCACCATTTATTTTTGCAATTCCGTTTGCTGCCACTAGGGGAGCAATAATTACACATTTAAACTTCAACAATCTTTAAAGGTCCCCTGAAATGCTTAGAAACACGCAGCGTTACTCTATGTGTTGACGTCATTTTAACTGAAACAGGAAGACAGGGCGGGACATATCAAGCAGCCCCGCCCCTTTTTAAAATAGCCAATAGCGTTCGTTTATATCACAGCTTGGGCTAGAGCCGTTCAGAGCCGTTGAGCTCCGTAAAGCCGCATTTGACAGGGTATACCAGCCAGAATCTCATCCATATTGCTATAAAATATAGCATTCTGTGTAGAATTCAAATAGCTCCAATACATTTTGTGGTCTGTGCCGACTCGCGCATTTGATCCGCTCCGTGCTATCGTGTCTCTGGACCGGAGCAGAGTGTGTGTGCGGTGCGGTGGTTAGCGTGACAGCGCGAAACCAGACTTATTTTTTCCTCAATGGAAAGCATATTTACACTGTTTGAATCGTTCCCTGTCCACTATATAGTGCACTACGTGCCATTCACT
>NW_015548254.1:1292081-1296365 GCF_001515605.1 Sinocyclocheilus anshuiensis
GTTGAGCCGTTTTGGCGGAAGTGACGAACTGCAAGCTTTGAAAGCTTATATCTTCTAAATGCGAATTTTGTCACTGTTTTGGAGCACACTGCCTTATAGATAACCTTAAGACTAACATATTGATACTAACACCCAAAAAACTTTAATTTTGATTTCATGGGGACTTTAAGGCTATTCACACCAAGAACGCTAACTATAACTATTAAGATAAAGTTCTAAAAATTGTTCTAAATAGTTCTAAAATTGTTCTAAATAGATAATAGTGGAGTTCACACCACAACTATAACAATATCACAACATTCACAATGATTTTTTTCCAGCTGATGAATGACAAAATAATGACAGCTACTTAGAATTCATTAGAATTTAAAAGGCTCACACATTTTAAACAGCAGACAAAATTGAGGAGAAGCTCTACACGTCTGCAACATACATAAAACATAAAATTATCTCAAGTATCCAAAACTAGTTTCGCAACATTGTCTTGCCACCTTTGAAGTTTCAGTGAAAAAGACTATGCCTTGTTTTGATTTCACTACACAAACTATGTTAGCTAAATTCACTCTTAGATTAGAGAGATTACACGATCTATATTAACTGTTTAGATGCGCTTGAAATATAGCACGCTGGTTAAAGCGTGTAAATGCATCAAGAACAGCAAAAACTGAAACTTCATGCAGTGGCAACCACTTTTACAGAAATTCTATGCAGTGTGTACGGAACTGAACTGAATAGCGTATTTAAACGCGTATCAGAGTTGTGTCTTTTCTGTATGTGTGGTGCAAGAAATCACACGTTTCTTGCATGTGGGTATGTTTCGACTCATGAATCTTGCCAGATTTGCTAGGGAAAAAAGCAAATAAGAACAAGCTCATAATAAACTCAAATCCAAATGCGTTATCTTAGAATAAGCTACATACCAAAATATCGCAACCTGCACCTACCAACTGTATTAACTCCATAAACTGGATTGTTTTATGAGCCGTGCCCAAACAACAAGCCCAAAGACACTTAATAAGCGTCACTTTTAATAAGTGGACATGGCAATCCTTCAAGAGCACGCTCTGCGAAGTAGCCTTTCAACATAACATGGCTCTTTTGAATTGCCGAACATAACGAATCTTTGGTCGCTGTAATATTACGTTGGTTAAAAATAGTGGATTACAAATGCGCGAGATGCCAGAATGTTGCTATGGTTACCATGGTGTCAATCATCACAATTTCGAGAGAGTTCTATTCCGTGTACACACAAAACGATAATTTAGGTGATTTACTCCCATATTTAAGTGCAGTTGGCACTCCTAAAAATTTAGTGTGTACATGGCCTTTAAAACTGCAGCACACAAGCGTAGAAGAAACAGGCCGTTATTGTTAGCTGGTGTGGACGCAAATATATTTATCATTCTTGGTGTGAACAGGCCTTTACTTGCCAAGTTAATGTATGTGAATCACACACATACATTCTTAATTTCTTCCCACTCAGTCCATCACAGGTGTCTTTCTCAGTTTCATTTATCATTCTCTCTATCTGTCTCTCTTACACTCTTCCTCTCCTCCTGTGCGCTGTGTCTGTCCCTTTCTCTGTCATTGCCACTCCCCTTGACGCCGCAGGTCAATGGTTGGTTACCATGGCGATGCAACAGCCCAGTTACTCTGGAGCCTTCGGTGGATCATAACACCAAGGCTACCTGCACCCAACCGTCCTTCCTCCCCAAACGTCCTTCCTCTGGCTCCGAGATTTGAAGTCGTCACCCACCCGTGAACATCGCTCTCAAGATAAACAGCCAAGAATAGCTGTTCACACTACAGACACATTTCAAATGCGCATTCCATTATTGTTATCATCTCCTAATGCGGGGCAAGATGCTTTCAAAAACAGCCACCTCTCACTGATGCATTCGCCATATAACGTGCCATGTTCATGCTTGAAGAATCCGCGCCCGTGGAGTGGAGGAAGTCATTTGTTTTTCCTGTCATTCCTGGATGCGCCCTACCCCGCTTCCCACCAGCGCTCGCTCCAAACACATTGAGCTGATCCGCTTTATTTATGGAATGACAGATGGGCCAATTATCATAAAACCAAGAACGGTGCCATTTCCTTTTCAAACAGTTGACTTCATTATCTGCAAGAGTGGAGGGGAGGATGGAGAGGAAAGATGGCAAGCTTCGCATCCTGCCTGCACCTCTGGAACCTGACCTCACAAAACAAAGGTTGCCGTGCATAGTAACAAGTCCTGCGAGATGGAGCAACGGGAAGAGGCTGGAATAAGCTCGCGATTGGCTCTTTAACTGTGTGTGGAACTGTATAATTAATCATGTGCTTTTGCAACAGCAACACCTCACAAAAGGTGATTCTGAGGAAAAACGAGAAGGAAAGGGACTTAGACAGAGGGAACAGCCTTAAGTGCTGTTTAAGAAGATGGATGGATAGCATTTTTACATAAAAATGTGCCATTTTACATAGAGAAGTGACTTATAATCTACAAAAATAAATACATAAATAAATAAATGCAATCAGTTTGAAATTTTTAAATATCCAGCATTTTCATTCTTCAATATGAAATTTGTATTAAATTTTTCAAACTGAATTAATTATAAACAATAGTAAATATTTAATTATGTGAATATGATTTATATATTTTTGCATGTTTCTGTCCCTCATTTCCAGCACAACCATCTAACCCAGAATTATTGAACTAATATTATTATTATAAAATTTCTGATTTTTAACTTATCTGGTTATAAAAGACAGAATTCTCCTGTGAGGATGTATGCATATGTAGGACATCGAAGAAGCACTTCCTTTTGTTTACATCAGTTTGTTTAGAAAAATATTAATTTTATTAATTTATGATATTTAGTGCATGACTGAACTTGTTTAAACTAAATAAATCAGGTTTTCCACTTAAAATATAAAATTTTCATATCATCATATAAGCAATATATCATCATAAACAATACTGCATATAGTTAATTGTGTAAATATGATTGATATACAGTGGGTATAGAAAAGAACCCCCCCCCTTAAAAGAATCAAATTTTGGGCTTACCACTAGGTCAGTTAATCACATATTTTTCGGAAATTTATTACGATTAATCCGACCTAACATTAAAGTCTTTAAATATACTTTTATATTGCAGTAATTTCACATTCAATCTTCAAATTAATGTAGAAACAACATAAAGACAGTATATTTTTAATATTTGTTTAATGACATTTTTTTTAATGACTGAAGGCAAGTATCACTGATACCAATACTGATGTCTCTAGGAAATTGTTTTTTCCCTAATATTTAACGATTGACTATTGCCATTCAACATTACAGTATAAATGATAGCTATCAATGTTAACATTTATTAGACTATGAAAAATAACTTCTAATTTAAGTGATCTTAAAACAATCTTCACATGAACCCATTATAATAAATGTCATATTTAGCTACTTGTGCCCTTCAGCAAGTAGAAAATTAAATATACAAAATTGATAAAGTTATCAAACACTGAATTCGAAATTAAATATCGATGAATCCTTAAAGCTACAAAAGTTATTGATTTCCTTTTTCCTTTTGTTCTTTGATTAACAGACATCACAGCAGCTGGGTTATTAGATTTTTTTGACTGCTATTACTTTAAGAGCTGCCGCTGCTGAATATGATGCGGATCCCACACGCATCCTATTTTCTCATAACTCTTCACCTTTTCTGACTCACTTCAGGTCTTAAAGTCTCTACTAATGAGCTGACAAGTTGAATCAGGTGTGTAAGAGGAGGGAGACAGTGCTGGTGCTGGTACACAAACACATCACATCGCTTCAGAAGGCCTTTATTAACCCCCGGAGCCGTGTGGACTTCTTTTATAATGGATGGGTGCAATTTTTTGGACTTCAAATTTTGGGCTCCCATCCACTCCCATTATAAAGCATGGATTAGCCTGGACATTATTTAATATAAATCAGATTGTATTCGTCTGAAAGAAGAATGTCATATACACCTAGGATGGCTTGAGGGTGAGTAAATCATGGGGTAATTTTTATTTTTGGGTGAACTGTCCCTTTAAGTCCACGAGACCGGTGTCCCAATTGTCATATTAGCTTTCAGAAGGGTGCTTGTGAGTTCCCCCTTTGTGGCCCCTGCGTTAATTGCGTTAAATATTTTTAACGCATTAAACTGAAAAAAACAAAAAATAATAATAAAAAAAATTAATAAAAAAAAATCGCCTATGTTAACACACCAACTTTGAAGCACTAATATATATATATATATATATATATATATATATATATA
>NW_015548254.1:1297734-1312236 GCF_001515605.1 Sinocyclocheilus anshuiensis
AGGATGGCTTGAGGGTGAGTAAATCATGGGGTAATTTTTATTTTTGGGTGAACTGTCCCTTTAAGTCCACGAGACCGGTGTCCCAATTGTCATATTAGCTTTCAGAAGGGTGCTTGTGAGTTCCCCCTTTGTGGCCCCTGCGTTAATTGCGTTAAATATTTTTAACGCATTAAACTGAAAAAAACAAAAAATAATAATAAAAAAAATTAATAAAAAAAAATCGCCTATGTTAACACACCAACTTTGAAGCACTAATATATATATATATATATATATATATATATATATTGAAAGAAGACTGACTGGATGGAATGTGAAAAGTGTGTTTTAAGAAGCTTTATTTACAAAAGGTCCACACAATACATTAAAGTGCCCCTATTATGCCATTTTTACAGTTCCTAATGTTGTTTTGGGAGTCTCCTAGGATTAAATGCATGCAAGGTAAAAAAAAACACTTTCGTTTTCTGAAAATATGCATTTAATATCACCTCATTTTCCAGCGATTCTCAAACGATTCGTTCGAAGCAGTTCTAAGATTCATTCTCTCTAAACCCCTCCTGCTCTGCTCTGATTGGTCAGATGGCCTAGTCTGTTGTGATTGGTCTACGGTGTACAGTGCGTGTCAGAAACGATACGCCTATTTCAATAATTCTGTATTTTGAATGCTCTATAGAAAATATAAACATCTATTATTTATCATACTTACAGGTTGTGATTCAGTGGAGCAGCTGGTCCAAATAAACAGGATACTGATCCATCTTTCAACAGAAAGCATTTTTGTGAATCCCGCGTTGAACTCCCCGAGATTTATTTATTTTTTTATTTTTTTTATTGCAGAGAACGGAAACATACAAAGAATAAGCATACATCACATAATATCAACCACAAAAATAAAATGGAAACAAATCACAAAAAGAATAAAATAAAAATAAAGATAAGAGGGCCATCATCTAAAGAACTCCCCGAGATTAGAGAAGCAGTCGTCAGTAAAATGACGTTTTTGTGGGCGGGGCCAAGTTGTTCGCGGCCAGCCAATGTAGAACATAGGCGCGCATTATGCAAATGTGTTACCCAATTGGGATTCGAATTACTAACGACTCGTTTCAGCTGTTCAGAGTCGATTCTTTAATTTGGGAGACAATAACTTTATCGTGCACTTTCAGCTTTACAACTTTGCAGATCGTTTACATTCACATACAGCTATATTATACACTGCATGAAAGGCAATATTGGAAATGGCATAATAGGGGCACTTTAAAGAAGCACTTCCTAGTAGTTTACTGCAGTTACTTATTTAGAAAATCATTAATTTTTAATGACATGTAGTGCATGACTGAACTTGTTTCAACTTTTCTCGATCCGGTTCCTGTGTTTCAGTTCTCAACAAGCTTAAGTGAAATCCCTCTTGAGCGCATAATGAAAGCTGTGGACATTAGAGGCCTTTTAAAGACCTCAAGGGAACCCCTGATGCCTTCCTCAAGTTCTGCAGGACATACCAGACTGACATACTGGCTGTCTATCTGGTTATATTACACATGCTAGGGAAGCAGTCAACCCTGGAGTCTTGCTCCAGTTGACAGTTTGAATTTGTTGAGGGGTCTGCTGTTATGTGCACTCTAACGAACTGTGTTTCATGGGAAGTGAGACTTAAAGCTTTAAGACCCTCCAGCAATCAGGCAGCTTTTTTTTTTTTTAGATAAATATGCTTTTCCAATTAAATAAATGACAGCTGAGAATAGCAAGGGTTCTTCCTTTTGGGAATTTTCAAAGCGGAGCAGTCGAATGTATCAGAACGTTTCATAGGAAAACATTAACATTGTGGGTATTTTAATTTATATGATTGTTAATGGCATTCTCAGAGAGTTTGAACTATTATGGTTATCTCAAGTTCACATTAATACTAAGCGTCATAAATTATGAATTCACTGTAAACAGAAATGGTCAGGGTTTGTCGCTTTGGCACAGACTCTGCGGACCACTAAATCAATCGATAGCGCAATTAAAAATTCATGCGAACTTGAAGTGTTTGAACCTCTGTGCCAACAAAATCTTTGAAATGTGAACCATTTTATGGCATATTTCTTCTTGTGGACTTTTAAGATGTGATTTTAATGTCATGAATGTGAGGAGATCTGTCAGGTTTTAATTAAACCGAGATAAAACAAAATAACTACGATTCATTTTTTAAGATATTTGCTGTTGCATAACCAACAGTCTTCAATGAAAATGCGTGTCATAAATAAGGTTTGAGTCAGACTCAAATGAATATTTATTCAATATTTATGAATATTCAGTTTTTATGAATAATTAACAACTGGCTGTGAAATATACAAGCCTTTTCATGTTGAAGTATGGATTTTTTCCACACACAAAAATGTATAAAAATTAAATGTCAATTTTTTAGAAGGAATTTTTAGTTAAAACGTGCTATATAAGCTCATTTTAAAGCTATTATCATCTAATATCTTGAGCAAAATTGCTTCGGAGTTGGTGGATATGAGAAATTATACAAAGATACGCACCCATTAATTGTATATAATCTTTTGTTGATGAAGATCTCTTGCATGTTTGGTTTTGCTAACACATGGTCCATGATAATTAGTTATACTCCATCACCCTGTCTATCTGGTGCTGGAATCAGGACATTGTGGAAGAGAGCCAATGTTTGGAATATTTACAACAAATGTCAGCCATCAGCCATCGTTGACATTTGATGAAAAACAAAACAAAACAAAAAAAAATGAAATCAGTGTTAGCTTGTCATTGGGTTACAAAGGGTTCATATAGTGTGAATGATCCTCAGAGGCAACAAGTAATTTAGCCAGAAGTAACAAATGACCACTGGAGGCCATTATGTTGGATATAAAGCTTGTTTACAGTGTGTTTTAACAGATAAAGGGGTATGAGGGTTATAAAGGATGGGCCTTTGTTGCCGCGTGTTATGTGGTCAAAAATAGCATTGGGGTCTGTTCCTCGTCAGCTTTTTCAAGAGCCTTTTATAGCAGTGCTGCTATCATGAAAGCAAGTCCTTCTCAGCTTCTACACCTCAAAACAGATCAACACATTGATTTTTCCATTTGGACATCTCCCGGAAAACATAGCCATTACTGCTCAGAGAAATTGTGAAGTGTTGTGCTCCTTAAAGGAGATGGTCTTAAGTGCTGGTCTAGGACTATCTTTCCTCACTACAGTTCTACTTTGGCAAACATCCATGAGGAGAATGTTTTCAATCAGGTCCAGAATGGAGAAGAGTTGTATTTGTTTTGCACAAAAGTAATCCTGCATTGCTCAGTTCTCCTGTAGGTTATTCATCGTAATGAGGGGGTCAATGGGAAATAAGAGTGTCCATTACAAAGAAAAGGAATTAAAAAAAAAAAAAATCTATATGAAATATGTGCCAAGTTCAGTGTCTACTCGTCATTGTTTAAAAAATGTTACAAATATATATATTTTCTAAGACATAATAATAAAAAGGTTATGCCAAACTACTTAAGCAGTTTTTGTTTTTAAGAATTTAATTATTTTAATGAAGCTTTTATTCTGAGTTCAGGACAGTATCACCCTTTTCACTTTACGGCCCCCCAAAATATCAAAATGAATATTCATTCAGAAATTAAAAACATGCTCATCATAGAAGTGTCATTTTTTAATAAACCATTAGATATGAACAAAAAGAACACCATGTAATTGACTCCGATGTAGTATTCACAGGTTTTTATTTATATTTTTGCTGCCATTTGCTGTCTGAATGAACGTGTCTGAGCTAATGAGGAAAGTGGGTTTAGCTAAATTGATTGAAATTCTTCACGATGTTCTTAAACGTTAAATTTGGCATGGTCTGGTAGCCTTGCAAGGAAAAAGTGCTCTACCTAATCCGACTTGCCGGATATTTCAATTAAAAAGGTATGTTTACTTGCACAACAGATCTTGTAAACTTGGTTATTAAAAGACCACTCTGTGTGATTTAACAGTGGTTGCTATTCAGTGGGTATAAAGGAGAGGTTTAGCGCCGTGTTGTACATGTCCCAACAATGATCCCCAATTCCTCACCTGTTTCCACATGAAAGGCGCCAACAACTCAAAATCATAGACAGTGAAGCATGTGGGCTCAGGATAGGGCTGCATGATTAATCGAATGTGATTGTCATGCGTATCTTGTCAGTAAAGCTGGTTCTGTGATTAGTAGTAAATCTCCAGCACGTGCGTTCAGATGGAGCAGCCTTTACTAAACAGAGCCATAGTTCACTGACAAGCTACACAAAATCGTGTTCATAATCGCAGTCGATTTAATCACGCGATTATGAAATCGAAGAAATCGTTCTGCGATTATGAAAGCTGTTTGCGTAGCTTGTCAGTGAACTAAGGCTCTGTGTAGTAAATGCTGCTCCATCTGAAAGCACGTGAAAATACCACATTTAATAACATGTTTTTACTCCAAACTCACTTCATAACATCAGTCGAGTGTTTGAGATGATGTGGCTTCTTACACAGAATAAGGCACGCAACATATTTCATTATATTCTAAGCAGTGATAAAGGCTATGTCGATTAGTATTGCATTATTATATACTTTATTATAATACAAATTATAATAAGATGAACTCAGATAAACCATATATTGTCGTAGTCGTGTGTTCATTAGTCACGTTGAATTAATGAAAGCAGTTAAATCTTCTGTTTATTCAGCAACCGCTATAGGGATTTTCTGAGTTTCAGCGCGAGAGCGCCCTCTGGCCTTCGGATGGAGATTTACTGCTGATCACAGAACCATGCTTCACTGAAAGATAGGCATGACAACCGCAGCTTCTGCCTAATCGAGATTTATCGCCTTTGCGATTTAATTCCGATTAATCGTGCTGCCCTAGCTCACGAATTACCTTAAAGGGTACATCGCATGCCCATTTTCACAAGTTGGTATGATTCTTTAGGGTCTTCATGAAATGTCTGCAACATACTTTTACGCTTTTTGGGGATTAAAAAAAAGGAGTGAATGGATTTTTATTATTGTAGGGTGGTTGTGTCCACACACTGTAAGACACATTTATATGCAAACGCCATGTAAAAGTGAATTTTGCATCCGATGTCATCTAAAAAATCTGCCAAAACTGTTTTAGACCTTAAAATATTGACAACACTTGAATAATTTGACTGAATTCGCTTTATATGTTTACATATCAAAAAATGACCACACAAAATTACACCCTACTGATTCAATGAGAATTTCTCTTCTTCATTCTCATTGCTGTGCTGTAGGCTTTTGGTACTATTGGGACATTCATCATACTCTGGTACCTGCTATATTTCTGGAAACATGTCTCTGGGTCTGGGCCTTCGGCGACCCACTCCATCATGGTGGACATCAGAGTTCTTTTCCCAGGTTCACTTTTCACACGTTTAGAGCAGCACAGGTTTTCAATACTGATCAGTCACAGTCTCTTTCCTGTTCATTCATCACTCGCCCCCAGTTATTTTTTCCCCCGGTTTCTCTTTTTCTGGTAAATCTGTGGGACAAAGTGTTGTGGATGAAGTGTTCTAATCTTTCTCTGTGACTGCACACGGCACGGCTGAATGAAAGATGCTTCTGTTTGTTATATTCTCTTGCCCTTGGCCATGACTTTGATTCCTATTAATTGAGGGAGATAAATGCTTAACAACAGATGAGGATTTAATGGATTGCAATGCACTGGAATTGCAAGTTGCTGTGTGAATTGACTTCCGTCAAGAACATAATTCTTAACAGATGGTTTTAGGGTCTATAGCAATGAGGTCCTGGAAATCTCCAGATTCTCTGGAAAATTTGCATGTTTTGAGTGTTACATTGTCACATTTAAACTAGTGATTTATTTATAGTCCATATGATGCATTAAATGATCTGTTTTACAAAATATTTTAACAGATAAATGACTGCACCGAAATTTTCAAGTTATTGCAGTTCATAAACAAGTTTAGCACTTCTTATTTTTTGTTACTATATTTATATTAGGCAGAAGTGATGTGAAATCTCAAGAGCATGCAAGTAAAAGTTTTCCATTCCTACTCTAAAGTTCTTCAAAACAGTTATGTTTCCTTTGTTAAAGTCTGTTTTTAGAATTTCTGGGTTTACATAAAACCAAACTTTCCAAGGACAAGTATAGGCCTAGAAATGAAATGACTCATTATGCCATAATAATTGTGAAACTCAGGGTGCTTATGATTTGTAAGAAGTAAACTCATAAAATGATCTGTTTTACATGATACATCACTGATGACTGCATTATGAGATAAATGACATGCCAATAAATGAAGTTACTGCAGTTCATAAACAAGTCTTTACCACTTCCTGTTACTATATTTATATAACAAAGAAGTGACATAAAAACTTAAGAATGTGCAAGTAAATTGTTTCATTCTTACTCTAAAGTAAAGTCCCGTCTTTTATCTTCAAAAGAGTTACGGTTTTATTTGTCAAAGTCTGTTTTTAGTATTTACTCAAGTTTTCCAACAAGTATAGGCCTGGAAATGAAGCAGCTGGTTTGTGCCACAATAACTGTTATATTGTGAAACTCAAGTGCTTATGATTTGTAAGAAGGGTACACTGAAATGTCTTCTGAGTCACCTGTAATTGATGTGCAAATTCTGCATCTAGCACTTATCGTAGTCACTCGAATATGTGGTTAATTAAAATTAGACTGACAAATGAGTAATGAAAATGATAAATAAACCCTTCAAATGTTGCCAGCGTCAATTTAATTGGATTACTCTCTGCTAATGTGTTGTGAAGCCCCCCTACTAATTATATATTTTGACCCACAGCAACATTATCTACTTTATCATCAACGCATTAGTCTTCAGTTCCATCTGGGGACTGATTCTGGGATTTTTCAAGTCTCATTTGAATTTAATGAGTACATAATGGTGATTTGAATGTTGATATTTCTCCATAATGTTTTGAAATTTGCATGAATTATGCTAATTTTGACAACTAAGACATTTTTAGTTTTGCAACTGAAGTGTGCAACTGTCTGTAAATGTCAATTAGAAGTGAATTATTATCAATAATGTTTATTTTATCAGATTTATAGTCTTTTGTCAGATTTATGCTGATGACAGTTTCGTGGTGGTCACTGAGGTAACCAAAAATGTTTTCAACTTTTCATTGGCTATTTGTGAGTTATGACAATTTTATTGTATTTGTTTAGTGCAATGTGCCTGATCTATATAACTGCATTTTAGAATTGGGTTTCAGTTCTGGCTGAGTAACATATTATTTGGATAGTGTCATATTATTTGAATAACACTGGAAGAGACCACACCTCCGAGACAATATGCTTAAGAAATACATTTAATAAATAGTTTTAACTTGCCCTAATCAAGGGCAGACCTGTATATTTAGTCAATGTAAAGGTTTGAAAAATATTATTTTAATCTGACATCTATGATGCAATTAAATTCCATATATTATCTTTTACACATACTGTTTTTAATTTGGTTTGGTTATAGTAAACCATTTGCAGGTTTTAGGTAGATAGAAAAATCAACATCATCTTAATGTCAGAGGTGGACATCATTGAGAATCAAATGTGTCACAGTACAGATACACCACCATATGATATTCCCGATTTTTTTCTTCTTTTGTATACAGAAACAATGAGGATCTCAATAAAATTGGCCCTTAGTAATATCACTCGAACGTTAGCTTGAAGAGGATGTTCAGCAACCTCTTAATATGTCCTGGTTAATTGGCACCTGAAAATGGCGGGGTATTGCCATTGGATGGTTTTTGTTGTGCATGCTAGATATTGCACACGTAGATGTCTCTCACTTCCCTTTAAAAAGACAGGTTTACAATACATAACATCTCTCTGAAATTAAAAAAATAGTTTTAATCGACAATACCAAAAAACACTGTGCTGTTCCCTACCTCATAAACCGCTGAATTTTGCACATGCTGTGATAACACTACTGTACCCTGAGCCATGGCTAATCACCGAAGACCTTCCCACTGCAATTTCCTATGGCGCGGCCGCCCGCTCTTATCTTTCGCCATGTTAAGGCAAGGATTGTGCTTGTTGCTTTGCAAGTGACCCCAGTATTTAATGAGTTCGTTGGGCTGGAACTGGTGAGAGGTGATCAAGTGACTGTATTTGCAGCTGGAGTACGACACTCTCCAGTGGTTGAAGAGAAACTCATTTGGTGGTGGCACTGGGTCGATCCGCAGTTTCGCCAGGCAGATTCCCACATATACATCCTCGAGGTGAAGGCGACGGATGCTCAACGAGGCATTGTAGATTTTCGCCGCCATGTCCCCCGAGAACACATAGCCCGTCCCGGAACAAAAGATAGGGTATCTCTCACTGGAATACAGCTCTGGTGGCATGTACCACTTACTGTCCTTGTTGCGGTTGGGAGCGTAGCCTCTCATTAGGTAGCCAGTGAAGTAATTCTGTCGAGGTGCCATGTTTGGCTTCAGCAGCTTTTGGACGAGATATTCTGTGTTGACAAACATGTCACTGTCCGTCTTCATGACATAGCGGGCGTGCGGGCAATAGCGAGCAACCCAGCTCATGCCCATAAGCGTCTTGATGGTAAGGTTGTAATAGGTGTCCAAGAAGTCCAGTTGGATGATGTCATGGTACTGCAAGCTCTCCTCCTCAATGGAGCTCTGAGGATACGCATTAGGTATCCTTCCCAACAGAAAGAGCCGCACGAACCCATAACCCATGACCACGCTCTCGTTGCCCCAGGTCTGTCTGATGGCGTTCCTTGCCTCCAACTGCCTTGGCTCCGCAGCAATTAGCAAAACCAGGAAGGGACTGCTTTCGTTGCACTTGTAGGGCTCATTAAGCAGCCAGTGATAAGGCTGGGCTGCCAGACGCCCTCCCACTCCCATTTCCCTGTGTAAGCTCTTGGTGTTGCTGTTAGTGCTCGAGTTGTTGCCACTCGGTGAGATCTCCAATCCCACAATCCCCTGGGCAGTGACCTCAGCCTGGTGAGAACTAAAATTGAAGTTAACAGACGGTTTGGGGAGCACATAACCATTGTCTTTCCAGAGGCTTCGCAGTGAGCTTTGGTTTCCCTTCGCACGCTCCTTGTGGGGGCGCAAACCCCGCATGGTGTAAACCAAGGGGTTGTCTCGCAACCAACTCCGGCCCTGCAGCAAATCCTGGTGACAGTAGATGAGAAAGAGGGCAAAGAGTGAGGCCAGCGAGAGAAGGCCTGCTACATGTGTGCGGAAGAGTGACCGCTTGACATTCCAGGTCATCTTGATGGGGCAGCAGTGTCGCCGACGCCACTGCATGATGTAGAGTGGGGCTGCTTAGCAAAGCGTGGCGGTCACAACCAATCACATCAAACATGTGTTGCAAACAGCCTGAGGGTTATCTGAGCTGGCAGATGGGTGTGTTCAGGGCCGCAGGTGGACCTACGAGGGGGATGACAAACTGTTCATGAGAGTTGCAGGAATGCGTTTCTCTGACCCTCCCCAGTGACAGACGGTCATGCTTTGGGGCAGTTCCCTTCTGAAGGACGACTGCTTCCTCAGATTGATGTCTTGCGATCTAAGAATGAGGAGAGAAAACAATGAGTAATACTGAGTAGTGTCGCAGTACAATGGATAGCAGAAGATCTTAAATTACATTCATAAGCCATATACTGCTACACTACTACATAGTAGTAATATTGTTGGTAAATGACATCACCTGCAAAATCATTGGTGATTTTCGAAACAACCAAAGTTTTTGACAACATAAATATTCTCTCTACACTAACGTTATGATTTTTCAGTCTCCTGCATTTGCGGTACATGGCAATAATGTGGGGGAGATTGGTAACGGGGATCTCTGCATAGGGTTGGGTACCGAAACCCGGTACCAATATGGCACCGGTACCTATGTAACCAGTATGTACTAGAACCGAATCCGAACGCAGATTTCGGTGCCTCATTTCGGTGCCATGCCTGAGCGATCGATTGAAATATTTGTCCTCTGGTTCTCCGAAACGGATGTAAGAAACATCATCGCGGCACCGCACGTGAAAAATAATTTCCCGACTGAGAAAATGCACGTGAACTCAAGTCGGAAAGCTTTAATAATAAAAATCCAACACAACTTTGTAGTAACGAGCGTGTCCATGTTGTTTTCACATTCCGACTTAAAAGCACAACTCGGGAAATGAGAGCATTCGAGGAGCGCGTGAATGCAGTAATTACACTTGCTCTGATGGCAGCAGGTAGCCTTCCGTTAACTAAGCTAAACATGCTTAAATTAAAATGCCTAAAGCTAAACTTCCCTTGTATTCATTTCTAAACCTGTTGTCCAACAAAAGAGAAAATTATAACCTTTTTACTCCACAACACCAGTCAAACATTGAAACATTTTGCATTCTACCTATGATGAAATTTTCATGGACTTTTATATTGACTGTTCCCTCCTGGTGGAATGACCTGTCCAGCTCAATCCAAGCAGCTGAGTCCTTAATATTTTCAAGAAACGGCTGAAAACACATCTCTCTCTGCATATCATGAGCTAACCTTTACTGCCCTGCGTGAGAGTTTAAATTGCAGGTTTGCACAACATGGCATTCAGTGAGAACACTGCTGCCTCAGAGGCCCTTTAAGCCACCTCCCCACCCAGATGCACTCTAACAGCCAGAGAGGGGAAGCATCCGTCAAAATGAATTTTCAGGCTCCAGCAAGCAGTGTTGCAGCATCCGCAGCCAGAAGCAGCGAGTGATAACAGCCCTCACCTCTTATTTACCCTCCACCTTAAACTTATCAACACTGCACCAGAGGGAAAGGCCTCCCTGCCAGCAATTTCCTCTCTTAACCGTTGCTTTCTCACACTGGAGGTTATTAGATTCTAGAACCTCCTCCCAGTAATGGTGATCTAAAAATAGGAGAGAAATGATTACAAAGGTAAAACAGGAGTCTTGTTTTTGAAAGTCATGTTTTGTTCTGGTTTGTTTTGAGAGCATCAAAGGAGGGAGTGCTTATAAATATTCTATGACAAATACAGCACAATTTGGTGTCCCATTTTTTAAAAGCTTTTTTTTTTTTTTTTACGATACATTTTATAAACTATCCGACATAAAGCATTAACATACTATGACAAATAGGTAATTTTAATTAAATATCTGAATATAATTTAATCTTATCTATTAATTATCTAATTAGCAATAAATCATTATTTATCATCTTATTCCATTTTCTTATACAAATTGCAGTGTTGAATGCACTCATCAAGATCAACCATTCAACCCTGTTAACCAAGTTATTTTAAGAACATCAATATTTTTACACCATAATATTTTAATTATAACAAAAAATCATGTTCTTTTTTTAATTCATGGGAAATATATGCCTTAATTTAGACTATATAAAATAATGTATTGAAATCGTTCAAACGTTTGTGGTTAAGATTTTTAAATGTTACATTTTAAATAAGTCTCTTATTTTCACCAAGGCTGCATTTATTTAATTAAAAGTATATATTGTGAAACATTATTGCAATATGAAATAACTTTTTTTCTATTTTAATATAGTTTAAAATGTAATTTATTAATGTGATGGAAAAGCTGAATTTTCAGCATAATTACTCCAGTCTTCAGTGTCACATGATCCTTCAGAAATCATTTTAAAATGCTGATTTGCTGCTCAATAAATATTTCTTATTATTTTCAGTGCTTAAATAGTTGTGCTGCTTAATATTATAGAGTAAACTTTTTTTCAGGATTATTTGATGATTATACAGAACATAATTTGAAATAGAAATATTTTGTAACATTACACATGTCTTAACAGTTACTGCTGGCAAATTTCATGCATCCTTGCTGAATAAAAGTAAATAAATAAATAAATGACTGACTCCAAACTTTTTAATGGTAGTGTATGATTTGTGTTTATGTAATGTTTACTGGTTAAAAATAAAACCACACAAATTAGGGTTTTAAACTGTATTTGTACATGTCCCAAATATTGGTAACAGGGTTGCAAAAATGCACAGACTTCATATAACATAACATAACAACATACCACCACAGCTCAATTAACATTTAGTGTGACCTTCTGACTCCTTCCACTGACATTGTTGTAAAATAATTCTATGCCCTATTTCGAGTGCCACACGCTATCCTTCAACCTACATCCTAAATGTTTGTCTCTGTGGATTGTTTCCTGTTTTGTTGCAACAGCTGGATCAGAGGATGATAACCTTTTCAACCAAATGTGCTCACCCAGCGTGGGCAATTACAGTAAGATGGAAAGAGGCTAAGCCTGGCTTTACTTTAAAGGTTAACACGCTTCAGAACAGAGCGAATGAAATGCTCCAAAGGTTTCCATTGTCATCCATTTGATATCCTGTAATGAGAGCCTCAATAAAGAACGCTATGTAATGCACTCACTCTGGTGCAAGGTGTTTTTGTTTTTGCCAAAGTCACACACATGCTTGTTTGAAGGAATAAGAGAATACATAAATATTTATGTATTTGTTAACGACAGAGAGGAATTCACTAAATCAGCTGCTTTCATTTTATTTTTAAGCTATACCAGTTTTTGCTTCATACAGTTACGGAAATTAGGAGCGTGATGTGGCCACAGCGGTCAGCAATTAGAAGAGCAACATGAGACTATTACACTTCTAATAGGAAACACCTGCAAACAAAGTTAATATGATGGTGATCAGCATAATTCAGCAATCAGTGTACCCTATAAAAATAAATGCAGGAGCTTTTTAATGCACAGCTCCCACCGGTTTTTGCTTAGGTTTTTTGAAAACAATTTCCCATAACCAATGCATTTTTGAGATGTTTCTACCGATTGTCCAAGTATCCATGTAAATTCTGGTTACAATTTAATAAGTGAAAGGTAACATGTCTCTCAAATTTGCATTGACACCCATTTGCGAGCCTAATAAGATGAATAATTTGCCTTGCATATTATGTTTATGTAAAATGTGTTTAGTGTCAAACAAACATTTTCCCATAATTTGAGCATACTCCTTTCAACAAAAATAAATAAATAAATAAATAATGGCCAAATCAAAGAATTACTGATTAAAAAAAAATCTGGATGACAAAAAAAAAATAAAAAATAGGGAGGGCAATAAGTGCAATGTACAATCATAACAAATGCACGCAAGATTCAATCAATCTATATGTGCTAGTGATTCTCTCAGAAGGAATGATTAATTTGACATTGAGTGTCCCATTTGAAATCACTCATCATGGGTTATGAATTTGCATGGTCACTGTTCATATCTTTGATGGTTGTGTTATATACTAGATATGACACCATATTTTTATGTTTGCTTAAACATATATGTAATATAGTGCTTACTGAGACACATCCGGGCCATGCTTGACATATAATTGCATTCATTACTCAAATGCCAGGGTCTCTATAAACCTCATTCAGAAGTTTGCGAACGTTCCTTTGAAAGGTGAGTTTAATGAATCACATATCGTGAGGATGAAGCTCAAAGCATTTTATTCTCAGAGCATCTGTCATCCATAACTTGGACTGAGATGAACACCATCCTCCCAGTTCTGCTAAAAGAGAACTGTGGCCAAATTAAACACGCACACACACAGCATGCCAGCATACATCTAGGCCCTTGCATACTTCAGCAGGTTGTTTCAGTTGTTTTTTTTATGTCAATTTGGCTTATGTGACTAATGTGATGTTTCATCTCCCATGACAGCAAATAGGTTTGTTGATTCATGCACATTACTGTCACAGTCTGCCGACCTCTGTGTTGAACAACGTTGCAGTCCTTTTAATGAACTGCAACATATTTGTTGCATTAATATTAATAAAATGGCCCTATTTAAAACTACATTTAGTCTTTATGCTAGTATTTGCATTTCACTCACAATGTTTTATTATCTGGGCAACTGAAAGAAAGACTTGACAGTAAATGCTTTGAGAGCATTGGGGACCAAGTCCGACCTGGTCTTTTATAATATCACCACGGCTTAAAAGTGCTTTCGAGCACAATAGTGAGCAGTGGGTGGTGGTCAGTTTGCAAAAGTCCACGCCTCACTGCTCAGATTAGCCAGATCTGGGGCACTTCTCCACATTTTCACCACCTGGCAGCAGCCGCATTTCCTGCAACATTTGTTTTTTTATTGGTCGATATGCTATCAAATTAATATCTAAGACCCCAGTGGGTGGAAATTTGTATTTGATATTTTTAAGACTCCTGGTGTGGACAGTGTTCAAGCATTTGAATCAAGTCTTCTGCATTGCCCTTTAAACATGTCAATTTAAACACTGTTTACACACAACTTAGAGTCGAACTACTTACTGATCCATTTTCTTCCTCAGTATGCATTATGGGGTTTATAATTGAGATCGTTACCCTTAAAGGACAGCAAAGAGTAATTAGACTAAGGAAAAACAATATTATATTGAGATATCTATACATTATGAGACCTACCTCACTCTGTAACAGAGTGGAAAGATGCGCGCGCCGTCTGTCGACTCACACCACGCGCCATCATTCCCTCCAGCACTACCAAAAAAAAAAAA
>NW_015548254.1:1312831-1326943 GCF_001515605.1 Sinocyclocheilus anshuiensis
CCCCCACAACCACCAAAAAAAAAAAAAAAAAAAAAAAACACGTCTTCACTTCCTTCCTGCTATTCGCAAGAACTTAGTCTCATTTCTTCGTTTTCCATCTTCAATTCGTGAAGCCGAACCCCTCCTTCCATCTGTCAGGAGCTATTGTTGTCTGGCACTGTACACATTAGGCTTTATTTCCGATGAATTGTCTGTTGTACTATCACTGAGACAATACTTTCGCCCCTTCTTCAGTTAAAAACCGAATGCCTGTAATTTCGCCGCTAATATAAACAGCAGCGAGAGGCGGAAACGAAGAATTTAAAAAAAGAACTTCAACGGTCACATTCTATGTCGCGCGTCTGCAGTCAAAATGAGGTACGTCCAGTGAAGTAACGGGGAAAAACAGCGGTGGAAAGAGAATAGGGTGGCTGTCGCGGGTTCTTCCTGTCAGAATAACAGCAGCAAAAGGCTTCTCTGTGCCTGGTCTAACGGAACACAACCCTGAAGTGCAGTAGACGTTAGCGAAGCCTCTCCTCTTCCTCAAATAAAGCAGCTGTTGAAATGACGCCGCTTCTCTCTCTGACTGACTGAGCCCCTGCGACGTCACCGCCTACTTAAGGAGAATCCCACGTGATCCATATATAATCTCGCTCACTCCCCACAAACTCACCCAATATGGCGTTATTTTAATGACAAATGTCGAGAGCGCATTATTGTCGCGCGAAAGCACATTAATACAATGCGCGAGCGCGGATTTCCTTTGCTCTCGCACAAAACCGGACGCGCGCGCTCAGATAGACGCTGCTCTCGCCTGAAGAGAGTGCGCGCACTTAAAACATGTCTCCTCCCACTCAAACTGTGTCCTGTGCACTCTCAAATCTCTCTGTGCTCATGCGCTATAGATATTAATTCTTTTCGCACCTGAATTAAACATTGTCAAAGGTTATCATTATGCACTTTTAAAAAGTAGTCTCAAAACAGATTTGTGCAGGGCCTTTCCTTGATTTTTTTTATTGTTGTATTTTTGTTTTAACATAAACTGGTTATTGTAGCTACTTTGTTTTACTATATCTCTTTTATGTTTGTATTTTGATCTTTTCTGCAAATGTACATATGCATCTCTCTGTAAAGTAGGCTACTTTGTAAACACTATTTTAGAAGGTACTATATAAATAGGCTTTAACCAATGAGACCTCCACAACTGACCGATGAAAATACTATGTGAAATCTGGAACCTGGAATTCTTTTGACAATCAAAGATTAATGTGCTTTCGTGCTACAATAATGCGCTCTCGACATTTGTCATTAAAATAACGCCATAACCCAGACCCTTCGGTCCCTGCGTCCAAGCGGAGTGAATGAACGAATTTAACTCGCCAAGGGGCCAAGGTTTGGCTGGTTAGCTTCAACAGTTAGCCCCTGCTGGTAGATGTCGCAACTACACCATTATGGGGCACAATAAGAATCTGTCTCCATTGATGCCGTTCACAACTAGCCGTTTATTCTGACGAAACAATTTTTTTTTTTTGCAAGGAACATTGGTAGTATGTAATTATATTACAGTAAATGTTTTGCCAGTGACCGAGTGTTTTTTTGTTGTTTTAGCTTGAAACGTGAAATGAACTTGTTCATTGACCTATTGTGACAACATGCCCCAGCAGCAGAGCATGTTGACTTATGGGGTGTTGTCACAATGGGATAATAATATTAAATAGCATATAAACTTGTAAAATTGAATCAACATAACAATGACTAAGTATGTAAATGGTTCAAAAATATAAAATCTTTTTTTTTAACTAAAAGAAATAGTAATGAAATTGTTTAAAATTAGGACAACTTGCACCAATAACAATGTGACAACTGACAACTGCCCTGTGTGACAACTAGTCCCAGTCTCACTGACCTGAAATGAGGTGAGTTCGCGCATTCACTGTCTATCAGCCTGCAACACATTTCATATTTTCTAAGGTGTCTAATTTCACCTTTTTTCTAATTATCCAATCCAGTAGGGAAATACACTAAAAGCTGACTTGCCCTGTGTCAGCACTGGCTGCATACTGTTGTGAATACCACATAAGGTATCACTGTGGTTTCAGTGAGACTGAATAATTAATAGAAGCCTTCTCGTTGACAGAAGTACTTTGGGAGCCATTAGCTCAGGTACCTGACCAGTGTGAGCATATTAGTGAGAAAGAGATGATTCTAGAGAGATTGATTTCCCAACAAACTGATTAATCATAAGCTGGCACATTAAAGGAATAGTTTACACGAAAATTATTTTCCCCCCTCCAAATTTAGCATTACATCACTTGCTCACCAACGGATCCTCTGCAATGAATGGGTGCCGTCAGAATGAGAGTCCAAACAGCTGATTAAAACATCACAATAACCCATAACACACCCAGTCCATCAATTAACGTCTTGTGAATCAAAAAGCTGTGTGTTTGTAATAAATTCATTATTAAGACGTTAATAAGACTTCAAACCGCTGCTTCTGGAAAACCGTTGCTCCAGTGAAAAAGTCATCTCGTCTGAATCAGGAGAGAAATATGCACAAGCACCATTTAATGTACAAGCAAATCAGTTCTAAAACAAATCTGTCGTGGATTTTGATGTCAGTTACATGATCGTCTGCAAATGCATTAAACCCATATAATATAATGTATTATATATATGATATATGGCATATGGCAAATATGAAAAATTCATTATAGTGTTATATTTGGTCTCCAAATCTTAAGTATAGGTTTCGGGAATAGTGCATCTGACCCATATATAAATAGTTCTGTCTTAAATCAGAAGATATATATATATATATATATTTTATTTTTATTTTTTTTGCACAGGGAAAACTTGCATTTATGGGGTTTCTAAGTGTTTTCACTATTTTAATTTTTTTCAGCACATTGCTTTGCGGTTGCTAGGGTGTTCTGGGTGGTTGTTAGGTGGTTGTTTATTGTCTGCAGTGAAAGCATCTCTGTGATCTTCTGGTCTGTAGATATGACTCAGTTTTCTCAGTCCAAACAGCTGATTAAAACATCACAATAACCCATAACACACCCAGTCCATCAATTAACGTCTTGTGAATCAAAAAGCTGTGTGTTTGTAATAAATTCATTATTAAGACGTTAATAAGACTTCAAACCGCTGCTTCTGGAAAACCGTTGCTCCAGTGAAAAAGTCATCTCGTCTGAATCAGGAGAGAAATATGCACAAGCACCATTTAATGTACAAGCAAATCAGTTCTAAAACAAATCTGTCGTGGATTTTGATGTGAGAGGAGAACAGGGATACATTTTTCACTGAAGGAAGCATTATTATGGATTATGGACTCATATTTTAGCCAGAAGCAATTGTTAAAATTAAATGTCCTTAATGATGGATTGTTTCTTACATACGCACAGCTTTTTGCTTAACAAGATGTTAATTGATGGACTGGAGCTATGCTGTATATTGTAGTGATGCTTTTATCAGCTGTTTGGACTCTCATTCTGACGGCACCCATTCACTGCAGAGCATCCATTGATGAGTCATCACCCATTCACTGTAAAGGATCCATTGGTGAGCAAGTGATGTAATCGTACATTTCTCCAAATCTTTTTCGATGAAGAAATGTCTTGGATGGCCTAAGGGTGAGTAACATTTCAGCAAATTTTCATTTTTGGGTGACCAATTTCTTTAATAATGCAAGATTTATTAAGGAAGGGATTTCCTAGCAAGCACCAAAAGGCAAAACAAAGCATAACTGATTTAGAATATGCTAGATCGCCGAAAGACAGTAGGCTTTTATGTAAAAAGTTGCACTGTAAAGCCTGTGTTATACTTTCCGCATGAGCAATCCGGACATGTACGCAGACAGCGCGGACGCGGACTACTTGTATTTATACTACCGAAAGCATACGCTGATGGTCCGCTCCGCAACAAACATGTGAACAAATAATTGCCCAGAATTATTGCACATCCGGCTGTCTTTATATTGTTTTATCGATGGATTGTACAGGTTCGAGTAACAACGGGCTTCTTCACACAGCCTGCGCATGTGCAGTTGGTGCTTTTGTAGCCTACTAAAGCGTGGTCACAAAAATGGGAGGCTGTGGGAGGATGTCCGAAATTTGAACTTTGAGTTCTTGAACTTTTATTTTGAGTAACATGGTATGCCTTGGCACATAGTGTATTGTTCTAGTTTGCAGAGATAGCTCTGTTCCAAACCTAATGAGCTGCCCCACTGCCTACATAAGCAACTACTTTTCAGGCAGCATCCTTACTGAAAGGAAAATTGAATTTCTTAATGGATGTTCTTAGCGTAATTGTAAACGATTAACTGTTGCATGTGTTTGCAATGTGTAATCAAAATATAATAACCTGCTCGTCCTCTGAAACTCCACAAGAGTAAGCGCTCTGCATGGGAGACTTGACTTATTTATTGTAACTAAACTGTATCTATATTTACACATTGTATCTGTTCAAAACCAAGTGCTTGGCATTCAAGGTTATTTTCCATGTGTGTTCCCTGGAACTGAACCCATGACCTTGGTATATCTGGCGCCATGCTAAGTTAATCTACTGTTCTAAAATAAACCTACTTCAAAAGGCCTTTAGAAATGAAAGCTTCCATAGGGTTCAATGGATGGACACATCACTCTCAAGCATGCAAAAGGGAATAGGGCACTTTGAAGGAAATGCACCCATTGTTGATTCCAACAGAGTTTGACATTTGCATGTTGCTAAGCTAACAAACTATTTTTATTGCTACTTCAGTACTGAATAAAATCAGCGATTTTAATAACAGAATAAATTGCAGTATTCCATTGAATAAAATTGGAATGGAGCAAATAAATCAGATCATCAACTGTACAGAACCATTAAAAGCACTCATAACAGACTCCTAATAGACTGCTGAAGGTTAGCAAAGGTTTACATAGGTGTCAGTAAACAGATATTCCTGATAATGGTTAACTTTAGCAGGAAACAGGATGTTTGCAGTCAATGAACTCATGGCCAAAACACTCTCAAAAGCTTGAAAGACAGATTTCTTTACAAATTCAATGAGAGGCTTGTGTTGCTTACACATGATTAAAATGGCTTCAAGTCAAATAGTTTTTAAATAAGCCCCTAATGTCCAAATGAGCCCCTAATAGCCTATTAACTTTGATACAATATTCTGCTAGCTTAGAAAACCTAGATATAGATATACACAGAAATAGAAATCTATATATTTAACCTGTGTAAATCAGTACCAAGTAAAAAGAGTACTGTAAAGATGGATAATCTTTACTGTAAAAAATGTAGAATAACATGAAAAATGTAGGGGCCGTTCACACATAATGCTTTTTTGCATTCTACTGCACTGCTTTTCCTTTGTTTTCCTATGTAAATTTGCGCTTGGTGAACATGTTTGACCATTGCTGTAGCATCTTTTGCAGTGTCTCTCATGACATGGTGTAACAAAAATGCAGCGCCTACATTAAAAATAGTTTTAGAAACATTTAGGATCTCTAGACCTTGCGTTCTGCCCTGCATTTTGTGCTTTTAGATGCAAAAATGCATTCCGTGTGGCCCGTTAAAGGACATTCACCCCAAAATGAAGATTTGCTGAAAGTTTACTCACCCTCGGGCCATCAGGCCATGTAGATGAGTTTGTTGCTTCATCTGAACAGATTTGGAGAAATTCAGCATCCCATCATTTACTCACCAATGGGTCCTCTGCAGGGAATGGGTGCCGTCAGAATGAGAGTCCAAACAGCTGATAAAGACATCACAATAATCCACAAATAATCCACATGACTCCAGTCCATCAATTATTGTAAAAATCTGTGTATTTGTAAGAGACAAAGCCATCATCAATATGTTTTTCAATTTCAAACCTTCATTACCAGCTGAAACACGAATCCACTCTCCATAATATTGCTTTTTTACAAACGTTCATGAAAAATAATCATTGAACAAAATGTTAAGCTAATGTACAGTGGGTACGGAAAGTATTCAGACCCCCTTCAATTTTTCACTCTTTGTTATATTGCAGCCATTTGCTAAAATCATTTAAGTTAATTTTTTTTCCTCATTAATGTACACACAGCACCCCATATTGACAGAAAAACACAGAATTGTTGACATTTTTGCAGATTTATTAAAATATCAAAACTGAAATATCACATGGTCCTAAGTATTCAGACCCTTTGCTGTGACACTCATATATTTAACTCAGGTGCTGTCCATTTCTTCTGATCATCCTTGAGATGGTTCTACACCTTCATTTGAGTCCAGCTGTGTTTGATTATACTGATTGGACTTGATTAGGAAAGCCACACACCTGTCTATATAAGACCTTACAGCTCACAGAGCAAATGAGAATCATGAGGTCAAAGGAACTGCCTGAAGAGCTCAGAGACAAAATTCTGGCAAGGCACAGATCTGGCCAAGGTTACAAAAAAAATTCTGCTGCACTTAAGGTTCCTAAGAGCACAGTGGCCTCCATAATCCTTAAATGGAAGACGTTTGGGACGACCAGAACCCTTCCTAGAGCTGGCCGTCAGTCCAAATTGAGCTATCGGGGGAGAAGAGCCTTGGTGAGAGCAAATGGCTGCAATATAACAAAGAGTGAAAAATTGAAGGGGGTCTGAATACTTTCCGTACCCACTGTATATGTCTACTTCACACTGACCTCATATATTTCTAGCGCATAATGCAAATGCTGATCTACTTATTGCTTATCTACTCATACACATTTGTGGGCATACGTGTGTACGCAAACATCATCAGCGCCCACAAAACATTGTGACATCTGACACACATTTGTCATCAGCAGAGACCTCCAACACGTCGAGTGTTTCATATTGCACTCGGGCTGAGCTGTTGTGACTGGACCTCACTCATCCCTTGTTTACTCTTTTCCAGCATTTGCGCTTTCAACATCAAGAGCAGAGATGAAAGACGACGCTCAGACTTTAGCATGCAAATTGGAGCATGGGCAGCATGGGAAGTGTCGCATCACATATACAGTAGTTGTTGGTTTGATGTGGTAACAAGCACAAGAAAGAGCTGATACCACAAGATCCACAGCAAACTGAATACAAGGCCAAAATACAGTATTACTCGGTTAGACCCGTTTTGGCATTGTGTCAGAAATTATTCCACAATTTGTGCAATAAATCTGCAAGTTACAATTAGTAGATGCTGGTAGGGGTGTAAAGTATTTGAATAATTATGCCATTATTATGTTTTATTTTGGGGAAGTTGTATGTGAATACAATTGAAATCATGACTTGTAATCATGATGTCCATCCTAATATGTAATTGTCATTACAATTAAACCACGTTCACGTTTTCATAAAAAAAAAAATAAAAATAAATTTCCCACCCTTTTTACTAATGAATGTCTGGTTCATGATTACTACAGTAATTTATTTATTTTTTAATCTTTTTTTTTTTGTTATAGAAATTGCTATTTCCAATTACCAACCTTTGAAAATTAAAATGATATAAAAGCAGCTCCAGAAGTATTTTGCCTATAGTACTTTCACTAGAAAAAAAAGTTATTTATTTGCATTGATGGTTCCATGTAGAACTTTTAACATCCATAGGACCTTTCCATTCCATAAAAGGTTCTTTATAGTGGAAAAAAGTTCTTTGGATTATTAAAATTTTCTGCAGACTAAGAAAAAAATGGTTCTTTTACTGAAGTGTTCTTTTGGGATCCCAAAATAGTTCTTCTAAGGTATCACAGCAAAACCCCCCTTTTCGAACCTTTATTTTGAAGAGTGTACTGTATTCATTAAAGTACTTTTTTTCAGACTGTTTATAGGTTCATTAATGATTTCCAAAGAAGAAATTCCAAAGTTTAGGTGACTTGGCTGAGACAAAGTAAAACAAATGTTGTGAAGATTTTACATGAATGATTTCCAAATGTTAGAGATCTCCAAATGTTTTGTGATTTGGCTCAAGCAAGTGCTGTGCAGATATTTCTTTTTTCTTTTTTTTTTTTTTTTTTTACAACTTTAGGTTAAGTTTAAATAGCCATGATAATTATCTTAGAATTAGAAGAAGTACACAGTCCAAAAAAAAAAAAAGGCAGTGTAATGACAAAATATAAAAACATATTGGTTAATTGTAATTTACTGGTTTATTTACAGTAAAATATTATATATTATTTTTAAATATGCCATTTATGATGTTTTTAAATATACTATTTATAAACACAAATATACACATATTTTACATACAATGAAAATATTATAGATACATACATATACATACAGTTGTGGTCAAAATTTTACATACACTTTGCAGTATATGACAAGATGCATGTTATTTTTTTATTTATAGCACTGACCTGCATAAGATATTTTTCATAAAAATAAATGTTTACATATAGTCCACAAAAGAAAATAATAGTTGAATTTATAAAAATGACCCCGTTCAAAAGTTTACATATGCTTGATTCTTAATACTTACCTGGATGATCTCTGGATGATTTTTTCTTTTTCTTTTGTGACAGTTGTTCATGAGTCCCTTGTTTGTCCTGAACAGTTAAACTACCCGCTGTTCTTCAGAAAAATCCTTCAGGTTCCACAAATTCTTTGGTTTTCCAGCATCTTTTGCTTATTTGCACCCTTTCCTACAATGACTGTATGATTTTGAGATCCATCTTTTCACACTGAGGACAACTGAGAGACTTACATGCAACATCAGTGAGCGCTTGCACAGGTCTGCACACTACTGTGGCTTGAATCTAAAAGTAGATCTTGATGCAGATTAGTATAGCGGCCCCCAAAGTGAAAAATTCATCAAATTCCAATGGCTTTGAAGTTCAGAATCACTGTGGAACTCTCTAGAAGTCAAATTAGGAGCCTGAAGAAGAAAAAATCCATATGATTTTCCATCACTGTTTGCTGGGAGGAGGGTTTTTTACACTCCTGTTTTGACTGAACCCAGAGCAGTCGGGTTTTTAATAACTTAATAGGGAAAAATACCTCCTACACAGCGCATCTTCACGTATTTCTTAAGATAGATAAGCTAGATCATCAGGGAGCAAAGTGAGAAAAAGGAGCAGTTGCATTTCGTGGAATGAACCCCAAACCACGCATCCACAACCATAAGAGAGGTTAGCGGTTATTTCCATTAGGTTTTCTTCGTCTAGCTTAATGAGCTTCCTCATAGAATACCAGCTTCCAGGGAGCTGTTGTATTGTGTGACAGTGTGTACAGTTTACACTAGGCACTAATGGAGCATTGCAAAGCACCGCTGCATAAGGAGCTCATAAAGCATCTAATGAGGCAGGTTCATTTGGGGCCTGAATGTTATTAGGACTACACAGTCTCTCATCTACAGTCACAAACACCCAAAGCAATGTGAGAGCTATTAGAAGCAGATCCAGAAGTATTTAGCCTGTAGTGCATACTGTACTTCTTAAAGTCTCTTTATAGGTTCATTAAAGCCTTCAAAAGTTGAAATAAGTGATTTAGCTCAGACTGCAAGGAAAACATGTTGTGATCTTACATTGTGTACAAATTTATATGGCCATAATAATTATTTTAGAAAACTACAAAGTAAAAAAAATAAATAATAATAATTACATTGTAATGGCAAAAGTATTTGATAAAAAAAATACATATTAACTAGACCATATACATATGTAAATAAATAATATATACAATTTTCATCTGTCAAATCTATACATATTTTATGTACAATAAAAATATATAATGTAAATATATAATATAATATCTATCTATAAAATATACATACTGACTTATATAATACTATACATTATATAATTATGTTTAATAATAAACACAAATTATAGTATCTATACATTGTCGATATTATTATTTTGTATAATAATTGTGAACATTTATTATTAGTATTTTTTTATTAAGTAAAAATCAGTAAAATTTTTAGTGTATAGTTTTTCCACTGTGTATATATATATATACACACACATATACATATTTATTTTTCTATATTTTGTAATATAGTAAGATATGCCATGTTAACGTGTGTTTGCAAATTTTTTCATTGTCATTTTTTTTTACAGTGAATTCCCGAAAACAGCAGCTGCCAGTTGAAACCAAGAAAGCTTTTTATTTTATTTATCAGATTCTTTTTTTTTTTGTTGCTTTATTTTGTTTTGTTTTGCATCATGTTAGTCGGAGTAAAGCCTGTCTGACATGCTGATGTATTGGCCTCCTCTGGGAACAGACATGCGAAATCCTGTTTCACGCAGTCCTTCAGAACTCCCTCAGTGGAATTGCTTTGCTCTTGAAATATACAATTAGTTATTCCTGTTTAGAGCGATCAGGAAACGCTTAAATAGCCACACTCAACCTTTGGCAGCAGCGTACAGCGGGTGGATCCTTTCTCTCCACACGTTCTGATGCACGGTACACCTGTAGTGCTTTTTTCTAGCCCATATCATTTTGGTTATTGCTGTGTAAATTGTGCATATATGCCACATAAACATTGGCTTTAAGCCCTGCTCCAGTCTAAGGTAGTCAAAGTGCGCTTTATTAAATCGCTAGGGCCAGTGGTGCGCTATAAGCCCAGCTGTTGGGCAGGATAAGGTCCAGTTAAAATCACATTGTACTACCTGCTTGCGGCATTGGCCCCGTTGCACCCTTGCCACGTGCAATCAACAAAGACATAACAGGCCAAGCAAGCAGGCAACACGGCTATTAGCTGCTCCTTTTTCATCTCGCTAAGTGTTTTCCTTGGCAAACTGAGACGTTTTTTTCCCCATTATTTTGCTGCAAAAGGATTACATTTAGCTTGTTACGTAAAATAGGCTAAAACGAAATAAACTCCATGGCCTAAATGTGGGTTTATTGACTTAGCAATTACCTTCTTTACATCTTCTCAAATCCACAAGGATTAGCAAAAAGACGGCAACCGCAGCCGTGCTTATGGGTTCACATGCTTCATTACTTCCCATCATCATGTTATCATCACGTTATAAACATGGGGAATTAATCGACTGCATAGAAGAATCAGTAATGATAAACATCATCTGCTTTTGTATTATTTTTTAATTATCTTTATATTTTAATTGTATTTACATTTATGTATGTATATTATTTACGTCTCATATAACACATAATATGTCAATACATTAAACTTTAAGCAATACGTTATGAGCAACTATGCTAAATTGTGAATAGTCAGGGCCTAAAACCAATATATGGTGGTAGGGAGAAACAATGCAGTCATATTCCCCAAAAATACTGTCTTAACATATAATATGATAAAAAAAACTAGTGTCTCTTACTTCTTTCCGCTTAGTGCAATTTCATTTCCATGGCAATAAAACACTGTTTGCCAACGCCATTTGCCTGGTAATCTGGGACAATGCCCAAGCAACATAGCACATTTACCAGCTGTGTTTCTGTATGCTAAAACAATACAGCCAAAATCCACGTAATGCTTCTGCTTTAGCTTCCTACTCAAAGCGTTTTTTAAATGCTTCACTTCAGCTCCACGCCGTTTTTTCAATTTTCCGCTCACTGGTGAACAGGGGTGTGAAGTAATGAATTACAAATACTCACGTTACAGTAATTAAGTAGTTTTTATCAGTAATTGTACTTTTTTGAGTAGTTTAAAAATTGTGTACTTTTACTTTTACTTGAGTACATTTTAAGTGATGTATCGGTACTTTTACTCCGCTATTTTCCTCCGTTTGTGGTCGTTACATGCTTATTTTAATTGTATTTTTATCCATCAACGTGATTGGATAGAGAGTAATAGGTCTCGTGACTTTCGTCAAATCAAATTGTGCATAGAAAACTTTAACCGCCAACTGTTTATCATAGCTGCTGGAAGTGCATTATTCAAGCATCAATTCAGTCGCATCTTCCTCTAACTTGATATGTTAAGGTAAATTTTGGATTTCTGCTTACTAAATGCTTTTTATATATGCTTGCCTATCTACACGGCCTGAAATTTGGTGTGAGGTTGCGGGTATTGCATACAGTGTTAACTCCCGCAAGTGCCACGTTCGGTAAATTCCCACTCACTTATGAGACTAACTTTCATCTTTTCTTCAACTAAATACTGTTTCCTTGCTGTTTTGATGTATTTGAAAGAGTTGGCAGTCAAAATTAAAACTGCTGGATGATAGATACTCTTCATTCTTTATGACAAATAAGATAATGCGAATTACAGAATGTACAATGTTTTTAAAATGTATAAATTGCGGCGTACAGAGTTTATTATGAGGGGGTAGAATCCACAGCTCAGCACTCACTACTCAATACTCATGAGTACTTTTAAATAGGCTACTCTTTTACTCTTACTCAAGTAGTTTTTCGGACAAGTACTTTTACTCTACTCACACTACATTTTTTGGAAGGTAATGGTACTTTTACTTGAGTATATTTTTTCAGTACTCTTTCCACCACTGCTGGTGAGTGAAATCCCGTTCTGGCTACATTCCATTTGTACAGCTGTTTTTCTGTAAAGTTCTTTGAAATGTTTTTATTGGAACATGAACACAAGGCTTATTAAGTGTAATTATATTTCAGCAGTTCGTTGTGAGGGCGATACATTAGTATGACTGCCCTAAATTTAGCAAATTTACACAATTCTATGTGAAAGGAACACTTAGTCATATATCTTTCTTTCAGGCTATTAATTATATTAACACTGTTTTTAACACTTACTGATGTGATATGGCTTTAAAACGTGTTATGCTCGTGATCAGCGGGATCTTGGAGAGAAAACAGATAATCCAGCTTTCCGTCAGGCAAAAATCATGCGACTTTGCTCCTCGCTCGCACATACTCTGCTCGGTGGTAAGTTTTGTTGGAGAGATCTTTGAGCGGCAGCTCATTTAACACCTCCGTACTATATTAGACGTTCCCTGGTAAAACAGCAGTACAGTCCCAGCTAACACATATTCGTGACAGCGACGTATCAAATAACGTTCTAGCAGTGCAACTTTGTGATTCCCATATTTGTCGTGACGACGTTATAGTGATATATTGCTGGAACGTGGCAAGTAAGTCATAACCAGGGTCGTGTCTAGAACATTTTAAATGGGGGGAGGGGGGCCAGGCTGGGGAACAGCCTCAAAAGAGGGTGGCTGTAAAATGAGCATGTGGCCAACCAGATTTATGTGGGGGCCACCATGTAGACCCGCCCCTGTACGTTCTCTGATAACAGCAGTACAGTCACTAATATTGAGCGTCTCAGTCTCAGACCCATCAATACAGCTTCAAGTTCCATTCATTGACTACAAACAATAAATGTATTCCTTTCAACTGGTATTATACTGGATGTCACTTAAAGATCACTTTATAACTATTAGCCTGTACTTTAAAGCAGTATTAAAGGGTTAGTTCACCCAAAAATGAAAATTCTGTCATTAATTACTCACCCTCATGTCGTTTCAAACCTGTAAGACCTTCGTTCATCTTCGGAACACAAATTAAGATATTTTTGATGGAATCTGAGAGCTGTCTGACCCTGCATAGACAGCAATACAACTGAAATGTTCCCAAGTCCAGAAACGTGGCAAGGAGGTCCATGTGACATCAGTGGTTCATCCGCAATTGTACGAAGCTACGAGAATACTTTTTGTGCGCAAAATATAAAAAAAAACACTTTATTCAACAATTCGTCTCCTCCGCATCACCCTGGTGCCATTTTGGAGAATATCAGCTGGACGTAAACAGCATATGCTGTTCTGTGTCAGCTGCGTCACACGGATAAGCTGTGACTAGCTAGTATGTTTCTGCAACAGTAGATCATATTAAGCATGTTAAGCAGCAAGTTCAAAGAGGTAACGATACACTGGGGTGCATTACACTGTTTGGTAACGCACCCCAGAAAATGATTCTAATGATATTTTTTCTCTGTTTCGTTATCGTTACATTTGTAGTGTGGACTTCCCCATTCTCAGAGAACTGGCCTAAAGTCAAAATTAAAATGTAAAACAAATTTATATTTGTCAGCACAAAACGAAAATCTGAAAAAAACAAACAAACAAACAAACAAAAACCTCTTTGAAATTGTAAAGAAAACAAAAATAATAATTTACAACAAGACCATTAATGCAAATAGGTTGATGTAAATTTCATTTTGACTTTCTTTTTTAAAGGTTTAACAAAGCAAAATATTTTTGGGGGGGGGGGGGGGGGG
>NW_015548254.1:1327403-1329129 GCF_001515605.1 Sinocyclocheilus anshuiensis
GGTAACATTAGCATGTTTAATCTAAACGTCATGGAACACATACTGTACACACAAAATCGATCTGGATTCCGCCACTGTAGTCTTGTATCTTCTCTGTTGCATCTCTCAGCTAGCTCTTTTGTTCACAGTTCGACTGGTCGAATGCTTCAAAACCCCCCACTTCACTTCTCAAGCTCCAGCTAATACTTCAAGAAATGCTCAAGGCTCCTTGTTTTGCATCAGTTATGTTCAGATGAGGTCAATGTCAGGCCTGTAAATGTTACTAGGCACTCTGTGGATCTTGTGATATGCTCCATGGACCACAATGTCAAAGGGTAATGGCGGCTTTATAGACATGTTTTTGTAGCATTCCGTGTTAGCATAGCATGTAGAGCCACAGATGGGAAAACAGATAAGTCCCTGTTTTCCTCCTCACAGTTACCTCTAGAAAGGCAGACATCGAAGGGATCTATAATTGGTGAGAGCTTGAAAGGGTACATGCTCTGAAGCTGCCACATGCCTCACATTAATAAATTAAAGATGAAAAAAAGAGCCCATCTCTTTCCCGCTCACCCTCTCTTTCATTTTTCTAAAGGCATATTCTCTTAATTGGTCCTTTTACAACCAGCAAGGGCTCCTCTCTTCGGCTTTCATTTTATTTGAGGTCTGTTCGGATTGACTGCGCCAGCGGTGAAGACCAGTCTGATTCAAGCGGTCGCATGGAAGTACAGTAATTCTGTGATCACTGTAATGCGATCAAAGGAGAGAGGCGCATGCCCTTAGAGAACTTCTCAAAAGAAATCCATAAGAATAAATTACTCTTTGGAAATGAGATGAAGAGTTGGGACCATACATTCCTTAACCTTTTTTCCCCACTTGAAATGTTCAGGACAGTTGAGAAAGATATTTCACCTACAGTAACTGTGTATCACACGGCTCTGGAATACTTGATTCTGACTGGTCGATCACAACATTCTGCAGTCACATATTTTCATATAATGACCTCATACTATTATATTTGACCATCACCCATGGCAATTTAATTTCATATCTACTCTTTTAGTAAGCACTCTTACTCTTTTAATAAGAAACTTCATGTCGTGAGAACCCTATAAAGGTTTATTTTGTGACGGGCTTCATTTTAGTACAAATGTCCTTGTAGAAACTAAACAAATACACGAAACATGAAATTCAGTTGACATTGGAAAGTTGCATAAGTTATATGTTTCTGGATCAACATTTTGTGTTTGTTTTTCTTGGAACAACATTACAACAGTACATTTGGTATCAACTACTGTAATCTAGATTTAAGAGGTTTGGTTAAGGATATGATCACCTGACAAGAATGTTGTTCTCAGAATAACCAGGGATTAATAATGTTTTATTCAAATTGCATACAGAAGCATGGTGCAAATGTATAGCAGTTCATGCAAATGGCTTTCTTTATATATATATATATATATTTTTTTTTAGAAAAGCTTATGTTTGAAGCAATGCTTTGACTGCCTTACTTTTATTGATACGTGTGCATGCAGCTTTAGTCTGCATGTCCCATTATTTGGCACTGGAAATGTCTGAGACTCTGTAATTTTACAGGTTGATCTAAATCTAAAAAAGAGATTTATTGTAAAAAATTATTAATATACATTGTTATTATTATTATTATTATTAATAAAATGTTTTAAATATTTTAAGAACAATTTTTAAATTAGATTTTTGTAAAGAATTCTTGATGGTAATACATTTT
>NW_015548254.1:1329152-1347084 GCF_001515605.1 Sinocyclocheilus anshuiensis
ATTGAGAAGTCTTAAATAATTCCTAAACTAAATATCTTTTAATTTCAAAATATTGTTATTATTATTATTATTATTATTATATTTGAATTTTTGTAAAGAAATACAAAATTAGATTTCTTGTAAATAAACACGTCGAGTAACTTTTATTTTTATGCTCAGTTAGTTAAGGCAACATTTCTAGGTTTCGTTTAAGCATTTTAAGTTGAAGTATATGATACATCAGAGGTTAAATAGGTAGGATGTGATGCATTTCATCCAATATAATCTCAAGAGGAATTCAAATGATTGCAAATAAAGCTGCTATCATCATGTCATGCTTTGCAAAGAGAAAAGGACTTTGTATTAGTTATATGAGCACGGACAAAAACAGGATATGTACTTGCAAAGAGGCAGCTAAAACCACAGGGTGTGGTGGCTTGAACGGTTAGATGTTTTATGATGTCTCCATAAAACTAGACATAACACATTACAGAGAGTTTTTGGGGCATCCTTTCACTATTTTTATTCACTGCAAAAAGCGATAAACTCCAAATATATTGTGCTGGGTTTGAAAACATGCTACATTTTCTTATAACAGATTGGTCCAAGGAATTGTAGACCCTGAGATTCTTTAATGGAGATGACAGTCTAACAGAATTCAATAGCCAGCCTGATCCATATGGGACTAAACAAGGCACGCTTTTCAGAGGCATCACTCGTATAAAAGGGTTAGTGTCAGGGCACAATGAAAGAAATTTTAATGGAGGGAAATTAGATGCCTCATTTTGCGCTGCTCATTACTGCATAATTGCAAAGGCTGTTACAAATGGCAAGAAAAACTTTAATTTAACTGCTAAAAGCTCAATATTCAATGAAATGTTGTGCAGAGAGACAGAGCATTTCGTAAAAGGTTAGAATTTCCTAAGTCAAAAGTTCTTGGTCAGTATGAAGCTATTAATCTCCAGATGATAGTAGATGGATTCTTGTATCATTTTAGCATCCTCGCCTTTTCTGTTTCAGTGGTTTCACTTTTCATCCATTTTCCGCTCTGACATCAATGAGCATCGATTTTCATCAAGAATTAAGAAGCTTAAAAGGCATCACTCAGTACTGAAATTCTAGCCTTCCCTGGCAAGACATCTTTCACTCTGTTTGCTTAAAGCCGGCCTGTGTGAAGGATTCAATTATAGTGATGACCACAAACATTTTGTTCCAATGGTAAAATGTGAACTACAGTTTGGGGTTAGTTCACTCAGAAAATTAATTCTGACATCATTTACTCACACTTATGTTGCTACAAATGTGTATGGCTTTATGTCTTCCATGGAACACAAAAGGAGATATTTAGCAGAATGTCCTGGCTGCTCTTTTCTATAAAACCAAAGTAAATGAGGCAAACTGCTTACAGTGAGCTCCAAAAAAAGCACATTTAAAGCATGATAAATATAGTCTATTTTCTATATTTAGTTCTATATTTAGTTAGTTTAAATTCTCAGATGCCATTTGTGTTCACATGCAGAAGTGCACATGAGATTTATGACACTGAAGATAGTTGACAATTTGACCATTTTGACTCATAATTTCAATGGCAGGCCTTGTCATGTTATTGTCTTGATCGGGTTAACCTGTGAATATTTATTTGAATTAAAATCATAAAAATACTGTAAGCCATAACAATGTACATATGAACATAGTTGATGGTAAATTAATGTATTCCTTTACAATAAGTTATTGTAGATTAAATTTAAATAAATAAATTAAATTTAAAAATATTAAATAAAAAAAATAAAAAAAAAATAAATAGAGGTGATATTGAGGTTGCAGACATGAGAAAAATAATAATTTTAGAAACTCAAATTTTTTTAAAAATGAAATGTAAACTAATTTTTCTAAATAATTTACATTTTAAAATAATATATTTTTTAAAGAATTTACACGTTAGTTATTTTCATCATTATTTATAAATAAACAAATAAATAAATACATTGTAAAAAAAATATTGATTCATAAATGTCACTTTGTTTTGGGGAGTTGCACCACATGACATTTTACAACCTGAACTAACCTTGCCTTCTCATAAAAAGGACAAATTATCTGATATAATAATAATAATAGATAAAATACAATAGTTTTAAAGGAAATTGTTAAAAAAAAATAGATATGAAAATCAATGGACATTAAATGTACCTCAGTTATACAATAGAAGGACTCATATCGTCGTATGGACCACATTTAGTTTACTTTTATAGTGCTTATTTGTTATTTATGGAGCTTGTTGTTGTGACGTGATGTAATGCCTGGTAATGTGTTTGTTGTTCAATTGTATGCTTTGATTAGCTTAATTTGGACGTGCCATATTTGACCTTTATATTTTACCTCATGTGTGTCTTTACAGGTATATTTGGGCTTTCTTTTGAGTCTATATACGTTATGCTTAATGATGTAAATAAATAATAAAGTAACTATAAATAACCTTTATCTTTGTTTGTTGTACTGTTGGTTTAAAGGAATAAAGATGACTCTTACTGCATATTTAATGGTATTTTATTTGATGATTTGTTAATTTGTCATTGCGTCAGGCCTTTAATTTGTGGGCCCATCATTACTAACCCATTATTAACTACCCATAAACTAAAATCAACTCATGGTTTGTTATTGCATTATTTTGCCATGACTTTACTTGAGAGGGCACATAATAATTAATTCATTATTAACTATCCATACACTAACATCTATACTCATGGCTTGTTAATGCATTATTTTGACATGACTTTACTTGTGGGGGCCCAATCATAATTAATTAACTGTTAACTACTTACTAAACTCAGCTCATGATTTATTTTATACTTTCTATCAAAAACACATGTACTAACACAGTGAGTATTGAGCCCGATTAAGAGATGTGGTGTGGCTTTTCAAGAAGTCAGAGAGCGGAGGTACAGGATCATCACGGCCTGAGTGAACTGTACTGACAACCACCAAACATTCTGACCTTACCTGCATGTTTCTAGTTTGACCATTTCTTTAGAAATCATTCTACAAATATTCTTTGTGGGTTTTGAGTTATTTATTTATTTTTTAAGCTGCATATAAGGTACAGTAGGGTGAGTTTAAAGGGAAAGAGAACAACACAAAACAGACAAGATCAGTTATTAGTGTATTTAGTACTTTCTACGCTTGATGAGGAGGATCACATTAATCCTTCGCTACCCAGTAATGATTATGACAATGCTGAAGATGTCAAAAGCTCAAATTATGATATTAAATTATTTAAATTAATTTCAAAGTCAGAGTATTTCTTATTCCTTCTTAAAAAGGCTGTTTGATTTAGTTTACCCATAAATGTTAATTAATGCATTAACTATCAAACATGTCCTAACATGTAGTTAGTGACATACATGACTAACATGACTCCAGTCGTAGTTAAGGATAGCTCTTCATTAGTTCATGATTAGTTAACACCTTTAATAATCATTAGTATATGATGAATTAAGTATTAATTTATGCATTAGTACATGATTATTCATGTACCCTTATTGTAAAGTGTTACCACTATATCCTTACTATCCCAATTACGTTAACCGAAAATAGCAAAGGTTCAATGAAGAACTCCTGACTGGTCAGCCGGTTTCAATACAAACACCATAAATAACATGTTCCTCTGCAAGCTCTGCTATTTTTTTCCCCTTTGGGGGCTCCATTTATACTCCTGAGGAATGCGTGTTGGAATTCCTGGAGGATTCAGAGTATTTTGGGTCGTGCTGAGAACGATTCATTAAATGACGCATCGGCTGTGACCTGATTATGAAATTGTGAAAACACTCTAGAAATGTTTCCATTTATCATTTCGGACCAGACATTTCGTGCAAGCGGAATTTCACTTTTGAGTATGAAGCGCTTCCATCTCAAATAACGGCAAGCCACAGTCACTGGGATGAATTTCCACAGCCCAGCAAATACCAATTCATGGCAGCAGACCGGAGGCTCTTTGGTGTGTGTTGCGGGTGAAAAGTCAGCACTCTTGATGTTTGAAGTGTGTGTGTGTCGTTTCTGCCCTTCCTTCCTGCACCGCTGCCCTCTCATCCAGTTTATCCTGCACCACTGCCCTTCTATCCTGCCTGATAATGAACCAGTGTGTTTGCCTTTTTTATCAGCCTCTAACAATGTCACTCATTTGGCTCCTCAAACACAAGCATACCATAAATACCACTGCTGCACCCAATGCAAATATTCATTTTCGACAATTCATTCTGAGACCCCTGCTAATGACTGCGAGGGCTTATGGTCAACAACATAATATAAGAGTGTCCATGAAAGAGAATAGGAACAATCTTTTAAAAATGTAGTTTAAAACATGTGCCTTAAAAAATGTACTCTTTTTATTCATGTTGGTTAAATTTTCAATCAATCAATAAAAATAATTGAATGGCTCACAAAATTGTCATGTGGTGCAACCATTAATTAAAAAACAATGACATATATTCCATTAATAACTAAATTTTCGAAATATTTTAAATATGTTTTTTCAAGGTACATCTTCCCCTAACAAATTTCATGAATTATTTATTCATAAATACCACTTTTAGGAAGTTGCACCACATGACATTTTACAATCTTACCTAACCTTGCCTTGGCATAAAAAGGTCAAATTAATTGATATTTTAAAAGACTTGTTGACCTTATGTTGTTATGATTAACTAAAAAATTATAAAAAAAATAAAATAATTTTAATTATTTGAAATAAAGCTGAAATAAAATAAAACATACATATTAGATGAAAAACTTAAAAAGCTTTAAAAAACAATAACATATATTCCATTAATAACTATTTTCTAAAAGACTTTTAAATATGTTTTTTTCAAGGTACAATTTCCCCTAACAAATTTCATGAATTATTTATTCATAAATACCACTTTTAGGAAGTTGCACCACATGACATTTTACAATCTTACCTAACCTTGCCTTGTCATAAAAAGGTCAAATTAATTGATATTTTAAAAGACTTGTTGACCTTATATTATGATTAACTAAAAAATAATAACAAAAAATAATAATTTTCATTATTTGAAATAAAGCTGAAATAAAATAAAACATACATAGTAGATGAAAAACTTAAAAAGCTTTAAAAAAGCGTACCTTGGCAACTACCTGGAATAAAACAAGTTGAATACTTAAGTACTAAAGTTGCTGGGAAACTGGGAAAAAATGAGGATGAAATATACAGTATAATGACAAACAATCATAAAATTACTAAAACTTGAACCACATTTAAAACGAACATTTAAAGTATAAAAATAAAAGCTAATTCAAAAAATATTTAAAAGTTACGAAATGGACACGCACACACAAATATTTTTACAGTGAATTTTACTTTGTTCAACCCCCGAAAAAAAATTTAACTAGGTAAAAATAAATAAATAAATAAAAACAAAGAATTGCATTAAGTCATTATCCAGTTTGTATGAAATAGCATTTTTTATATATTTTTGAATGAATACATAGATGTGGACAAAATGAGCATTATTTCCTTGACTATAATTAAGTGGATCTGAAATTACCTGAAAGTCTGTGGTGACCATACAGGACTGAACTCCTCCTACACCCTTTAAATAAACACAATGTCAACAGCTGTCATGCGAAACCTACCATGCCATTACAATTCCCTACACACCAAAGACAAACATGTAAAGCTCATTTATCTTTGGGTAAATCTCTGAAATTATATTTGAAACATACAGAAAACGTGTCAGAGCCCAGCATACTAACCGACAGCTCTGAAATAACAAACAGCATTTGTTTAAGTGCACTGAGCATGGCTGTTTGCTACAGGAACCCCTTGAGGATCTGAAGATGTACACATCATAAACATGACACACTTGTGCCTTTGGTAAAATGAGATGAGTGGGTTTTACTATGTGACGCGTGGAAGCGGAGCAAGAAAAAGGCTCTTAAGTTCTCGGATGTGCATTATCAGGGATTTAATTTAGTTTCACCAACTTTAATGGCACAGCAGAGGGTTTCCTAATAAGTGCCATGGTAACCTGGCAATGGTAAGACAAGATAAAAACGACCTCCTTTCAGAAGAAATGCTGCAGAAGTAATGACAGTACAAAATGTAACTGTAAATGGGCATATTATGATAGAACAGTTAGATAAGCCTGCGTTTAACAGTGTTTGCTCGAGAAATGCTGTGAATTAACAGAATTTCACAAAATAGTCAACTAATCAAGGAAGTTTCAAAGATAAGCACAAGAGTAAAGGGGGAAAATCAGACCACAAATTAAGTAGCACTAGTTACAACGCTATTCTGACTATTTCTGCATTATAACAGTATGGATATTATACACAATATGGAAATAAATATATGTAGAAAAATGTACACACAGTAAAAATGATTTTTTTAAGTTGTAAACAAAACAATTAAGTACATTTAAAAAAAAAAAAGACGTACTGTCAGTCTTCCTAGTCTTTTAATTTTAATTCAGTGTTACTTGTTTTTTGTAATTATTTGTGAAATTTACTAGAATTTCTGAGTAAAAATTGATTCAATATAAATCCAGCATTTACTGATTTTCCATTTGAATGAATGACATACATGATTTATATCTCATATGATTAATTATTGATAATAATACCAAACATGAAGACATTATTTAATGCAAAATTGAATAAAAAGCCCAATGTCAACATGACAGTTTTTCCCGCAGGATGCAACATTATGAGGACGTGACAACAATAAAGCTGCTTTTTACACTTATCTCAGAATAATGCCTACTGCTTCACTATTAAATACTATTCACAAAACATGAAAGAAAAACAACAACTTTTATTGTTACTTTTATTGTAACTTTTAAATTATTTTGTGACATGTTTTTAAACATGACACAACATCTTAAGAATGTGGCACTTGTGCAAAACAGTCAAAGATCTTAATCTTGCACGTTTACATAAAAAAGAGCTCGATTTAAACAAAGGTGACGCCCAAAAAGACAAACTTTCTTTTCTTAAAACGACAGACATTATGTTCTACCTGAATGTCCTGATATAATATCTAGCATCACCAGGTGACAGTCTTCGTGAGCAAATACAGGCGCATGTACAAGATGTTAATAAAAACAAAGACTTCAAACATTCACGCTGATATACAGTATGTCTTTGGATTTTGTTTTTGGATGGACAGCAAAATGTAGACAGCAGCTCAGATGCAGAGCAGATGGCTGACAAATGTCCTGGCTGGAAGCAACGTTCTACATAATTTGATAATCCTCTGTGCTGCTACTCTGTTTTATAGTTCAGAGAGACTGTACAAGCTTCTTGTAGGAGGATGGTAGCTGTAACAAAATTGAGTCAGACTGTGAAAACACGAAAGAAGGGAAGAAAAGACAAAAAATAAATAAAAAATAAAACAGTGATTTGCCTTACAGAAGACTTTAAATCTGAAGACAATCTGGATGCCAAACTATATAACCTATTACAAAGCTCTTATTTTGGTTGTGTAAATAAGAAGTAGAAAAACTTAACATATATTTCAATTAATACAGCAAAATATTTGATCATAAACGAGATTAAACGGGGTTCTGCATTGAAGTTAAATAACACAGTTTACACAATTTCAGTTTTGAAAGATGGAATGATAGAATAACTCCTTTCCTTAGCCAGTAATGACTCTCTTATCACTGAAAGGCTGTAATCTTAAAAGGCTTCCTGTGAAGTTGTCTTGTGTGCAGCACTCTGGCATTTAATCCATATTTAAAGCACCAGAATTTATACGTTGACTCTAATTGCTTGAGTGTTTGGTGATGGCAGCAGTATTCAGCCTTCACAGGTTTATTTTCATGAAAGTATTTGAGAGAAATTTAGTTTTCGGGAGTCAAATAACATCATGTCCTAGAGTTATGGTCTTAGTACATATGGTCTGACATATTGAGCTTTTGATTGAGCTTTTGGGTGATCCAAGCACATGATATTTCCTGAGGCCATTCCTGCCCTCTTTAAAAGTGGCAAATAGACCACAAAGGTGGTGGAGAATGTGGGCAAAAAGTCTAAAAGTATACTTAAAATTAATTTCATTCCAAAAATTCTCAATAAAAACAGTTGAATTTTATTCAGAATGGACTATTTTATACAATATTTATATTTGTATGCTTATTTGAGTGTTAGCTTAGCAACATGCTAATTCCAAATACTGAAATACGATAACAGCACATCATATTTCCTGAGCCCATTCCTGTCCTCTTTAAAAGTGGCAAAATGGAGAATGCGTGAAAAATGTCTTAAAATATACTTAAAGTCCATGTAAAGGCAATTCAGAGAATTGTTTCTAAACATTAGAAATGTATTGCTGAAACACGTTACAAAGACGGTGAACTATGTAGTACTGAACTGTGGATTTAGACCGTTAAATAGTTTTTCACCATTTTTGTGTTCAGGATTTTTTGGGCGGGCCTGAAATCATGTCTTGATGATGCACTGGAGCCTCTGAGAATGGCCCGTCCCCTAACACTAAGAGGTGTATTCGACTTGAAGCAGCGCTGCGCAGACCAATCGTTGTGTAACATTAAAGTACTGTGAGAGCAATACTAAATCATTCAAATTTGTCTGGGTGGTTAATAATACATTTTTCTGTGGTGTGTCAAACTCAGAACACACATTTAATATTGCTTTACACGGACTGTAAATTTAATTGAATTCCAAAAATTCTCAATAAAAACAGCTGGGTTTTATTCAGAATGGACTATTTCATACAATATTTGTATTTGTATGCTTTTTGGAGTGTTAGATTTTTTTTTAGTATCAGTATTTGAGTACAATTCCAAATATTTAAATACAATAAAAATTTATTGAAAATCAATTGTCACTCAAGTCTGCCTATGTCGACTGTTGAAATTTTGGATCAGAGCCACAGATCAAATTGAGCAAAATGTAAAACTTATGTTCACGGCAAAGATTAAACAAACCACATTCTGTCATAATCAAATCTGCTTTGAAACAAACCCTGGCCCTTCCTGTGTAATTCTCCCACAATTCAGTCACACAATCAAGATATCAGTTCAGAGTATTCTGGTCTTTACCAGAGGACAAGGGTCCAGATTGATTTTCTTTCCGTCTTAATTCCTCCCCACAGTGTTAAGGGCAAATGAAGTTCTTCCATTTAGCTGCAGGCAACTGCTGCCATGTCACAGTTTGAGTCTGGCAGTCGGCTGTGAATTTTTCCAGCTTAATTTTGTTTATTGCACTATAATCTGACATGGTCTCATGTGACAGATTTCGCTTTTTAGAACCCATTTATATCACTCTTTTGCATATGGTAACAATGTTTATAAAACATAAATTTGCAGGTCTAAAATTGGATTGTTGGAGTCACACATTTGAAGCTATTATATTCGCACACCTGTGACTGCACATCAATTATATCAAAATTCAAAAAAGTACAACTGAGAGTACCATGACGCGAGCGTGTGGTGGCGCTGACCCAGATTCGGCATAATGACGTCATTACGCCGGATCTGGGTCAGCACCGCCACACGCTCGCGTCATGGTACTGTTGTGAACGTGCATCCACAAGTGAAGCAGTAGAGACGAAAATGTGGAATAAAGTCGTTATTTTTATTTTCTTCATGCAAAAAAGTATTCTCGTAGCTTCGTAACTTTACAGTTGAACCACTGATGTCACACGGACTACTTTGTTGATCATCTTGGTACTTTTCTGGACCTTGAACGTGATAGTTACCTTGCTGTCTTTGGGAGGGTCACAGAGCCCTCATATTTCATCAAAATATCTTAAATTGTGTTCCGAAGATGTCTTACGGGTTTCGTACAACACGAGGGTGAGTAATTAATGACAGAATTTCCTTTTTGGGTGAACTAACCCTTGAAACATTTCTGGCCTCGCCCCTGCCATACAGACAAATAAAAACAAAATCTTAAATAAATGTTCAATATCAACCAATATATATCCAATATCTATACTGATAAACAAAAAGAATCTCAGCAGATAACCGATGTGGTACTGATACATTTTGCATCTCTACAGAAAAACATTATTTTTAACATATTGCCCCGAGTGTGATATTAGCACCAGTATGACCCCAATGGAAAAAATGTGATAAATGGATTTGCAAGTAGTCATGAATAAATAGGAAATGTGTCTGCTTGAGTGCATGCTGGAAAATGGACCTACCAAAGATAACAAAATGATCCCCCTTGGAATGGGGAGGTAGCTAATGTGCCTTAGCGAGACCCCTCATTGCAGCTAATTCATGCTTCAGTGGCACCTCTGCAATATGGAGCCACATCCACCGTCAAGGATGGAGACACTGCAGTCGGCTTTAAAATCCTTTTCACTTGCAGACGTATGTGTCACGGTGCGTGCGGGGAGATGAAGTGAGGACTCAATTGCAGGAGAAATGGTTATTTATTTTAATAATGAAAATGAAACAAAAAACAATCTCAAACCACCCCGAGGGGGAAAAACAGACAGGCAGGTTCAAAACTGCACTCCATGCAGACATATAACACACACAATGAGAAATGACGGATCAGCACAGGATGACAGACACCAGGAGAATAAATAGGAACCAAACGAGGAGGCTAACGAGGGAGACACAGGTGGAGCAACTTAAACAATAACGAGGTAACAAGATGGGAGGGGCCAGACAATAGACAGGAGAGAGCACATGGCAACAGACAAACACAACACAAGCCATGTGCTCCCAGAACACAGTCATCTGGTGGCCCTCCTGGGCACACCCGCTGAAGACTGTGACAGTATGTTAATGACTAGATATTAGCTTCCTGGAAAGTAGTCTCTGTGGTGATTCATCTGAGTAATAAGTACCTTAAGCTGGATACTATCTCAGTAAAAGTATAGGGCTATTTCTCTAATGTGCAGAGTTATAAGGCAAACAGAAAGTGTGTGCGCAGTCCCTGCTGAGAGATCTCAGTGTGCTTCCTTCATAGTATTGGCACAAAACAAGGCTCTCAGCAAGAGGCGTGGACATCCTCCTTCTCACTCTCTCTAGCTCTTGGAAAAGAAAAACATTTTTTTTTTATTCATTCAGCAGGGAAAACATCAGGAAATAACATGAGCCAGACTTGAACTTTTGTCACCTGTATGAGTTCCACAACTCTATGACCCTGTTTACACCATGTAGTAACATCATTCTCAAAGTTTTGTGATTGCATTGCAAGTGGTAGGTTTCTAAATTTGTGACTATATAATAACTGACATCACTTAAATTTTGAAAAGAAAAATCTGAAAAGAAAGGAAAGACCAAAACTGAATCTTAACCACTAAGCCATTGGTTCTCGGTGCTCTGGTTCACTAAATGTGAAAATAAGACCTTAGATAATGTGAGAGTAATTTAAGAGGCAAATATCTCCCTTAATTTAACGTCTTCCGACATGTTATCCTCTGCAGATGTGCTTCATTGCACCTAATCAAATAAATATGTAATTGAACAGGGATGAACTGCCTGACTGCTGCCCATCGCGTGGGAGCAGTTATAGTTTCAGGAATTTGAATTGAATGCATTAACATATTCATTCTACAATCACTGGGAAATTACTCAAATTCATTTAAATGAGCAGAAAGGTTTGGCTGGTTAGCATGGTCCAGTTAGCCCTACTGGTAGAGGCCAAAACAAAACAAAAAAAGATGAGCAGCTGCTACTGAGATGAATGGGAATACTAACAGCTGTCTACACATTCATGATGTTAACAGATCGCTTTCTTCAGGGAGACCTGCTTGACGCTAACGTTAGCTTTTAATAGATATTTTACGTCTCCTTGATGCTAACAGACAAATTTCTTCATGCATTATTTAACTCCTTATTGCTAACATTAGCTTTCTGTGAGTATTATAAACCTACTAGATGCTAACATTAGCTTTCATGGGTATTTGATGTTAATGAATTAGCTTTCTTGAGGTATAATACACCTCCTTGATGTCAACAGATGGCTTTCTTCAAGTATTATAGACCTTATTGATGCTAACATTAGCTTTCTTGGGTATTTGATGTTGACAAATTAGCTCTACTCAGCCATAATACACCTCCTGATGCTAGCTTTCTTTAGGCATTTTAGATCTCCTTGATGCTAACATTAGCTTTCTCAGATATTTGATGCTAACAAATTAGGAATACTACACCTCCTCGATGCTAACCAAGAGTTTTCTTTTGTATTAATACATCTCCATGATGCTATATATCTTTCTTGTGTTAAAATTAACCATGTTTTTACTACAAATAAAAGCAAAAAAACATGGTTGCTATAGTTAAACTATGGTAACCACAAATTAACCATGGTTTTACTACACAAACCATATAGTTTAACCATGGTAGGCCTATTTGTAATAAAACTGGTTATACAAATATAGTCAATACACCAAAAAAAGCCATGGTTATTACAATTTTATTATAATAAAACTATAGGTAATTTTCGTAAGGGATACCTTCTCTATGCTAAGAATGTTAGTTTTCTACAAGTACTCTATTATAAACATATTTGATGCTAACATTAGCTTTCTCAGGTATTTTCTTGAGGTATATTACTAATTATTGCTAACATATAACTTTCTCCAGGTATTATACACATCTTTGATGCAAAACCGATAGCTTTTCCATGGTATTATAGTCTTGCGTGATGCTAACATTAATTTTCTATGATTATTATAGTTTCCATGATGCTAACACATAGATTTATCCAGGTATTATAGCTTTATACTTGTTTTTAAGACATTATTGATGCATTATTGATAACAGATTTAATCATCTTAAAAAAAGTTATAAAGTTGTCATGAAATTGTCATGAAACAATAATGAATTATATCTTTGATATTTTTTTTTTTAATTTGGGTGGTTTTCTCAGTAAATATGTCATCCGCTCATAATTAATATATTAATTACTTAATACTGAAAAAAATCATACAAATCAAAATATTTCAACCCTAAATAATTAGTGCATTTTTCCTCTATTAATGAATAGAGGAAGCCTTTGACTTCAGGAAGGGGATTTCTGTGACTGCTGACTCATAAAAGTGATGTAATGGTCCTGTTGTGTTGATTGCTTACATCAGCTCAGTATAATTCTATTTAAGCGTCCATTCATCGTCAAGATTTCATCACCCTTGCATTCAGTGACCGGAATTAACTCCTTTATATTTATTTTACAGTTCGATCGAGAAGCTGAGCTTTGGAGCAGCCGGAAAAACATCTTGCCTCCACCAGAGAGATGTCTGTGCTCAATAAAAATAAAAATAATAACCAGACCTTTATATTTGCTAACAAAATTCAAGTGGTGCATCTAGATGGTTGCTAGGGCTAATCTAAGTGTTTGTCTACTGGTTCAAAATTAGAAGTGCTCACCAAGAAGTTTCTATAATATTGCTAATCTTGCATAGCCAGTCTTGGTAGTTTTAGCTTATTCTGACCAAGTACCGTCTATTTAGACAAGAAGAGACCTATTGACTAACAAGTAAAGCGACAGCCCAGTTTTTATTGTTTCACATGCTTTTAAGGGTAGTTATTTGAAGTACTTACACAAGCAGTTTTTTTTAATTTGTAAGTCACAGGTCTGTTTTGATCTTGAGTACAACAGGAAAAAAAATAATGTTAAATTAAAAAAGAAGTATAACTATGAATAGTAAGAAAATTAATGCTGTCAACGGTGGTGCGTCGAATTGAACTCAATGGTATTTTAACTTGTTATGGCAATTCATAACTATTTTTTTAATTTTTTAACAAGTTTTCATTCGATCTGCTTGCACTGACAGATAAGTTTAAGGGTTGGACCATCATGCTTAGTTTTTAAAAAAATTTTTTAAATCATACGTTTTTGTACAAATCAAATTGTACAAAATCATATAAAAACCGCAACACTGGTAAAATAGTTACATTTCCTCATGAAATTGATTTGTCAGTTTGGTAGATTACACTAGCGGTCTTTAATTTGTGGGTCGTAGGTCAGTTATGATGTTGTCGAGTACAATAATGAAAAATTTACATTCAATGTAAAAAACAAAAAAACAAACTAAATATAATTATGAATAGGTAGGATACAAAAATGATTGGCCTGATCAACCATACATTTTGCTGATGTTAAAGGTGTTGTTTCGAACGGAATTCAATAGTATTTTAATGTAAATGTCATTGCAATGTGCAACTATTTTATGTATTGGCAAATTGGTGGCAGCAAATTTTGCAAAAATGTTGTATTTTAATTTTGTATCTCATTTGTGAGTTTTCATACAATCTGCTTACACCCCATGGATGGATAGGTTTTAGGGGTGGGACCTTCATTCTTATCCCCCCCCCAAAAAAGTCATATGTCTTTGTACAGATCAAAGTATACAAATTCATATGAAAATGGCAACTCGTATAAGAGTTACGTTTTCTCATGAGATTGATCTCCCAGTTAGTTTAAACTAGCCAAATTAGCCAGATGCTAACACTGAGATGTGCATGACATGCCCTCATCCTTGAAAACCATGAACAAAGCTATGCAAAATACAAGAAAATACGACTCGGACTACATTTTTTGCAACACTTAACCCTAAGTTTTAGCGACTCTAGTGAAAACAAATTCTAAAAAGCATTTGAAATACATTTATTTTAAGTGTACTAATACATTTACATATTTATGTGCTTAACAAAAATACCATGCAATTGTAGTTTTGGTATTCTAAACTGGTATACTTAAAGTCTGCTAAACTACTAATTTTTTACTTAATGCACTTTAATTGTGCGGACGTAGTGCTGAGGTCCAACTAATGATATACTTAAGTATATCTGATTGTGCTAAAATGGAACTATTGCAAGTATACTTCAGGTACACTTGAAATATCTTGCATTTAAAGACTGATATTATATAGAGATCATATTAATAGTGATATTAAAACACATTTTAGGCATAATTTTAAGAAATATGCATTGTGTAATAAAGAAATACTCCAAATAAAGTTTCATTATAATTTTATATCAGTAAGTCTTAAGTGATACGTCAAAAAATATGTTAATGTATTTGAAGTATACTTAGTATGAAATAAATAAATACATTAATAAATACTTTTTTTACTAGGGGATACTTGCTGTAGCAAACATCACTAATAATCATGTAAATAAAGCTCAAGCAAACAGGAAATGAGAGAAACAATTTCACACATGTAATTCTGTACATGTGTGAATCCACTGGTGGATTCCGGGGAACTTTATTGCTCACTGTAAGCTCTACAAAGATTGCACCTCTACAAGGCTGTGATTAAACAGGACTGGGCCAGGGTCATTAATATGGACTGCTCATTATATCGCACTCGTTTCTCCAAGTCTGGTGTGGTGTTTCTAATGCTGGTGTGTGAGGTGTTTTCACAACCCGGTGACACCTACCTTTTGTGCTCTGTGGCTCAGGAAGTGTCTGAAATGTGGGGCGTAACAGGTGGCGGTTGACAGGGTACTACGTCTTCTTGTAGTCCTACCCAGTCTGTCTGGCGAACTGAGAAAAGTCTCAAAATGATGAGTTTTACATACCCCATTGACTCTGGGAATGTGCGTTGTGGTGGGAGGTTCACGATACAAAGGACACCAGGACAGTCGAGGCATAAAGATGGGCCGAGTGATCTGAATGATTCATGAATCTCCCTGAAGGCACAGAAACTGCAGCTTTTTACTGAAGATAGAGGAGCATTCTAGGACTTATTAATTAATCGGGCTGTGGAGTGTTTTTTTCAGTGCACTCAAAAAAGGATGGGTAATCTGTGTAAAATCAAACATAGAAAGGAAATGTGAATTTAACACGTTAATTTAGTGCAATTAATTATAGAAAAAGAATAGTCTGATAAAAATAAAATATTTTCTCTATAGCAATTGCAAAGCTACACAAACTTTGAAGATCAAGAAAAAAATATCATTTGTTATCATTTACTGTGCATACATAGTTCACCCAAAAATTACATTTAGCTGAAAATTGACTTACCCTCAGACCATCCAAGATATGGATGAGTTTGTTTCTTCATCGAAACAGTTTTGGAGAAATGTAGCATTACATCACTTGCTCACCAGTGGATCCTCTGCAGTGAATGGGTGCTGTCAGAATAAGAGTCCAAACAGCTGATAAAAACATCACAATAATCCACAAGAAATCCACACCACTCCAGTCCATCAATTAACGACTTATGAAGTGAATATCCAGCTAAAATTTGAGTCCTCTAACCATAATATGGTTAGAGTCATCTGGATCAGGAGAGAAATATGCATAGATCAATTACCGAAAACAGGTCAAAACAATATATGTCAGTGGATTTTGATGTGAAAGGACAAAAGGGGATCCTTTTTTAACTAAACTTTTTTATAGACTCATATTTTGGCCATAAGGGACGGTTTAAAGTTACATTTAGGATTTGTTTCTTACAAACACTCAGCTTTTCACTTCACAAGATGATAATTGATGGAGCCATGTAATTATTGTGATGTTTTTATCAATCTATTCGAACTCTCATTCTGACGGCACCCATTCACTGCAGAAGAAATTTTCAGCAAATTGTAATTTTTTGGGGTGAACCGTTCCTTTAAGCCACCTTAGATACTGCAAACTATCTAGTAATATCATGTTAAGGTTCACATACACATACCTTGGCTGGGCACACGCCGCTAAATGGATACCCTTGGTGTTGGACAGTTCAGGGCCATTTTAGCCTATCTTAGCCTTTTATTCTTACTGAGGCCAAACCCCCCAAAGACACTGAAAAAAGCAATCGCACACTGCAAGAGCTCTGACTTCACTAAGATGCTCTCAGTATACCGAAAGGGATTTTAGCATTCTAAGATCGTCACGCAATAACTTGGATTGAATTTGCCTATTGTAATCTTTTTATATATTTTGCATATCATTGAGTGCCTTGCGCTCTCAGTGTGGATTGAATAAATATTGATTCAGACAGTGGCTAGCTGGCTCAATCTCCAAAAATAAAACAAAGAATATGGCTGTTTGCAGACTTAGGTGGCCTGGATCTATCCGCTCCTACCCTTAAAGTGAAAATTCACAAGAATAGCAGATTACCTTGAGCTCGCCAAACTGGAAAAGCCAACAAAAGCACTTTATTCTCCTTTCTCCTGACTTAAGCCTCTGTCCTGGCCACGGTGATTTATCGATCCTCACTTGTGCAACCTGAGCTAAGGAAGGCCTGTTTCCTTGTTTCCTTGGTTACTGTGCTCTCGCTGTCATAACCTAACAGTGTCAGAAGCTTCACCCATAAATAGTCCAGCAACAAAGCCCGGTGTGGAATGTGTACGCCATTTATCTCCCACAATGTGTCATTTTCAATTACTGTAAAACATTCATTTAGCACATAAGGTTATGAAGCTGTTTTTTTTACTTCAATGCGGGCCTTTACACTATAGGTACAGTTGTAGCAACAATTGTGACACACATATAACTGTAGGCATTCCTTTGTTTAAAAAAGTTGTGGGACACAGATGTGCAAGTTGTGATGTGTTTTAATTGCATGTTGATATTAATTAGATTCTGCACAAATTACTTAACATGATGTTAAAACATTAAGTCTTGATAAACAATTGATGTGACCGAATAGTCTGGAACGTTTATTCTGTAGCAGCACATTTCTCAGTCAAAACTGAAATGTAAGCAATAACATTATGAAATATCCAATTACTTAAAATACTAAAAGTCATTTAAATAATTTCAGTTGCATTTTGTGTGTCAGCAAGTTCTCATTGCACAGTGCATACTGTATATACAGTGTCTGTGTGTGTGTGTGTGTGTGTGTGTATATATATATATATATATATATATATACACACACACACACACACACACACACATTATTGGACATATATATATACCCGTATTATATTATCATATAATTTGTATTATATGAATTGAATATCCTTATATGCATTAAATGTTAAATATTATAATAGTATATATATTCAAATGTTAAAAA
>NW_015548254.1:1347150-1351498 GCF_001515605.1 Sinocyclocheilus anshuiensis
TTCATTAATAGTTTAATAATTTGCTAAATAATGTTAATATATATATATATATATATATATATATATCAGAAATACTGTATATTGTTAAAATATTAAAAAGTATAAAACATTAAACATTAAAATAAATAATTTATAATATATGAATACATATTAAGATATGTACAATTTTATACTGACATTGTACATTTAATATAATAATATGATATAGTTACAAGCGAGCTGCACGTACACTAGAGAATATTGTCAGTTTCTAACAGCCAATCCACCACTAACCACAACGATCACTTAGAAAAAATATTAAAAATGACTAATTACAGCACTGGATTGTCACTCACAGGAAACATGTGCGACAACCCCTGCTTGACAGTCTGAAGATGCATCCTCTCTAGTGCATACAAGTCTGCCATAAGCATATTAATAAAGTGGTTGAGAGGAAAAGAAAAAAAAAATGCCCCACTCAAACTTATATGTTAAAAATGTTATCAATACAAATTACTTTGTCAAAAAAGAAACAAAGTTGTGCCTGTCTGTTTCGCTCTTCTGAAACAATGTTAAGTTAATGTGACACGACAACTTGTGTAGCAATTACTAGTCTGTAATTAGTCTGCTGCACCTAAGGCCATGATATGCTAATGATAAAGAAATTAGGGTGTCAAAAAAATCAGCACATGTGAGTTGAATTACCACAAAATCTTCCTAATGTGTAATATCTGAATTAAAATCAGCGAGCATGATTGATAAGATGCTTACGGCAAGTTTAGCCTACTTGCGTATGGGATGTGAGTGAATGAAATGTGACTTTAAATATTGCTGGCTTTCTTCTTTTACACACACACACACACACACACTTTTAACTCTAAATTAAGGTTTAGCTGCATTCTGTTCTGCAGTTTGTTTTGTATTACCCTAATACATCCTTCACTGTTGTGACCTTCTCTGAGGACCTTATTTGTCCTTAATCCAGACTGAGCATGGTCTAGGTGATTTGGGCCCGGAGCATTTTTATCATCTTTTCAGTGCATTTTAAAAACCCCCTCTGATAGCACATCCAGTAAACATGTTTCAGACAAGTCCATCAGCTTTCTCTCCCGACCAATCAATTGAGTGGCCAGGGCTTAAAGCGCCCTGGAAATAGATTGAGGATTTCAAACAGTCCAGAGTGCACTTAAGCATGAGGATAAATCGGCTAACATTTCCATCCGCGGCCCAGCATGGCATATTAATGGCCGTTCTATTTGGTTTTGGTCACATCTGACCACCAAACAATGCTTTTAAAGCTTCCACTCGACGTAGTTTGCCTGGCAAAGTGGAATACAACAACTAGAGGCATGTGAATTTTCTGGGGTTTATAGATTTGAGCTGTCTGAGGAAGCGAATTGCTGCCCACACACAAAATAAGATGCAGAAGATGACATTTAGGACTTGCCAAATGCAAAATCTGAGGGTTTTAAATGAAGCCTGGGTTCAGCTCTTCTTTTCTTGGATTTATGCTCAAAGGCCATGCTTCTGACTTTGGACTCACAGCGGATAGTGCAAATTCCATAGTTGTAAATGAAAATGTACTGAAATTACAACTTGCTCTGGGCAGCAGTGCAGTTTTCTGCCCAAAGCATATTTTTTATTTATATTCTATTGTTATACATTATATTATTATTTATATTTTTATAACAATTTAAGATGCCATTTTAATATTTAATATATTTAATATTAAATATCTATTGTATATTAAATATCTATTGTAATATTAACATTTCCTTTCAATATAACAATTTCATATATTATATTATTTTATGTATACTACCTTGAAAATATGAATGCATGAACTGTATTTTAGTCAATTATTATTTACATATATAGAAAATTAAGAAACACCTAGTATAACAATTAAATATAATATCATATAACATATACAAAGTAATAACATTAAATATACAATTTAATTTCAATATATAATTTGTTATAATTTATAACATAAAACCATTTAATTTAGCCTGTATTACCTAGAAAACATGAAAACATTAAGAAAAATTAACATCAGACAGACAGACAGACAGACAGACAGACAGATAGATAGATGATAGATAGATAGATAGATAGATAGATAGATAGATAGATAGATAGATAGATAGATAGATTCATTTTATGTTAGTCTTCAAGACAGATATTTAGAATTAACTTTAATCAATTTATATTACTTTAGATACTATATTTATATTATATTCTTAAAATAATTCTAATGCCAGCAATGCAGTGTGTGTTTGACCACTGGTGCCTTTTGCTGCTCTCTACAGCGTTTTGTGGTTCCAGCGACTGTCTGCATCATCAGCGAATTTGGCACTTTTCATTGGATAATCTCCCACGATAAGAGCCCCACCAACCCATTTCACATTATCTGATGTTATCGCACACGCCCAAAGTCCAATTTCTCAGTTCAATCACAAAACAGCCAGCAGATAAGAAAGTCACCCTCAACTTACACACCTTGATGAGCCAATGAAGATGAAGAGCTGCACGAGAGATAGCAGGCTTTTCTGGGATGGGGTGAAGATCTTCGGTCATCAGAGCCGTCCAGTGGGTCAGTCCTGTTAAGCAGGGCCTTTTGAACTCTGTTACATTAAAACATGAATATGTCACTGTTGTGATTTAAGAAGATTTCTGTAAAAAAAAAAAAAAAAGGTATATCAAAGTATCAGAAATGTGCTCTGATCAAGCTCAGGCTTTTTATCAAGAATATTATCTTATAAGCAAAAACTTAATATAATAACAATTTAAAATTAACATTTATTAATTGTATCATTTATCATTTTGTAATTTCTTATACATAAACAAAATTTAATGTAATATTTTATAAATTGTATTACATATTCTTAAAACAAATTAATTGAATAAATTACCAGTATTTCGTGTTTCATGATTTTTATTATAATTTTTTTTTTTTTTATGTAGTATGTACTCTTATAATCACATGGCAAAAATGTCAAAATCCACAAAATGCAAAATATTTTAAATTCACCCCTATGTTCAATTAAAGAAACAGCATGAATGTATGTTAACAATTTTCGATTTTGGGTAAACTGCTTGAGTGTGATATTGTAATTTGTTTTTCTTTTGACCAATGACCAACATCTCTAACTGTAAATTCCATCCAAAATATTATGCCGCATATACAGTATGATGAGGACCCGAAAATGCACTGCATTACAAGAATGGGGCAGTTAATTATACGACTGTCGATGACTCTGGCTGTTCCTTCTGATGAGGGGAAGGCAATGAAAGCCATAAGAAATGACACCAGGGCTAGTATTCACATGTAATTGCTCACCCAGGGAGGAAGCAAAGAGACTAGTGGTCTAGTTCTCACCCGAGGTATCAGGTTCCGTCAGGATGATGAAACTCCACACAGCCCACAGACTAGCTTTGAGACTGCCGGGTGCCAGGGAGGATGTCAATTTTTGACTTTATAAATCTAAAATTGATGAAATATGAGGACACTCTTCACCGGCTATGGCTTAGTTTTATATTTTAGAGGTCCTTTACTGTAGCCACTCGGGATTCGGCCCCTGATTCATGTTACACCAAAGCCAAGAGCCTTTGAAATGTGAGAGTTTGTTCCAAATACCACAACACTGTGTACAGCAGATCTGATTTCAGCCCGCTTCATCCGATTTTCACTCTGCTTATCATGTGGAGGAATTCAAAGTAATCAGCAGATTTGCACGTTTCTTCAGCTACGGGCACTTTTGGACCTGTGGACTTTTTAGAAATATATATTTCATAATGGAATATAAATTATATGTATATGTATATATGTGTATATAAATATATATATATATATATATATACACACACACACACACACACACACACACACACATACAGTATATATATATATATATATGGACGATTAATGTTCAAAAGTGGAAATACAGTATACAGTAAAAATGACATGATAATATTCACAACTTATCTTTACATTGATTTCCTTTATTTTCTTCACACATCACCAGGGCATGACTTACAGGGCCGGGGGCCCCTGGGCTTGAGGTTATGTTTGGGCCCCATACATATACTACAAATGCCCTCAACTAGAACATTATTATGGAGTAACACAAAATACACAAAAAGTAAAATATGCTTTCAGGTTCATATACTGTATACAATTAATAGGTAACATGTCTAGCCTAGTCAAAGTTTAGATGTAATATTAAATAGTCACTATAATACAATAAACAGGATGTGATCTCTCAGTTGAGAGATCAAAACCCTGAAATAACACTGAGCAGAAAAAACCAAAGAGATGAATTATTATGAAAATGTATTGTCATATCTGTGTCCTTTTATGTCAGCT
>NW_015548254.1:1351619-1352294 GCF_001515605.1 Sinocyclocheilus anshuiensis
GGAACTAGGCAGCACTGGTTAGGAGTTGATCAAAATGGTTGGATGCATTCGAAAGCTGAATTTCTAAGCTTTAAAATGATACCTAATTATACAAAAAAAAAAAAAAAAAGGTATATCAAAGTATCAGAAATGTGCTCTGATCAAGCTCAGGCTTTTTATCAATTACAGTTTTATTATTTACAAAATGGCAATGCAATAAACAAGACAGAAAGATACAGAGCTAAAGTTAGCCATTGATCAGAGGGATTGGAAGTCAGTTTACATGAGGTTGCAGACTTGAAGTCAGTTTTGATTATTAACCATCTTTTAACATACAAATAATAAAAGAAAAGAAATAAAAGAAATAAGTAATATTTGACAGTGTGACAAATATGACAAATAATACCACTAATCATCACAGAATTTAACTAATCCATTGCTAATCATTACTGATATTTCTGCCGTTATTTTTTGACCACTTTCTGGAGAGTGATGTTATTAAAAGCTTTTGTTATTTTAAGGGTTATTACAAAACACTAAAAGGATATGAAGTGATATTGAGAAATTGAATATATATATATATATATATATACAAATTGATTACAATTTAAAGTAGTTTTACCTAAAAAACATGGAACAAAAACATTAGCTTGAAAAATTAAGAAATACCTGAAATAAATAAATATCATAAAATAT
>NW_015548254.1:1352316-1352553 GCF_001515605.1 Sinocyclocheilus anshuiensis
CATAGATGGATTTTGCATCAGTTATGTTAAGTTTAAATACAATTTTTTTTTTTTTATCTCTTTATTTACATTTTCTTGAAACAACACACACAATGTCACAAAATAGCTACTACACAGGAAAAATATGACATCGAGCACCTTTAGCTGTAACACTGTATAATAGTGACTTTGAACCAAGAACATTAAAGCTTTATATTAGACCGCCCCCCTCCAAAAAAAAAAAAAAGGGAAAAGGTA
>NW_015548254.1:1352655-1356838 GCF_001515605.1 Sinocyclocheilus anshuiensis
GTGTTAATATACAATCTTTTATCCTGATGGACGGCAACAACAGCTATCCAAATAGTGTATATTCAGACAGTTTGATTAAAAGAGATGTAATCCAATACATTCAGTCTGCCTGTAAGAACAGACTTATTGGTTTCCAGATCTTGATGAAAATGGACAATTTATCTTTTAATATAAATCTCAGTTCTTCCAAATGTAACATATTTCCCAGTTCCCTTGCCCACATCTCAAAAGTAGGGACAGAATCTGCTTTCCACATCTGTAAGATCCGTTTTTTTGCAAGTAACATGCAGAGCGAAATGGCCTCTGTTTGATATTTACTGCAAAAGGCATTTTCTGCACCTAAAAGTCCAATACAAGGCTCAGGCTCCAAGTCGACAGAATACACTTCAGAAAGAAATTTAAATATACATTTCCAAAATGGCTGAATTTTACTACATGACCATAAAGAATGAAACAGGGTGCCTTCTAATGTTTTATACGTATTACAGAGTGGGGAAATCGTGGGATAAATTTTATGAAGTTTTAATTTAGAATAATGAAGCCTATGAATTACCTTAAACTGAATCAAATTATGTCTAGCATTTACAGAACATGTATGTACATTTCTCAAGCACTCATCCCACATGTTTTCATGAATATTAATACCCATTTCCTCTTCCATCATGTTTTATTTTGTGAGTGTTACTGTCCACCTTTTCTACCAATAATTTGTAAAAATTTGACACAGTACCACTAGCACCAGGGTGTACATTAACAATACTTTCTAAAGTTGGATTTAAATTCAAAGATTTGAAGTCTGAGTTGTGCTTCCTAATAAAGTCTCTGACTTGCAAATAACGGAAAAAATGAGCAGGAACAAGAGCATAGTATTGTTTTAGTTGTTCAAAAGGACTAAATGTACCTTCCCTATAAAGATCTTGTATTGTTAATATACCCATATGTTTCCATTGAAAAAAGATCTTATCATGTAACCCCGGAGGAAAAGCATGATTATTACAGATTGGGGTATCCAAATATAAATCTGGAATTTTCAAATATACCTTGATTTGTTTCCATACTTTAATTAGGTTTGAAATAACTATGTTACCATTGATATTTTTGACTTCAATTTTGACGGGACTGTTAAGCAGAGCTGTTAATGAAGTCTTATAACAAGAAGCTTCTTCAATTGCTAACCATTCTGGCTTGTCACCTAACTCCACTGAACCAATCTTCCTCCACCACGCTAAAGTATTTAAGTTAGCTGCCCAATAATAATATTTAAAATTGGGAAGCCCAAACCCTCCTTAATCTTTAGATTTGTTTAGATGTTTCTTGTTAATCCTAGCCATCTTGTTGTCCCAAATGAAGCTGCTTATAATAGATTCTAGCTGTTTAAAATAATTAAGGGGAATAAAGAAAGGAATAGATTGAAATATATACAAAAATCTTGGAAGTACCACCATTTTTATAGCGTTAATCCTGCCTACCATGGACATAGGGAATGTCTTCCAAAAAATTATATCATCTTTAAGCTGATCAATTTTCTTTTTCCAATTCAATTTTAATAACATTTCAGGTTTTTTGGTGATTATTACACCCAAATATTTAAAGGAGAGATTTGCAATTTTAAATTTGGTGCTAGATAAATATTTTTGATCTAAATCATCAGAGACTGGCATTAATTCACTTTTTTCCCAATTTATTGTGAATCCAGAAAGACTGCCAAATTTTTCAATAAGCTCAAGTAATGGTGGAATAGACATTTCAGGGTTGGAAACATACAGGAGAATATCATCCGCATACAACGAAAGATGTTGGGGTCTGCCCTCTATCACTATAGGTGCTATGTTAGGATGGTGTCTGATACTGGCTGCTAATGGTTCCATTGAGATATCGAACAAAAAAGGAGACAAAGGGCATCCCTGACGTGTACCTCGAGATAACTGAAATGGATTTGAAATGTTTTGGTTGGTAATAATAACAGAAGCTACTGGATGTGCATAAATTATTTCAATCCATTTAATAAATTCTGAACCGAATCCAAATTTCTTTAGAACAGCAATCATGTATTTCCACTCTAATTGGTCGAAGGCACGTTGAGCATCTAATGAGATAACACATGTCTTTATGTTTTTCTTGTTATAAATTATGTTAAAGAGCCGTCTCAAATTAAAATATGTATGTCTCTTTGGGATAAAACCAGTCTGGTCCTGATGAATTATAGAACAGATGTACTTTTTCAATCTATTCGCAAGAATTTTAGTTATAAGAGAAGAATCTTAGATTCAGTGGAAATGAGAGAGATCGGGCAATAGGAAGACATCTGCAGCTTGTCCCGCCCCGGTTTTGGAATTAATACTATACTCGCTTCATACATTGTTGGTGGAAATTTATTTTGTGTTGTTGCACTTTTAATCAATCTTTGAATTATAGGTAAAAGATTATTCCTGAATTTTGTATAGAATTCGGCACTAAAGCCATCCGGACCCGCAGATTTGTTATTAGGTAACTGTTCTATTACTTCATTTATTTCTTCTACTGTAATTTCTTTGTTGTCTCGACACTTTCTTAGAAAGAATTGAGTTATATTCACTTCTCAGTGCAACAATTTTCTTTAAGGTAGTCTCACAACTAGTTGATCTGTATTCACTCTCCAGATTTGTTATTTGTTTGACAATTTCATTTAATTTGGCTTTGTTCTCTCTATTCTTAGCTGTTCGATATGCTATAATATCGTCTCCGATAACCGCCTTCATTGTCTCCCAAAGAACCGAATCAGATACATCTCCTTTATCATTATTTTCTAAGAACAATGTAAACTTGTTAGAAAGATACTCATAAAATTTGTGATCGTTTAATAACATATCACATTTCCAGGAATAATTTCCTCTATTATATTTTATATTTAAATTAAGAGAAACCGGGGCATGATCTGATAATAATCTATTATGGTATTCAGTTGAAACTACATGTTGCAACAATCTGGAATCTATTAGGAAAAAGTCAATCCTTGAATAAGTTTTATGAACTGAGGAATAAAATGAAAAATCATGATCCGAGGGATGCAAAGCTCTCCAGCAATCTATTAAATGTAACTTTTGCATATAATTACTTAGTACACCAGCCGATTTATTTATTATGGTTTGACGGGGATGCATGTCTAACCTCGCATTTAACACGCAATTGTAATCACCAGCCATGATGACTTCTGAATGCATAAAGTCTGGTATAATCTTGAAGACGTTCTCAAAAAATGAAGGATCGTCAAAGTTAGGACCATACACATTCACTAAAGTGATGGGTAATGAATTTATCTCCCCACACACAACTAAATATCTGCCATTCCTATCCTTAATAGTTTGATATGTATAAAGGGGACAGACTTTTTTAATAATAATTGCTACTCTAGCTTTGGTAGAGAAATTTGACTAGTAGACCTGAGACATCCATGGAGCTTTAATGCTAAACTTTGTTGTCCTTTTAATATGTGTTTCTTGGAGAAAAACTATTTCCGCACCCAATTTTTTAAGATGCGCATAAACCTTTCCTCTTTTGACTGGACTGTTAAGTCCACGTACGTTCCAGCTTAATAAATTCAGTGTGCCGCCACCGCGAACCTTCACTCCGTTACTCAGTATGTAAAAAAAAAATATGTTCTGCCTGACCCTTTTAAATAAAAGCTGCACATTAAACCTTCCAACTCAAAGTCAAAAAAGGTAACCTTCCCATGAACTTGAACATTACGAACCTTGTAAATCAGAACAGACACCTGCTCCCTCCCCCCATCCCCCCCAAAACTGCATCCCATGCGAACATTATGGATGCTCACCCCAGAAAAAAAAACATTTGCATCTCCCAGTCAACAATTTGATCTCTCAATGATGTCACCATGAGCTCACATGATTCTCACGGTGTGGTCACAATGTGTGTGTCACAGTGAGCTAAAAGTGTAACCACACAGCGCACTCATTGTGCGCTCATGCTGTGGTCACAATGTGAGGTCACTGCACACTCACTGTGCGCTCATACTGTGGTCACAATGTGAGGTCACTGCACACTCACTGTGCGCTCATACTGTGGTCACAATGTGAGGTCACTGCACACTCACTGTGCGCTCATACTGTGGTCACAATGTGAGGTCACTGCACACTCACTGTGCGCTCATACTGTGGTCACAATGTGAGGTCACTGCACACTCACT
>NW_015548254.1:1367208-1377747 GCF_001515605.1 Sinocyclocheilus anshuiensis
GAGGATCACAGTATGAGGATCGTTTGAGTTCCCAATGAGCTCACATACTACTCACACCGTGAGGATCACAGCATGAGGATCGTGTGATGTCACTGTGATCATCGCATGATCTCACGTGTTGACTGGGGCTTTTAACTCGCCCTCGATGCCACCTGACATTCTTCCGTTAGTACAGCCCCCCACTCATCTTACAAAATACAACAAAAATGATACCTTGCAGTCTTTCCAATATATCAAAGAGAATTATATACACACAAGTCTTTTCTGACTCCGTTGTCTAACGTAGCGTTTTCAACATTTCACCAGTTCTCCACCGCGCTTCTTAGATATTCTTCAGCAACCTCGGGTGAGTCGAAGGTCTTTGTTTCTTTATCCCTCACGGTCACGATGAACTTGGAAGGAAAACGAAATCCGCATCTCACTTCATGCTCCCAGCATTTCTTCTGTATGTTGTCGAACTTCTGTCTCTGTTTCAAGAAGTCAACGGCGAGATCTGGAAAAATACGTATCGCTTTGCCATCGTATTGCAGAGGTTTCGATCTTGCCAATTGCAAAATTTGTTCTTTCACTTGGTAGTGATGGATTCGGGCAATAATTGCCCGAGTGCGGCCATCTCTTAGTGGTTGTGGCGAACGGTGTGCCCTGTCGATCTGAATTGGACGGTCAAAGTTCTCCTCGCCCAGCATATTGGCCAGAAGCTTTGTGACAAACTCAGTAGGTTTACCATTTTCAGCGCCTTCTTTTATACCGACAATTCGAATGTTTTGTCGTCGAGATCTTGACTCCAAGTCACAGGTTTTTTCCTTAAGTTTTTCACATTCCGCCTCCAGGTGTGCACACTGTTTCTCAAGTGACTCGATGCGGGTTTCGTGAACTTTTGCAGTCTCTTCCGTCACTGTCACTCTGGAAGAAATGTTAGCGATGGATACGTTCAACTCTGTTAAGGTAGATGAAAGGACATCAAACTTTCTGTCAAAGGATCCGTTCAATTTCGCTATTGCTTCCATTATGTCTGTGTTCGTTGGCATCGTTGCTTCAGCGCTAGTTTGATTAGCATTAGCCAGCGGCTTTTCATGAACATTGTCGGAGCCTCCCGCATCTTCTGTATTCGATTTTTCAGTTTTCTTATGCTTTGACGGCATTGTTCAGAATGTCAAGTTAACAACTTGTGGTATTTAAACGGCTACAAGGTGGATTGAGAGCAAATATTATAGACTCGTGGAGAGCTATAAAAAAACAGGTTTACTCCATTCAGTGCCGGAAGCGCGCCCCTAAATACAACATTTTAATGTAGAAATATTAAATGATTGCAAAAATGAAATAATGAGCTACTTTTTAAAATATGAAACTACAAACGTCAGTAGGTGGCAGCAAGTGACTGTCTTAATGAGTGAGTTGAATCCTTAAAATCAACTGATTAGTTTAAAATGCTAATTCATTTAACTTAGCAAACGACTGTACTTATAGTCTGTTTGAACCATTTACTGGTCCGTGTAATGCTGATAAACAAAACACTGTGTTGCTCGGAGATGCATTGATGGAGCAAAACAGAATTTTGTGTCTGAAAGTTACTCAGTAACTTGTTCTTTATTGTACATTTGTGATCCTGCAGATATTCGGAAAAACAGGACTCTAGTTTGTGTGATAGGCTAACTCCTATATCGTAGGCATTCACTCATTAAATGCAGGGTTCGTTCAACCAATACATTTCCATGACTTTTAAGGCAATATTTATGACCTAATGCTCCATTATTTTACAGAAATGTTCAGATTTATCATAGCATATGCTAAGGAAAATTAATGATTATTAATGCTATATGTTTGCTTTCTAATAACCACAGGCTGCGACTGTGCCAGACGTTACTTCATGCAGAGAACATAAGTTACATAATCACATAAATGAATGCCAGAATGTTAAGTATTGTAATTTGCTTAGCCAGTATTATAAATTAAACTCAGGACCTGGGGCCCGTTCTTCGTACGTCGCTAACTCAGTTAGCTGAATTTGATTGTTGACGATTTGGCATGATCTTGGATTGTTTGGTTCTTCGAAGCTCATCCCGGAGTTGCTGTCATAGCAACAGGTCCGTAAATTTAAACCTGATCGGGAGCAGGCTTATTTCATGTAAACAGGATTAGATTGCATCTTTTTAAGCAGAATTGATACTTAAATTGATTGCAGAATTGCAGAATTGATATCTGTCCGCTACCACCGCTACTTTATTACAAGAGTACCCTACTAATCCAGGGACAATAATTTAAAATAATAATAATTAAAAAATAATTTTAAGATAATATAACAATGTTGTGTAGTCGTTAATACTATAGACACAGGCAGTTTTACTCACTGAAATATTTATTAGTCATAAAATTATTACTTCGTAATGGTATTCGAGTCTTACACACATGCTATACAGATAATGTAGAGTCGTGCATTAATTTGAGTGATGACAGCTATTATGGGAGTGGTTTGATGGAGTGCAGGAAATGCAGATAACATGATCTTGACCCTTAAGACACTTTAATTACACAAGCTTCAGTCTGGATCCAGAACACTTGAGATGAGATGATGCCAACCCCTCAGAGGACCTCAGATGATGCCAACCCTGAAACAACATACAGAACTACCAAATTTTGCTATAAGTTTGATTGCATCATATAATAATTGCTGTTAATAGTGTTCATCGTCTGTTTGATTATGTCTTTAATTGACTTTTCCGTACATTTCTGCCATATGTACATTAACTGACAGTCACCACTGATAAGCTACCACTAAATATTTTACAAAAATAAATAAAAAAATTACAACACATTTGTATCCTTGTGCTATTGCTAGTAATTGTTCATTTATTACTGACCGTTTAATTGTATTTATGTGACATTATTTATTAAAATGCAAGGGTACTTGAGTCAGAAACAATGAAAACAATAACTTTTTCTCAAGGTGTTTGCGAGGCGGCTTCATGTGCGGGCGCTTTGGATATGACCGTGAGCACCCAGAAAACTAGTTTGGAGCGCGCAAATACCGAATAGTTTAGATGCGCTGATGTGAGGCAATTTTGAGAGAGTGAGAGCCAGAAGACGCGGTACAGCTGAACCACTCATGCTGTTTTCAAATTACTGAATTAATCTGATATTCTGTGTGAATTTTTTAACTCATCTGACCTATATTGTATATTAAATAAATGTTTGCGGGAATTTTGTGCGAAACCTGCAGGAATGAGTAAAACCAAAATGCGCAATCCCGCACATCCCCAGGACATGATTAAACATATATTCTATTATATAGAGATTTGTAAAATACATTTCCATGACTTTTCCAAAGCTTTCTGGGTTTTTCATGACCCTGTAAATGGCTATTTTTATTTTTTTTTATCGTTTTGATGACATTTCTGCTCCACTTTGTGTGATGGAGGCGGGACAAAGTCCCTGTAAGATATTAGGGTATTTTATAGTCTTTGGACGTGAGAGAGCGCTCAGAACTCTTCAGATTAATTTAGTGGAAAATTAATATAATATAGAATCATCCTCTGTAAAGAAATGAGTCGTGAACGTGAGAATTTATCATTATCTTTCTAAATGTGCGCTCTTTTGGCCTAAAGGCTTAATGGAACTGTTTAATGTAGTCATGTGATCACAAATTAATCGGCGGTTCGGCACAGACGTGATTTAATACGTGTGTCCTTTTTCTATGTGAAAAAAATCATAAATTCCAGTTTATGCTGTTTGATTATGGCTTCGAAAGTCGTAGTTGGAAGTTGTTAGCCACGGCTGGCCCATGTGCGCAGTTGAAATGCGGCTAATAATTTCTGACTGGCACATAACTGAACAAATCAAAAAAATGTAAACGGGTTAAGGCGGGGTGCAGCCCATTCAAGCCCAATGGTAAGTCTGGCCATGCACATCACATATCATATTTCATTTCAAGCATGCTGTTCTCAGACACTATTGTCTCCATGGTAACCAAGTTATATATATATAATCTCTTTTTATAGTTTTTGTTTTTAATAAATTCAACCCCTGGGACATATAAAAGCCTGTAGTTGAAGAAAACCCCATACAGTATGTGTGGTCAGTGCTGAAATGGATTTAAAAGTACAGGAATGTATCATACGGTATTTCACTGACCTCAAGCCAGAGTTTGATAATACACTGGGGTATATTCCATATGCAAAAGGCCAAGACATCTGAATCATCTGAAGTGGTCATAGATGTTTCCTGGGAGGCTAAAAATTAAAGGACTGACAAGAGTACAGTCTCGCAAAGACCAGAAATAACCACAAATGACACGGGTTTACTGTCAAAAACACTAGTATGCCTTGGATGATTATAAAATGTCTCCACAATTAGGCACATTACATGTGATGGGAACTGGAGATGAATCTTCAGAAAGAAAATGTATGATTTTTTTCTTTCCCCTGACTGGTCATGTTAGATTTGGAAGGTCATTTCCACCACATAAGAAAAAAAAAAGTTGAAATGATGACATATAAAGTAATAATTATGAGATAAAAATGTAACATTATGACATAAACCAAAATTATGACAGTCATAATTATGATATAAGTCGAGATATGAAAAATCATAATTATGAGATATGACAAATCGAAATTATGACATACTAATTCATAATTATGAGATAAGTCGAGATATGACTAATCAAAATTATGACGTACTAATTCATAATTATGAGAAGTCGAGATATAACAAATCCAAATTATGACAGTCATGATTATGAGATAAGTCGAGATATGAAAAATCGAAATTATAACATACTAATTCATAATTATGAGATATGTAAATATGAGAAATCAAAATTAACATACTAAGTAATAATTATGAGATAAGCCGAGATATAAATAAAAATGATAACATACTAATTCATAATTATGAGAAATCAAGATATGAAAAATCTAAATTATGACATACTAATTAATAATTATGATATAAGTCGAAATATGACAAATCTAAATTAACATACTAAGTCATAATTATGAGATAAGTGACTAATTGAAATTGACATACTAAGTCATAATTATAAAATAAAAAGTAAAAATGATAGCATAAATCAAAATTGTTATACTAAGTCATAATTATGAGATGAGCTGAAATTAAGACAATTTTACATTACGACAGTCATAATTATGAGATAAGCCGAAATTAAGACAATTTTACATTACGACAGTCATAATTCTGAGATAAAAAGTCTAAATTGTTATATAAAAACACAATTATGACATGCTGAAATTGAGATAAAACGTCAAGAAAAAAAATCACAATTTCAACTTGTCAATTATTTTTGTCAGAATTCTGATTCAAGCAAATTATGACTTTATCTCAATTTCAACTCATAATTATGACAAGTGTAATAAATGATAAATACAAAACAAGCACATTTATTTTTATTTTTTTTTGTCCATACAATGATATTATATCATTATATCAAAATTATTAAGTCATGTTGTGAACAATTTTAAATATTGAATATTCTCGTTGAGGGTAATTCACTAAAAACTGTGAAATGATAACTGTTAACTGTTAACTGTTTTTGTCCATAAAATGAAAGTCAACATCAACTGTGGACCCCATAAATTTTCATTGTATGGACATAAAACCCAACAAAATAACTGTTCGCTTCTTTCGTGACTCAAGTTACTGCTGTATTGGAGCGCACATAAAACTGTCATCTTTTATATTCAATAAATGATTGTTTGATAACAGTATAATTCCAGGATCACAGGTGGAATCAAAGCGTCCATTAGCTGCCTGTCAGATGGATGACAGCGAAAGCTGTGTTCAATAAAAAAGATAAAAACGCAAGAGAGCTGTGACCCTGGTCCAGGCGAAGAGACATGAAGTCAGGCGTCAAAATAATTTTCATAGCAGATTAAGCTGGCAGCCGGGCCGTTTCAGGGCAGCAAACATTCTGTATTAGGATCAGCGCTTATGTGCCCGTTAAGATGATTGCGTTTCGGGGAAAGATGCTTTCCGTGTGTTTATTGAACACAAGGATTTATCTGATCCTCTCGGTCAACTTAGATCATTTAATGCTGCGGGGCTTCTCATCTAATGAGTTCCAATGCAATACATATCAACTATAATACTGTCATCTAAAGCGAAATACAAGCAGCAGATTCATATTTATCACTTTTTTTGTTTTAGACACCTCATGTATGCTAATGTTTAATAATCTTTTTCATTTAAATTAAATGGATAAATTAAAGTACATAATAATTGATTTAGTTGCAAAAACTTTGTACATTCCAATACAAGATTTGGAAGACCACGATTAAACTGTATAAAAAATTTATAAAATATTTAATAAAAAATTATTTATGAAAGAATGTGAGTTGGGATGGCAGACACATTGGGTTGGTTGGCACATGGAGTGTAATATAAGATAGATATCATGTTACTCAACAGCCTATTTAAAGTGCTTTAAACAGCAACTGAAACAGTCAAAAAAGTGATTGAAGTGGTTTAAAAAAATAAGAATATATTTTTTAAGTGTTTGTTGCTTTTGTCTTGCAACCAAACCATTTTAATATTGTGCCAACATCCCTGTGCTCGGGCAGTTTGGCTAAATTGCACACAATGTAGAAAAACGGTATATATTTTAAGAGTAAGCAATTTTGCATAAATTTGTACATTTAGATTCATACGGGAAAAAAAATAAAATAATACTAAAGCATGAAGGTCCACCTTGAAACCTAAACCTGGGCCATTAGAACGTAGAAAAACAAATGAATGAGACTGTACAATTTCATATGAATTTGCCAACAAAACGTCAAATAGTTACGAATTGCCATGAGAGCATGTTGGATATCATAACTTTAGTCATTAGTAACAGAATTTAGGATATTTTATGTCATTAAATATGCCTGCTTTTTTATCTAAAAAAAATTATGATTTCTTTTGCAGATAGTTGACTCATGAATATTAATTAGGCTACCTAAAATGTGTCCTCCTAGCAATTAATTTACATTGCCTAATTAATATTCTTGAGTCATAGACATTCATGCTGTCTTGGTATTGAGATACAATATCAAGCCAGTTTTATGTTTACTTGAAATTATTATAATATTAAATTACGGATCTAAAATGTTTGGTGTAGTTGGCAGGATCTAGTAGTAGATCTAACTGAAATATCAACAGTTTGACATCAAAATATATTTCTGAGTGAATAAAATCATTTATTATTTAAATTTTATTTATTTTTTTCCCCTCTCCTTTATACATGATTATATTGTGTTTGATTTCATTTGATATGTAATCGTTTAACTTGCAGCCCATTCAAGCCCAATGGTAAGTCTGGCCATGCACATCACATATCATATTTCATTTCAAGCATGCTGTTCTCAGACACTATTGTCTCCATGGTAACCAAGTTGACAAAAATATAATAATAATAATAATAATAATACAACATTATTAGGCGCAAAATTGTTGGCCATAAATGGAGATAATGCTAGGGAGACTTGTAATTTAAAGGAAATTGATCAAAATCAAATACTAAAATAGACAACAGTTATTTTAAATTATAATAATATTTCACAATATTTCTGTTTTTAACTGTATTTTTTGATTTTTTGAATTTTTGATCTTTTTTATATGAACATGTTTGAGTATGACCTTCATATATATATATATATATATATATATATATATATATATATGTTTACTTGAAATTATTATAATATTAAATTACGGATCTAAAATGTTTGGTGTAGTTGGCAGGATCTAGTAGTAGATCTAACTGAAATATCAACAGTTTGACATCAAAATATATTTCTGAGTGAATAAAATCATTTATTATTTAAATTTTATTTATTTTTTTCCCCTCTCCTTTATACATGATTATATTGTGTTTGATTTCATTTGATATGTAATCGTTTAACTTCCTCTCTATGGTTTGTCTTGTGTAGAACGACCAGGTGATTGTTATTTGACTAATTAATTGCTGCTCAAAATGAACTCAGATTGTGTGTTACTCACACCCTGACGAAGGCAAAATAGCCGCAATACGTAGGTGTGCACTTGTCACCTGTTCTTAAAACTTATAGCCATAATGAAATAAAGGCTTTTTAAAACTTTTTGAATAAGATTCAGGTGCCTTGGACTACTATTATTCTTATGAGTTGAATCATCCCTTGCACCCAAAGAGCACCGAGACTAGAAACCCAATACCCCGTGCAGCACTTCTCTTGCATTCTTTATTTTGAGGAACTTTTGTATGAATTTGTAGGTTTGATTCAAATGGCAACGTATGGTTTTTGGGAAAAACTAAGCATGAATGTCACACCTATACCTAACTCTCAGCGGGCCATTAACAAAACGCACAAAAACATATGAATGAGATTGTGCGGATTCTCACGGGGGTAGTCAAAACTGAAATATCAACAGGTTGACATCAAAATATAATTAGAAGTGAATAAAATCATTCAAATAATTGTGATTTGTTTAACAGAATAATACATTTCAAATTTAATAGGTCTCTGGATATGTATGGATCAGAGCAAGGACACTTTGACCCATTTGAAATAACATCAGGTGCAAAAAAACTAAACAAAACATCAAATTATGGCTTATATTTGAAAAGTGCTTGTAATGTGAGCCAAGAGATGCAAGACATATTTCAGACAATGGGCTGAAAGCGGCCTTGGGTTACACAAATGTAATAATTTTCATAAATTAATTTGCTAAACGATTTTGCTAAACAATTCTTATAAGACACCAATATGTACAATACGTGGCAGATTATACAATTGTACATTGTGAACAAATAGCTCCTTTTTAAAAACTGGGCTGGCATTGTCCTTCCTGTGAATTTGAGTAAGCTCTGATGCTGCTCCAGATTCCTCAGTGGAAAAGCATGTAGCTGGTTCTTGAATGAGAATAAGGGCTGAATATCTGCATGGTCAGCAAAACTATTTTTGCTTCCCCCATCGGTTTGCACAACGGTAAACACTATCTAGGTTAGTTGGGGTGGGGAGTAGCCTAGAACTTTCTTATTCTATAAGGGAACACCAAGGGGATGAAAAGAGAATCCAGGAGCAACGATTTTCTCAGGTACAAATAAAGCGGGACTTTGTCTTTGTCCGCCGCTTCTTTAGTTGATTATTGAATAACCTCACTCTCATTTGCAACTGAAAGGCAATTCTGGATTTTAAAAAATGAAGAGAAATTATTCAACAAGTGAGCAATTTAGTGGAGTGTGACTGGAGAGTGCATTAACTTAGCATTGAATGTTTTGAATGATTTTTCTGAAAATGGTTGATGTAGCGTAAGCAGTAAGAAGCTAATCCATCTCAGCAGGGATCTCTCATGTAGGTTGTTTTCAACAAGCCACAGACAACCAGGAAGGATAAGCCCAATCTTGCCTGCAATTTTCCCCAACAAGCTTTCCAAATCCATTTGTCAAAGAAAGAGTTAGTCTTTGGATTTCCATCAGACCAATTTGTTTGAGCCTCCATGACCTCAATGCACGAGAACCGAACTGTACCTGCCAAGACAGGATCTACCCGGGGATTTCACATCCTAATCAGACACGGATGTCTATAGTCTAATCAAATCTTTTACTTCTCAAACTGACTAAAAGAAAAGAGAAATGTTGAGTAGCTTGAAATGACATACAGAGCTGGAGTTTTACATTATCTGAAGATAAAACTATTGGTGCTCGTGCTAAAGTTGTCGATATCGTCCTTCCTCAACAAAAAATAATGAAAAACAATCAGACAATGTGATTTGTTCCAGCTAATGAAAAGAGCTTTTCTCAACCAGTTAGCACTATGCTAAGCTGTTATCTCATGAAAAAGTAGACTTTAGCACACTTTTAATAAGAGCACTTATCACAAAAATAATATACTGAATGTAAAGTTTTTCAGACACCTAACTGCAAGTTAATTGCAATTAATGAAAATGTATTATTCAAATCATATTAAATTCAGTTAGCTGAACTTTAGAGTGTTTTTTGAACAGAAGACAGAACAAGATAAGACAAAACCAAACAATACAAAACAAGACAAGATAAGACAGAAAAAGTTAAGACAAAACATAACACTAAAAAACAAAACAAGACGACATAAGCCAAAAAACAAAAAAACAAATCAAGAGAGGACAAGACAAGGCAAAACTAAACCAAACAATACAAGACAAGACAAAACAAGACAAAACGAAAAGACAGATCAAGACAAGACAAAACCAAACAATACAAGACCAGACAATTAAAAAAACACAAAACAAGACAAAACAAAACAAAACAAAACAAAACAAAACAAAACAAAACAAAACAAAACAAAACAAAACAAGACAAAACAAAACAAAACAAAACAAAACAAAACAAAACAAAACAAAACAAAACAAAACAAAACAAAACAAAACAAAACAAAACAAAACAAAACAAAACAAAACAAAACAAAACAAAACAAAACAAAACAAAACAAAACAAAACAAAACAAAACAAAACAAAACAAAACAAAACAAGAGAAGACAGATCAAGACAAGACAAAACCAAACAATACAAGAAAAGACAATTAAAAA
>NW_015548254.1:1378136-1409667 GCF_001515605.1 Sinocyclocheilus anshuiensis
AAAGCTTGAGCCCGCCAAAAAACAAAACAAAACAAGACGAGACGAGACAAAACAAGACAAAACAAAACAAAACAAAACAAAACAAAACAAAACAAAACAAAACAAAACAAAACAAAACAAGAGAAGACAGATCAAGACAAGACAAAACCAAACAATACAAGACAAGACAATTAAAAAAGCACAAAACAAAACAAGAGAAGACAGATCAAGACAAGACAAGACAAAACCAAACCAAAGAAAACAAGACAGAAAAAGACAAAACAAAACCAAACAAGACAAGACATAAAACAAAGACTAAGCTGTTAGGTTTCTTATTGAAGGCTTACTGGAAACCCAAATAAAGGAAAACATGCAGTTCAGGCATTTTAGCTTGGATATTCGATATTTAACTATTATGCATTTGCTGTGGTGTTCTGGTTGAATGTGTACTGGCCAAAGTCAAAGCCAAGATTCTATAATATTATGGACCCTAGGTATGGTTTGTGGATTTTTATTTATTTATTTATTTATTTTTGGCTGTTTTATCATCTGCCAGGCAGAACATCAATAGAAAAACACCTGGTTTGAACAACCCCCTAAGTGTGAGGAATAATAACAGTGATGCTTTCCCTAACAAACACCAACAAACCAATGCAAGCCATATTTGAATCAAAGTGGATTTTGTCTAGTCTAGATTTTCCCAGTTGTTTCCCAGACTCAGGGTGACCCGTACAGTCAAAATCAGTGCTCTGAAATATTAGCTGCTCATTTTTCCTCTGTATACTGAAGCTATAATGATGAATGAAATCGCTTTTCCCCACCATTTCACTTCAGGGTGTATGTAATATGTTGCTATGGCAACCATATATTCCAATGTTTCATACAAGCCTAGCACCATTATAATGCTGCTATCTAACACTGCAAGCACTAATGAAATTGCACATTATTTTAATATACAACAAGTTTTAATCAAAATAAACCATGAAATAGAAAGGACGGACTTAAAACAACAATTAAGAAATATTTATGAGACCACTAAGCAGTGGTCTCACACTTTTGGACCCTGTATAGAGATGAATTGAGAATTGCTTGCTTTTAATGGCTTACATATCAAAGTGACGAACACATCGAAGTCACGTTAGCCTATTTATTTCAGAAATGTCTCATTTAAAGTTATCACAGGTAAAAACAGGGTTAAAAATTGACCATACTTCCCAAGCTGATTAATCACAGTATAATTAAGACAATTATTTTGTATTACAAGCTAAGTTTAAATATGCAAATACAGTTTTGTCTAATTAAATATGCCCTAATTTGCATAATTTTCCAGAACACTGGACAAAAACAGGTTCAAAAGTCTTGTTTCATTATGTTGACATATTAAAGGCTTTTAGATGGGATTTGGTTTATCTTATCACTATATAAATCAGAAAATACTGTCAAAAGCCTGACACACACACACACACACACACACTACATTTTCACCATGTTTTTAGAAATAAAATGTTAAATAATTCAGGTTAATTATATATGAACAAATCCCTCTGTAAAAAAAACCTTTAGAATATAGATAGGAATTAAACTGGAAGGTTTGGTGTATGTTAAATTAGTGCTGCTGAAGTGAAGATTTTTAGAAAAACCATGTTAAAATATGAGTGTAACACATGATATACATGACACTTTCATTTACACGTTCATTTGTTCACCTCTCAATCATCATTGTATTTCATTGCATTATATGTTTTGCCCCCTACAATAAAAAAACTACAGAGCTTTGATAAAACTAAACACTTAAATATCATTTTACTAAGACATATTATTGGGAGATGTAGAGTGACAACTGATTTTTATATTCATTTCATACAAGTATCTGTTATATTGTTAGAAAGATCTTATTGATTCACATTACAAGTTATCAGAATTTCATCTTACTTTTTGGCCATATTAATATCAGCAACTGCATTTTATTTTTCAGTTTGGGCCTTGAATTAAATTGAGGTGTTTTTTTTCTCCTCAAGTTTGAGCTCCACATTCTCACTATATCATACATTATGAGACAAAAACCTGGTGTATAAAATATAATACTCAACAAAAACACATCTGCAATTATTTATTATTATTAATATTATTATTTTATATTTTGTCTAATAGCTCGATAAACTGTTTAATAATTTTTTTTTTTCATATTTCAGGCTTTAGAGGGTTAAAGATATGTATTGTAATTGAAATCTACAGACGTAAATGCAAAAAGTGTAACAAAATAAACATTTAAATGTATATTTTAGATGTTTTCTTTCCTCTTGTTTGAAAGACAACATGATCAAAAATCACCTAAAATTAAAACACTGTACACTGAGAAAAAAAACTGGTATAGACATCATCCGCTGGAACGCCACTCTCTCGTGAAAGCGCGTGCGACAGTTAGCGGAAGCTAGAGATTACTGTTAAGTTTTACTAAGTTTTAAATATGGATATTTTTCTTACACAAACGCATCGCTTCAGAAGGCTTCATTAACCCCCGGAACCGTGTGTGACAATTTTTTATAATGGATGGATGCACTTTTTTGTGCTTTAAAATCTCACCATTCACTGCCATGAAGCTTGGAAGAGCCAGGACATTTTTTAATATAACTTCGATTAAATTTGTCTGAATGAAGAAAGTCATAGACACCTAGGATGGCTTGAGGGTGAGTAAATCATGGGGTAATTTTCATTTTTGGGTGAACTATACCTTTAACATCTTTTGTATTAGCATGCAAACAGCTAATCGGTTTGTTGAGGATGCTCATAATGCACCCAGCACTTTCAAACGAGAAAAGCGTTAATGAGTAAACGTAATGACTCACTGATGTGAGGAATCTGCCATTAAACACCTACACACTGCTTGCTGTAGTGCGTCGGGTTTCATTTTCTCTTATTTATGCTCTTGATCTGGTAAGTGAGAGACATAAAGTGCACAGGGGGTCAAGGATGTGTTGTTGTTGTTTTTTTTGTGTGGTGTGGTGAGGAGAGACAAACATCCGGTGTTGTATTGAAGAGGTAATCACCTTTATCCGTTCTGCCACCTAACCCTCTTCAGGTTATTGATAAACAGCCAGTACTCATTACCTCTCAGCGGAGGTTCCTCTCCGTCCGCTCTGCCTGATGAAACAAGGGACACCTTAAACACAGAGACCTACTTTCCTGGATTCGGGCTCGGATGTCGCTTTACCTTAATCTGGGCTGTCAGAAAGGGAGCTCTTGTTTGGCTAAAGACAGAGAGGGATCTATCTGAGAGCCACAAAACGTTTTTTTTTCTGTGTGGGTCAGAGCAAACGTGGATTGGTGCTGGATGGCCCTGATGAAAACCAGATAAAGCCTGCTGGAAGAGTCTCCCCCACTGATAGATGGACAGAACAATCACTCAGCTCAGCTCTCCTGCAGCACCAGTGCTTTTTCATCAGTCTGCGGGAATAAAGTGCTTTCATCAATGTGTTGTGATATTAATTTCTCACACAAAGCCTGATTCTGATATTCTATATGAGTTTTGCTTTAAATTACACTAGAATGAAAAACATGATCAATGATCAATTCTATCTATATAAATATCCTATTAAAATATAAACAAATGAAAACAAATATACTGTATATATAAATAAAAAGGCCCCTCTAAAAATGAAAAATAAAATAATGTAATAAATTGTGTATATTAGTATTACAATCCAATGTGACACACACACACACACACACACACACACACACACATATATATATATATATATATATATATAGAGAGAGAGAGAGAGAGAGAGAGAGACATCATTAAATTATCCTAAAAATAAAAAAAGACCTTAAGCAATGGCCTACATTTAAAATAAATACATATTTTTAAATAATAAAATTATATAAAACTATTCTAAGAAATTATTCTAAGAGTGAAAATAAGGTCTTAACTTATAAATGTCTTAACATATAAATATGAATAAATGTGAAAACAAATTAATAAATAAATCATTCAATTATCCTAATGATAACAATAAAGAAAGTCTTAAGCAATGGGCTATATAAGTAGTGTAATGCTAAATAAATATAAATAAATGGAAATAAATTGTTAATTAAAAAAAGTCCTAATTGAATGATACTAATGCCCGGTTCAGACTACACGATTTTAGCCTGATTTTGCCACGATTTGCTTGACGTAGGGTGTCGTGGGGATTCGTAAATGACAATGGGCGTCAGGATGCAAGATTTCATTGTCTCAGCATGTATAGTGTGTCATAGTGGACGACAACCGATTCCGCGTCTGCGATGCTTCACGACATCACGACAGAAAGACTAGCATGTTTAATTTCTTTTCCGTCATCCACAACGAGTTCTGTCACATTGGTGACGTTGACCAATAGCAGCACAGAAGCGCTTTCATACACAGGTTTCAAACATGGCGAAACGAAAGAGAGATGATGGTGCTGCTAGGTGGAATTATGAGATGGAGGACAGGTTCGTGGAGCTGTGGCAACAGTACTCCTGCCTGTATGATGTGTCATCGAGGGACTACCACGACAGAACAAAGAAAGAAAAATGCTGGCGAACTATAGCGGAAGCGCCTTCTCGATGACATCACGGGCGTCGGTAAAGACGGCACGTGATGAATGGTCGGGAAGCAACGTGTAGTCTGACATGTTTCTTGTCCACGCCACGACAAGATTTTAGGAGTCAAAATCGTGTAATCTGACACAGTGACTATCGTGACCGACAAAAATATTGTGTAGTCTGAACCCGGCATAAGAATGAAAACACGATCTTAAGCCATGGCTCACACTGTGCGATTTTGGCCACGATTTGGTTGTCTGAGACAAAGTTTGAAAATCCTAAAAGATTTCTATAATCCTAGGCTAAAATCTGTAGTGTTTGATCGTTAGTTTGACATGTTCACCAACAGCCGATTAATGGCCGTTGCGATCAAATTTGACCTCCGACAAACTTCTGGCAGTGTCAGAAGATTTGGCGCACAGTCCTGCAGTGTGACTTCTCCTACGACGAACGTGAAACTGTCTTCGTTTTTCAAGACAAGCCATGATCAGAATTAATGCTAGAGATTTATTCTAACCGCATAAACTCCGGCGCTCTCGTCCTCCGCTCACGGAATTCATATGATTCGTTGCCTATGCTATGATAAACACCGGTTGCGCTGCTGTTTTCATGTGGGCGTGTAGTGCTGCTTGCACTATTCAGCATAAATACGCCGGTATTGCCGCCATTCATATACTTTTAATGATAGCCAACATTACAGTCCCATGTGCAATGCAGCTCGCAGTCACTGAACGTGTATGGGTTGATAATGTAGAACTCCGGACAAGTTTTCTTGCACGCACCCATTTTTGGGACTGTCGTACAGTCTGACATTAATGACAACTGAGATCCTACAGTGTGACATGATCATCATGTTCGTACAGTCTGACAAGCAATGTTCACCGACAGCCGATTAATGGCCATTGCGATCAAATTTTACCTCCGACGAACTTCTGGCAGTGTCAGAAGTTTTGGCGCACAGTCCTGCAGTGTGACATCTCCTACGACGAATGTCAAATTATCTCAGTTTTTCCAGAATTAATGCTAGAGATTTCTTCTAACCGCATAAACTCCGGCGCTCCTGTCCTCCGCTCACGGAATTCATCTGATATATTGCCTTTGCTATGATAAACACCGGTTGCGCTGCTGTTTTCGTGTGGGTGTGTAGTGCTGCTTGCACTATTCAGCATAAATACGCCGGTATTGCCGCCATTCATATACTTTTAATGATAGCCAACATTACAGTCCCATGTGCAATGCAGCTCGCAGTCACTGAACGTGTATGGGTTGATAATGTAGAACTCCGGACATGTTTTCTTGCACGCACCCGTTTTTAATGCATCTTGACTGTTGTACAGTCTGACATTAATGACAACTGAGATCCCAAAGTGTGACATGATCATCATGTTCATACAGCCTGACAAGTACAATCCTAAAGGACTTTTAAAAAAATTGCACAGTGTGAGCCCGGCTTTAAAGGGATAGTTCACCCACAAATGAAAATTCTGCCATTAATTACTCACCCTCATGTCGTTTCAAAACGGGTTTGAAACGACATGAGGGTGAGTAATTAATGAGTAATTAATAATAAGAATTTTCATTTTTGGGTGAACTAACCCTTTAATCAATTCTGTCTGCATAAATATCCCATAAATATATAGATATAAAAAAAAAATTAATAAAATATAAAATACTTCATTCAATTATTCTAAAATCTTAATCTATTCAAGTATGAAAATCCTAATTATCTGAATGTATGAATATACAATACAAATATAAACATTCTATTGTAATAATTATGAATATAAATAAATAAATAACCCTCTTAAAACTAATTCTGTCTGTATAAATATCCTATTAATAAATAGATGAAATGTAAGTAGTCTTCATTAAATTATTCTAAAATCTTAATGGACTATACAAGTATTAAAATCCTCCACCAAGCACTTACACAGATACACACAGGAGTGTTTGAAAGCCGGATCCGTCTATGAGCAGATATATCAGGGATCCGCTGATAGACGCGGCTTTCAATCGCTCCCGTGTGTATCTGTGTAAGCACTCTTTGAAGAGCATGAAGCGATGATCATTGTAGCCGTTTCAGAGCTGTTTCAGAATCCGCTCAACAGCGCTCAAAATGCTAGCAGGAATTGCTGGTATTGTCACATTTTTAAAATTTCAGTACCGACTTCGGTACTTTTGACAACACTACTAGCTAGTCGTCAAAAAAGCACATCCCTTCAATCCTATTTCAAGATTTGAAATACAGTGCAAAAGTTGTTGCTTTTTTGGGTCACTGTTACTTTCACTAAATGGAAAAGAGCTGCATGAACATTTCTGCTAAATATCTCCTTTAGTGGTCAATGGAAAAAAGTCAGTCATACGTGTTTGTAATAACATGAGGATTAATAAATGATAAAAACTTTCATTTTGTGTCAGTTAACCCTGTGATGATGAGTCAAACAGCTCTTAATATGGTGGTTACGTAGCTTGAGTCAGTATCTCGGCACTCAGTGCTGTAAGTGGGGAAATGACAAAACAACACAAGCCATCTCACCTTTTACCGCCACAGACGTAACGTGACAAATGGTGCCACATCCATCTCATTTTCCCTGCCAGTGATTTCCGGTGTCTTTAAGCCCTGGAGTCTGTTTGATAAGAATTTGATTACTGTTTCTTCTTGCAGAAATTGAACACCGATGGCTACCGGCACAGAAAATTCCTTATCTGGGATTCTGGCTGTGGTCGTGCGCCTATTTCAATTCCCCCAAGGAATGGATCCTGGGAACGGTAACTACAAAACAATCCAAAATAGATCATGTTAATCTGTACAAGCATGTTCATGGGAGAAAAGGTAGGATACCCTTGAAATTAGATATTTGCCCCCAAAATGTAATGATGTTTGGTGTGCAAATTGCATTTTATCTCATTTTCATTTTCCAGGGAAATGAGAAAAGACTGATAAACTAACGCGACTAATAAATGTTTTCAACATGTTTATTTCTTTCTATATTGACCAAACAACAAAAGTCATTATTAAAATTGAAATGTGTGATTTCTGTGGCACTAACTTCCAAACGGTTTTGCAAAAACTAGCAGCCTTTACCAATAATTATGATTTTTTTTAGATTTTGAAGAGACGTCTCTAATGCTCACTAAAGCTGCATTTATTTGATCATAAATATAGCAAAAACAGGAATATTGTAAAATGTTATTACAACTTAAAATAACCATGTACTGTTTTAATATATTATAAAATGTAATTTATTCTTGTGATGGAAAAGTTAAATTTTGAGCATCATTACTCCAGTCTTCAATGTCACATGATCCTTCAGAAATGACCACACATACTTGTTCAGTAAATCACTAAACATTATTATTTACATGATTCCACATTATATTTATGAGCCAAACCGATCTATTCATTTATTTAAAAAAAATATGTATAAAGCACAATTAATGCATACAATAACTTGAATATTTTTGATTTCTGTATAAAAAATTTGAAATTCTTTATTTAAATAAAGTCAGAAATATTGGGGAGGTACAACTGTCCTGATACAATGATATAGTAAAAAAAAAAAAAAGATTAAAAATAAATATATAAATAAATAAAATAAATTCTTGAAAAGGAAAAGCTTGGCAAAAATGTCATACAGAGCAACACCCCGAAAATAATGACATTTATGAATTAACAATATATGATATCCATAAAATTATTTTTTACAACATATTTATTAATTTTCATTAATTTTAAATTTTTATCCAAAATGGTATAATACCACATAAACAAATACAAATATGACATCTCTAATAACCTAGCAAATGCATTTTTTTTTTAATCTGACACTTCTATCCTAATATCTTTTGCAAACAGTACATACACATTTTGAGTTTTCAGTTTTATTAAGCTACACGTTTCTTGTCTAATTCTTTTTTAGTCATGTATTTCAGCATGACTGCTATTTTTTCTTTTTTTCTTTTTATCCGTCTTCATAAATTCATCTGGGTGTCTCCAATCAAAAGCATGCATGCTTGTTTACTTGCTGTAAAATGTTGTGGATTTTAGTCAGAATACATGTGGGCATGTCTCTCAGGACAATGGAGATTTCTCTCTTTTTTTTCCCTCTAAAAAAAGTTTGATTTTGCAGGGAGCAATCCCTGCTGATGCTCAGTGGGGCTGAGCTTTTTGAACCAGAAAGAACAAAGACCCAAAAAAGGCTGCTCTTGACAAGGAGAGGGAAACAAGTAGCGAGGGAGCGCGAGGGGCCACACGCTATACTTGGACATGAAAAAGAAGCCGTGCAGATGAGAGGATATCGCTATAATTTGACATTTGCAGTCGGAGATGAGGTTCAATTTAGAGAGGGTTCTCGAGAATCACAAATTGCACGGCCTCCTTTGGATGAGCTCCCGTGCTCTTTTTCCAATCCACTTCCAATTGCTCATTGCTCGCCTCCGGAAAGGCTGGCTTTGGTTTTCCCTCAGCTGGCGACGTTGTGCGCTATCTCTTGCAGTCCACACAGCCCTAATGGGAAGCTTTAAACGATCTTATCTAATTCCAGTATATAGAGATGGCTACTTTATACTCAACACTGCCACTCCGCAGAGCAGAATTCTCTTATGCATTTTTACTTTTTGCCAGATGTAATTGTGACATAACTGGGATTAGAAAACTTTCATTTGTTTACCTTGTCGTTTCGTAATCCGTTTGTTGGCGTGTTTTGACACAACGCTGGTGAGACATTTAGTAATTAGTGGATGTGGCCACTGGAGATCCTAGAGCAATATTTGATCTCTCTCCCTGCTTTACCTCATCTGCAAACATCCTGGGTTCGATAAGCCCGTCTCAGAGGGAAAATGGAGAGCTGTTATCAGAGCAAACAAACGAGAGTAAAAAATTCAGGACAATATTGGAAACGCCGTCAGTTGCTCTCTCATGCAATGATGACTGCAAGGTAGATAAGAAGTCATACTGAATGAGCATGATGAATGAATTGGAATCTTTTTCCAAAAAAAAAAAAAAAACGACTGCACTTTGCTAACAACACATTGTATTTTGAATATAGGGATGCACAATAACTAAGAACTATTCTAATATGCTGATTTATTATTAGTAATATTGAAAAGAGTTTTGCTGCTTAATAATTTTGTGGAAACCATGATACATGACCATTTAAAAATTTGGGTAAAAAAAAAATAAAAAAAAATTATATAAATGGAGAGCTGTTATCAGAGCAAACAAACGAGAGTAAAAAATTCAGGACAATATTGGAAACGCCGTCAGTTGCTCTCTCATGCAATGATGACTGCAAGGTAGATAAGAAGTCATACTGAATGAGCATGATGAATGAATTGGAATCTTTTTCCAAAAAAAAAAAAAAAACGACTGCACTTTGCTAACAACACATTGTATTTTGAATATAGGGATGCACAATAACTAAGAACTGATAAATAGCCAATATAAAATGTAATGAATTCTATACTGTTTAAATAAACTAAAAACTAAAAGCAATCATTTTAAATGCTATAAGTGACTTTTGGTGTTACACTATAAAGTACAGTATGATAAATGGACATTGATTTTTATTGATTACTGTTTTTTATTAACTTAGGATGTTAGATTATAGAAAAAGTAATCTGAATGTAAAAATAGAGGAAATGAGCATGAACAATTAAATATCCAACATCAACTGATAACAATGAATAATAATAATAATAATAATAATAATAATAAAACTCTAATATTGACTAGAAACTGGTATTTTATTGATATATGATGCATATACCATTGAAATTTGGGGGGAAAAATACATGACCTTTTTATGTACAGAAATCATGGCTGTTATTGTTAAGTAAAAGTATTAAAAAATATATATAAAAAAAAAACTTTTGACAAAAACATTTTTCCTTTTTTCATGTTTATTTCAGTTAGTTTCTAATTTTCATTTAAGTTGAAGTACTAAAGGTACTAAACCTAAAACTGAAATAAAAGAAATGAAGCAACTGTACATATAATATATAAAAAAAAAAAAAAAAACTTACTAAACTAACTAAAATTAAAACGAAAACTAAAAATTAAAGCTAATTCAAAATAGAAATGAATACTATAATAGTATTATTAAAGAATACTAAAATGACACTCTTTCTCTATCAATATTTAATAAAAATACAGAAAAAAAAAACTTTTCCATAAGGAGGGTTTGTAGCACATTGCACCCTACTGTAAATAGACTTGAGGTGTTTTGATGTTCTATACATTACTAAGGACTCAAATTCATGTTTTTAAACCAACACATGGTTTTCAGTGAGTGGAACAAAACTGACAGATAAAAATTATGTGCACATCTGTCATGTCCAATACTCCAAAGATAAAAATTATGAACTAATGAGCCTATTTACAGTACATATGCGAAAGTGCACATAAAATACAGCATAGCTTCTTTAGGTAAGCATCACAGCTTTGCTGACAAAACCCAGTCAGGTGTTCGTAACCAAGCTGTCTTATTCAGCTTACAATAAAGATAATAACTCGTGGCCTAATGCTTAACTTGACAAGACAGGCCAGTAAACAAAACCAGGTTCCACCACAGCAACAGAATAAGCAGAAATTCAACAAACATCCCTCAACTATACAATCATATCAAGTGTTTGGTTTTAGTAGCTGTTGACAGAGAAACATGCTGAAAAGTATGTTTACAATACATTTATGCATGTGGCAGACGTTGTAATCCAAAGCGACTCTCAGCGCATTCAAGGTATAGATATTGTCAGTATATTTGTTCCCTGGGAATGGATCCCACGACCTTGATGCTAGCGCAAAGTCTTATCAGTTGAGCTGCAGGAGACGTTTAGCATTTGTGGCTACAAGAATGCGATTTGATTCATTTCTCCTTCAATTAATTGTTCTGATGTTTGGTTTGGTGCATTGCTTCACTTCAGTGAGTCCCACACCACATGTGCCTTCTGCTAACTTCAGCAATTTGTTTTGTTTGTGTGTTGTGTGGAGTAAAAAATAGCCAATTATGTTTGGACATTTTGATAGGACATCTGTGAGATGTTAAAGTATACATAGACAAAATAATGTAAGGATCCATAAAGCAAACCAACAGACTTCACTTCATTGAGTTTCACGCCACATCTGCAGTCTGCTAACTTTCACAGGCTCGCTTAGCATATCGGCTAGTTTTAGTTTGTAGTGCTGTTTGAAGTGAAACAACCCAATATGTTTCACATTTTCAGTTCTGTGAAATGTGAACTCTATAAGAACTCAAAAAAGTTTTTACAAACAAACAGAAGAAATTTATGAATCTAAAAAGCAAATCAACAGACTTCACTTCACTGAGTTTCACATGTATAGTCTGCTAACATTAGCATAGCAGGCTAGTTTGTTTGTTTTGTTGTATGGAACAAAAAGAGCCAGTTGTTTAGACATTTTGATAAATGTTCTGTGAGAGATTATATCTAAGTATGCAAAAAAGGATTTTACAGACAAAATAATGTTAAGAATCCATAAAGCAAATCAAAAGTCTTCATTTCATTGAGTCACACACCACATGTGTCTTCTGCTAACTTTAACGAGTTAGCTTAGCATGGTAGCTAGTTATTGTTTGTATCAATGTGTGAAGTGAAATGACCCAATATGTTTGGACATTATGATAAAAGCAACAGGCTCCACTTCATTGAGTCTCACACCACATAATGGGTTCGCTTAGCATATAGGCTAGTTTCGTTTTTTACTGTTGTGTTAAGTGAAACAGCCCAATATGTTTACACATTTTCATAAATGTTCTGTGCGATATTAGACAGGTTTATACTAGTTACCCTTATGAAAATTAACCATGGTTTTACTAAAAACAAACAAACAACAAAAACAAAAACAACAACCATGGTTACTAAATAAACCATGGTAATCACAAATTAACCATGGTTTTGCTACACTAACTACAGTTTAACCATGGTATTTGTAGTAAAACTGCGGCTATACACAGTCAATGTCCAAAAAAAAAAAGCTTGTTACTACACTTTTACTATTATAAAACCATGGTTAATTTTCGTAAGGGTATTTCTGGTCCATCTAAATAAACCTTACCCTGCTAGCCACCAGGCATTAGTTGACTAGCATAGTCTCACTAGTTTATTTATTTATTTCACAAACAATCCCCCATATAAGTATTTTTGCTACTCTCTGTAAGGCTACCCTAAATTTTAGCATCTTCAGCATCTCAATATCAACTTAAACAAATTAAAGCAGGAAGTATGCATGAACTGAAAACCAGTTTTAACATCTACATACTGTATCTACTGTGCTTATTCCACAGTTCTTGGCCTCCGTTTTGAAGTAAACAAATTACAGCAGTCCTAGCGCTCAATCTCAGTAAATCATACTTTGGATATCTGCAAACCTTGCAAACACCCTCACATACTGACACTCTCCAAAGTTTGAAGCAGTTCATTATCTATAGGACTCCAACCAAGGCAAAAGTGAAAGGATGACAGCAGGATACAGATATAAGAGCAGAGTCAGAAAAGGAACTAAGGACTGGATACCAAAGAGAAAGAAGCCTGTCAGTCTGGAGGCTCTGGGGAGCAGCGTGTCGCCTGAATCTGCTGCCAATACTTGGGAGAAACCCCCGCCCCAAAAAACCAAGTGAGTATCTTCATACTTTGACAGCTGTCTCATATCTGACTGACGGACAGCCCAAAACAAGCAGTACCACAGATAGCACTAAAGGAGATGAAATTGTTGAAGATGTCTTTACCCTGAGTGTCAAATTCCCAATCTAAGATAGCGATGGCATTTGCTGTTTGCCTTTGCATAAGTTTTTCTCACACACTGCTAAATTCTTCAAAAGACCTGTGGAAAACAAATGCTACGTTTGCTGTGTGCTGTCAGAATGAGAGTCCAAACTGCTGATAAAAACATCACAATAATCCACAAGTGATCCACACCACTCCAGTCCATCAGTTAACATCTTCTGATGTGAAAAGCTGCGTGTTTGTAATAAATCAGTCATAAAAAGTTTAACTTTAACAAACTGCAGCTTCTGGCTAAAATACGAAAAAGTCATCTCATCTGAATAAGGAGAGAAATACGCACAGATCAAGTACCATTTACAAGCGGAAACAGTCCAAAACAGTTAATATGGCGGTGTATTTCGATGTGAGAGGACAACAGTGGATGGACTTTTTCACTGGAGGAAGCGTTATTATGGATTATGAATTATGGGATAATGGTATTTTCCATTTCCATTTTGGCCTAAGCCCACGATTTAAAGTTAAAATGCTTTAATGATGGACTTATTACAAACACACAGCTTTTCACTTCACATTATGTTAATTGATGGACTGGAGTCTTGTGAATTATTGTGATGCTTTTATCAGCTGTTTGGTCTCTCATTCTGATGGCATAAATAGTCTATACATAGCACACATAATGATTTGCCATTTTCCTCACCGAGCTTCTCGCAACACATTCTGGGATTGCCTTCACCTCTTTCATCAGTGAACCTGTGAAGCTCCTACTGTATTTATGAGATAGGTAGTCAATATAACGACTCGTTCAAGTCAAAATAAGATGTTTTTTTTTAAACGGGGACAAAGCCTAAAAGCTCAGTAATCACTGGATAAAGATCTGAAACTCAAAAATCAGGAAGGAAACAAAAATATCAGTGTCTAAGATAAAACCAGGAAGACTGAAAAGAAACAAATATGACCAACCAGACAGATGGACTACACAGAGATAACAAAAACACACAGAATACCAGGCAACAAGGGATGTAAAAACAGACCAGAACGGAGTGGTAGGATCCTGACATGAAACTCAATTGTGAAGTAGCCAAACCAATTCAAATCAAATAAAAAATGGCAATTTTTTAAACCACCGAATAAACATGCTTTGATGAATAATTTATTTGTGCATGGTATCTAACAAATTATTAACTTATATCAAATGAGCTTTAGCTTCACTTAATTTGTTTGTCACTAAATCTACCATCCCAGACTTACAATATTTCTGACTCAACTTAAAGTCTGTGTCAGAATATGGCCAGACGAAGTCATCTTAGGATACTCTTGTGGAACAAAGAATTCACTTTCTTCAAAACGCCTGCAGGAAACAAATGCTGCATTTGAAATATCACATGTCTCTCTCACAAATCTCACTGCTTCATGGCTCAGATTCAAAACGCTAGTACAAAAGAATCCCTTGTGACAAAAACCTCAGCGCAAGCATACAGCTGTGTGAAGTCTGATAGTACAAAATTCTTGCCACAAAAGCTTGAGTAACGCAAGGCAAGGAGAATACAGCCATTTAACGGCACAACTGAATTAAATTGCATGAACTTGACACTTGCAAACAGCTCCTAATTGCAGTCCGTGCACTTGATATGACCTACACAACACTTTGTAATCTTGTTCCCTTTGTGCAGTTAGTGATGATGGCATTGTGCTGGGAAATTTGGAACCTATCATTGACTGAGGCCTGGTCCGCGGCAATCACTGGGCGGCAGGGTTTAATAGAGCTCAGTGGTGATTGGAGCCCCCTAAGAGATTAAACCATAGTCTTTACATAATAAACAGCTTAATGATGGAATTACAGAGGCACTTAATGGCATTGCAAATACTGTCATCGCCCATGCCGACTGTTCCAAAAATGCATTAACCATCTGTAATTGGGGCATTAAATAACAGTCAGTTTACAAAAATAATTTACAATGACGTTACCTGGAAAATCCTCAGAAATGGTTAATTATTGACATTAAAACAACCAGTAGTGCATTTAGAGTGATGCTGGCTTTAGGGAGTCACAGAAAATGACATTTTTAATAGACATGACAGCCTCCCTTAATGTGGCTAACAATGTTCATGCAGCAGCTAATGTGCTAAAACAGCCATTATTCAAACATAGGCTCATCTGGAAAATGTGCCTCTACCTAGATTTTTGCAAATCTCCAAAAATTTAACTATACTTACATTTTACTGCAGTTTTCAGCTGAAATTAACACCAGTGCCAGCAAAACACCAACAACTTTTATTCCATTTCACACAAATTATGACAAGGCAGATTATTGATTGATAACACATTTATTCAAGGTTCCTTGCACAATACTTTTACTATATCGAATGATTTGTAAACTAATACATTTTGATGTTTGTATCACATAATCAGCTCCACATGTAGTAGCCTACATATATTTTCTGATGTAGTAAACTTGCTCAGTAGCTCACCTGGTACAAGTCCCATGAAACAGGAGTCATGATAATAAAAAAAATGCTTAAAGACTTTGTAAAACCAAGCTTTAATGGCATGGTTGTTTGAGCAAATTTCCTTTTGTTAACACTATTGGTAGGGTTTAGTTTAGGTGGGATGGTATTTTTAAACTTTTTAGCGCCACTTACTGGACATATAATTTTCAAACACCTTCGTTACACACAACACCCAACGTATTAACACGCTGCCACATTCATGTTAATCTGTTTTCAATAAAAAAAGCTTTTAGTAACACCCACTGGACATTTCACTTGAAAGTGTCTCAAAACACGCAAGAAGCAACTAAAATTTCGCAGAAATGTTACAACAGCCACATTTTTTTCAATGAACCTGGGTTGCGTTATTCACAGCCACTGTGACAAAATAAAAAGGGAAATAATTCGTTTTCATACAATCCGGTTTTGTAAACTGTTGTATGAACAGACTAAGTCGAGAGTCATAATGGGTGTTTCTTCAACTTCGTTGTTCGTTCTTCAATGAAAAAAATACAATACTTGTTTAGTGAAATGACAACTGAAGAGCATGCCTGAGATGCAAAATTACATATATTGTGTGATGAAAAATCAAGGTAAATATCAATGTGTCACCTAAAAATGGTCAATTTATACAAAAATAGGAAAATATTTTCTAAAAGTCCAGAGAGCCAAAAGTTCCCATAGCAGAAGAAGCACCCAAATATGGTCATCAATCCCAATATATACAGATGAGACCGCACAAATGTGACAGGTAACGCATTTAATAGGAATCGGTTTAGTTAAAGCACTTGCAATATAAGTACGATCAAATGAGCCTCAAGCCATTCATTTACTCAATGCCATATTCTTCCTCCTGACAACATCTTTTCAGCACATCCTGCCTCCATTCTTCTCAAGCTGTCTTGCTGCATTCAGTGTGCAGTATGTACCGTGTACGCCTCCAGATATTTTGCTTCCCTGGGGAAATCCGGCTTCGACAACTCACACAACCCTTCCCCTCAGTTCCAGCTGAAATCCTTGCAAGTCGAACCTCAAATGGCTCAGTGCTGAGTGCACGTAGCCACACACGCAGCTTTCCCAAGGTCAGCGGCTCCCTTCCTTCCGCTCGACTTCAGCGACTCGCGACTAGCAGAATCGAAAAGGTTTGTCAGGCTGATTATACTCGGAAGGTGCAGAAAGTGTCTGATCCCTCTTTGACAGACAGTTAGGATTTTCTTCTATCCTCTCCCCCACTCGTGCTCCATGCTCTTATTTAACAAGATCTGATGTTATGTCACAGCAAGGTGCAATTTTCATTAACCTCCAGCTGTGCTATGATTCGAATGTGCCAGCCCTGCAATTAGTTGATTGTGACTGATTGATGAAGTCAGTGGCTCCCCCCGCCCCACCCACTCCTTTTTCGAGGGTTCAGGTAATTCATTCGCACTCCTTCCCTCCTCCCCCTCGCAGCTTGCACATTATTCTCCGACAGGCTCGGCTCGCCAGAACGTTCCCTGGCAGATTTGTGGTCACGGCATGGAGCAAATGCAAACGCACTTATCACAGCGTGGCAGCGACATGCTAAGCGGTAATGAAAGGGGAACAGGTGACATTGGACAAAACGCTGTTTGACGTTTGTCACCTTTTCTGCTTTCATCCAGGAACTAACGTGTGATACAGTGTAAAGATACTGATACAGTGTGGTTTATGACATTATTTTTATTTTGTATTCAAACTGAGACATAAGAATGACTGCTATACACAGAGGGATCAAAAAGTCTTCATTGAAAATCTGCATTTTCCCCCTATAATAAGGGAAGTTAACTAAGTTTTAGGATTTTAAGAAACAAAAACACAATGACGTAAAATTCTAAAGAAATAATTAAGATTCTGCACTATTTCTAGGTCACTACTCAAATGTTATCCTAAATAGGCCATTTCCACAGATGCTAATGTTAATGTAAATGCTTATTTGTGACAATTTCTGTACAAAAGGTCAAATTTCCTTTTTCCCATTTAAAAAAAAAATGCAAAATAGATGTCACTTTACTAGTTTTCTCAGACTTTTGGACCTTTAAAATGTGACACTGACTAACATTACTTCAATATTTGCTTTGTTCAAAACCTTGCTAGGTTTTCTGGATGTATTAATGGTGCATTTTTGGTGGTTGGATACCACCAATAAATAGACAACTGACAAAATGTACTATGGGATTTACTTTGAAACAATTTTCAACTCAGAAATTGCTACTTAATTTCACAATTACAGAGAAAGGTCTAATAACTCATTGATTTACAATATCACAGTTTTAGTAGAAAGACTGAAATAGTATTTTCTTGTAAAACGTATTCCAATATTCAACTTAAAAAGAAACATTTTTACTGGACATGACTGCAATTGGTGTCCTGAGAATTCACACCTGCCTCTGACCATAGCAAAAGGAATCATATCTTGCACTTTTTCTAGCCAATCATAAACACTTTTTTTGATAATTTTTCACATTAAGGATTTCTGAAATGTCTTTACAGGGCAGGGTTTTGAAAAGAGGGTAAGTTGAAAATGGCGGAAGTCTGCAAAATGGCTAAAATGGCTTGCAACGCCTGTAAGGTTTTATGGTGTTGTCTTTGTTCTTAATCTGAAAATTTATGAACTTTACCACTCAAGGAATCTGCACTTTTTGCTTATAAAGATGCTGAGGAGTGTGTTTGTGAGCATTGATGGCTGCATCATTATTTGAAAATAGGTTTCAAGACGTTTGGATACATTCAAGACCAGTGTTGGGGAGTAACTAGTTACATGTAACGGAATTACGTAATTTAATTACAAAATAAAAGTAATTATAATCAGTTACAGTTACTAAGAAAAAATTTGTAATTAAATTACAGTTACTTATGAAAATGTTAAGGATTACAAAGGGGGTCAAAATGGCTTTATAATTGAGACTCTTTAGGTTTTCGGGGGATTAAAAAAAAGGAGTGCATTTTCATCATTGTAGGGTGGTTGTGTCCACACACTGCTAAGATACATTTATATGCAAACACTATGTAAAAGCATTATGAATTTTGCATCCAATGTCCCCGTTAACTATAAGACATACTGCAATATATTTTTGTGGTTTACAGTTACTCCTGACTTCAAAAATTCTGTCATAATTAATTTTTGACGAATCCAAAAGAATACTCTTGCCTGCTAAAATATGTCAGTAAAACCAACCATCCAAAACATTTACTGTTTTTTCTCTTCTATACATTTTTTTTCAAGGGCCAAAATGCACAGTTATGCACATAAATTTTATGCACAGTTATGCACGCATAGCCTAATTTTGATAACATTATCTGCTTTAACATCAGAATAATTGCACCATTACATGTTAACATGTTAAATGCCCAAATAAATGGCACAAAATGAAAGCAGCATGAGTGAATATCACACAAAAACACCTAGTGTCCACTTCATTTTTAAGTGTTTCTATTTCACACATACACAATATTATGGCTCTGTTCCAAAACCTAGTGAATTTCACAGGCATCTTCCCTTTAATGTAGCATCCTTACTGAAATGTTACCTCTTAAGTGACTGATTTGGAAAGATCTATATAGGCAGCAACTGTGTCATTCAAACATTCAAAAAGTTTTATGATCGATAGGATGAAAAATAAGATGATGTGACGTGAAAACAAGAACCATTTAATATTATCTATAATGTAAATGTATTTGTGAGTTGGGAAGTCATAATTACGATGTCAGGTGCGTTCAAATCATGTTGGTCTGAGAAAAAAAAAAGTATAAAAATAATGTCTAAAAAACAAACAAGACTTTTTTTTTTTAAAGTGGACCATTTATAGTTTCGAATGATGTATTACTTTTATCTTTACGACTAAAAATAATTTAAGTTCTTTTTGCCATTATCAGAAAAAAAAAAACGTTGCATTCGCCGACCTCAGAGTGTTAAGTCTGTTTCTATCAGTGTTGCTATAAACTGAATTGTGATAAATTCCATCAATATTGAACAATTCGATTGCATTTTGAATATGCAACTTAACTAATTTTATTATTAATTAAAAATTATTTTAAATTTTTTTTTACAAAAAATTACTATTTCACTAATTGAAAAACAAAGTACCATCAATACAGACTATGCATCCATTAAGTCCACCATGTTTTCTTACTGACATACACCCAACTCGGAAACTCGTAATTACAACTTTATGGCGCCGTTCATGTGCGCTGAACTCGTAAATACAATCTTTCCACTATGACTTGAATGCACCATGAATTTACACAACCAACACAAAAACCATCGAAAATAGTCTATTTTATATCTATCTAACTTCTCACTATTGAACAAATGACATATTTTACTGACTCATCTTATGATATTCTGTTTTTCCCACAGAGCTAATTGCAGTGCATTCTGGTTTGCCTTGTCCATATAAAGTACATACGTGACGCTTGCTTGGAATTCAGCCAAAACAAGGTATCTTCTGAGGCAGCATACAGACAGCTCACTAGGTTTTGGAACGCAGCGTATGTGTCAAAAAAAAAAAAATGGAGCCAATTTCCATAAAGTATATTGTGTTTAATCCTGCTGTCACAGCTGAGGATGATTTTGCTGACATTTGAATATAGCCTCGATTTTTTGCCTTGCAGCCCAAGCCTGGCTGCGGAGAACTCAAATATTGAGCGTAGCTACCTTTATCACAGGATTCGATCGATACATCATTGCACAGCTGTCAGATAAGTCATATCAGCCACATAGATTCCAGCCGGCCTGTCTGTATGCTTCCCATTTTCTAACCTGGATTGTTTTCTCTGGCCCCTTTTAAAATTGGAAATAGCTTTGGTGGGAACGTTCGAGCTGCTCTAACAAAAGGTGAACCGTCATCTAGGTAAAGGTTATCAGACGTGGCGCCCTGCAAAGTTTCTTGCACCCGTCCTGAGTGCCGGCCAATTCCAGGCTGAATAAGCAACACAAAATGTGTCTCCTTGCTGCAAAAGTCAGACAATACTCCAGTGCCAATTAGTTTGAAACTGTTGTAAAACACGAGCGATGTATCCTGGAAGAACCCTGCTTGCATCATGCTTCATGCATTGGTAATGACAAAATAACTTAAATTGCCTTTCTCTGCTGCCCTTGAAATTTTAAATTTCTTGCTCTGTCTCGTTCCATTTGTCTTTCATGGTTCCTAATCCCAGAGTCATACTCTCTCAACAATATAAAGTGTTGTAAAAATGTCCGGATGCACTTAGAAATCTTGGTTTAGATTTGATTTACAGAACAAAGTGATTTTTTTTTTTTTGGCGGAAAAGATGTGTTAAACCAACTGCTATACATAAAAAAAGCATCTATCAGTGGCCCTAACAAGTATTTTGACACTTAAATCATACTTAAAAACTGTCATTGTCATTGAATGCCATGACTCAGATATGAAATATCAAGGCAGATAGCAGAAGCACAATTGAAAACACACACACACACACACATTTATATATATATATATATATATATATTTAAGCTTTTAGGTTCCAATTTCAGGGCCAGAATTATTATTAGAAATAATAAGAAATGGAAATATAATTAGAAATTTTCATCATGGATTTGCCCATTTTGTACATGGTATAGACTATATAAAGGGCCCTTTACACATCTTATCTTGTCAGCAAATATCATTAGTTGGTTCACCATGTGGATTAATATTCATTAATATCGGAACATGTGGTCTATTAGATTAGTTCCATGAGTGTAATAAATATAGCAATAAGGATATTAACATTTGAACTAATGCAAAGATACTGATTATTCAGAAAACATACTGTATGTACAAATTAGCCGATTCGTTTTTATATGGACCATGTGTTACGTAAGAATATTAGTTTACGAGGCAATAAACGCCTATTTCTAGCAAGCTAGTTAGATTTCCGAATATCCTCCCTTTATGAGAAATATAAATTTGCTTATTTCCAATAAATAATAACCTATAACATCTCCTCGTTTGGTCCAGTTTGACTCGCTTTGCTTAACGATGGTACTTAACCTCCAAACCAGCCATGTATCTAGCATTTTTCAGTGAAAATTATTCATTAAAAAAAATGTCCAAAAGTACTTTGATGCAAGATTGTGAAAGGGTTTCGCCTCACTGAACCCTTCCCTGTGAGTTCTGCGGCTTTTGTACTGGGTCAGGATAACCTTGCGGTTGTTATACTGAAGATAAGACGGTGTAAAACACTAGTGCCAGATGAGAAATGTGATTCGGATCAGGTTGTTTGCCAATTAATGTAAGGTTAATGCAATTCTAATCAACTTTGACAGAATGCAAAGACTGTTTGTTTACTTTGAAAGCACTAATATAGCCTATATGCATGGAAACTTGTTTCTACTATGGGATGAAATATAATAGTAATAATAAAAGATTAATTGCAAGCATTATCTCACAATTCTGATTTTATATCTTACAATTGAGACTTCTTCTCACAATTCTGTGAAAAAAAACCTAGAATCTAGAACTAGAAAAAAACTCTGCATTTATAACTTGCAATTGTGAGATATAAACTGACAACTGATAGAAAAAAAGTCAGAAATGTGGTATAAAAAGTCACAATGACCTTTTTAAAAGTTGTGATATCTTTAAAAGTATTTTTAAAAGAATCCCAAGAAAAACTAAATTGTGTAATGTGAACTCTGATTGTGTAATTTGAACTCTACTTTGAGCGTTATTTTGTTAGATGAAAAAAAAAGAATTACAGAGAAAAAAACACCATAATTGTGAGCTTTAAATTTGTAATTACAATTTTATAACTTGCAATTGTGAGATATTCTGAAATTCTGAAAAAAAAGTCAGAAATGTAAGATTTAAACTCAGAATTCAGAAAAAAAAAATCTAAATTATGAGATTTAAACTCACAATTCTAAGAAAAAAGGCAGAATTGTGAGATGTAAACTCAGAATTAAAAGAAATATATATCTAAATTGCAAGATGTAAACTCCCAGTTATGAGAAGAAGAAAAAAAGCATTTTTTATATTTAATTTTCTGTGGTGGAAATAAGCGTCCTTATATATGTATGGCTACTCGCCAAATAAATAATTACATGGACATGAAATATTGATCTGTTTATTTATTTATTTTAAATCTTACCTCTCTATTATCCTAAAGCCTGAAAATCGCAACAGTATTACCATAATATTAACACTGAAAGTAGCGCCAGCTTCAGTTAGCAATCAAGGTAGTTTGACAGATTGTGTTGCCATTGACAACGACGCATATTAGAAAATATCAGACCACTGAATGTTGTGGCTGACCAGTCAGAATCCAGCATTCCTGGGACTCATATTTGCGCTATGAATTAATATGACATCTCAAAAAATAAATAAATAAATTAACCATACCCTATACATTATGTATAATTGTGGCACACAGTCTGCTGGTGTAAATATGCCCCCTAAATAAGATAATTTCCACGCCTGTATTGTGTGCTGATAAAATATTCAATTTCCACCACAATATAATAAACAATACAATAATCACACATACATGATGTTTTTAAAGCCTTCTTACACAGTATTCTGCACATTCACTTATATAGGTGCATATGGACCATAAACTCTGCTCTCTTTAATGATTAAAAACCCTAGAAAAGTGCCAGATGGTGTCAAAAAAACAGGTGGCTAATTATCTTACCACAGCTTTGCACCGCTGCCTCAGACAGTAAAATGCAAGCACCATTTAGACACAGTTAAGAGTAAGCCAGCTTCCACTTCCTGTGCACGGTAATGAGCAATGCAGTGAAGTGAGAGGAGCCTTAAAGATAATGAGGATCCGGGCTCCACAGAAAAAGTCCACCAAAGATGGCTCTAAAACTCTATGTGACCCTGTTTACTAGGAGGTACGTGATGCAGACCAATGGCATTTCTTGAAGGTAAAATGTCATAAAAGCATTAATTAGATGTACATACATTATTTTTTTGGTGCTGTATCTGGAATTTAACGACCATGGAACGCTTTTCAAATAATTAAACATTTGTAAATAATAATTGGAGTCCTAATGGAAATATGATCATCTTATCAAAGTATTTGTAATGATTTGGTTGCAGTCACCTGCGGTCTAGATTATTACTTTATTTTTGAACTGAAGCCAATTTAGATCTTCAGAAGAGTGAAATCAGGATAAGAAAGTATTTGTCATTATATATAATAAATATTTATGATAATAAATGTCATTATTAATTATTAAATTATTTTATCATTAAATAATTATTATTTAATAATAATTTTAACACATTCAGTGGAACTAGATATAAATATTGCATATTATAGAAAAAAGTTAGATGTAAACTCAGAATTCAAAGGGATGTAAACTTTTAATGTTTTTTTTATCTATGATGTAAAAAAAATTTTACATTTAAAAATCAAAATTGCAAGAAGAAAACTCTGATTCTGAATTATGACAAAAAGTTAGAATTGCGAGATGTAAACTCAGAATTCCAAGCAAAATTAAAAATTGCAAGATGTATTCCTTTAAACAAATTTTAGCAGATGAAATCAAATTTATTAAGCACTTTAAAAATGTGCCAAAGGGCTTAACAATAAATTAATATACCTAAATTAAATATATGAAATTATTTTTAAATAATGTGCTATATAAAAATTCTCTCTGAATGATACTGTGGAAACATCTATAAAAACTGAAAAGGCTAAGTAACAACATCTTCAAAAAAACAAATGGAGAAGCACAGAAGAGTTTCCAATAAATCGTTCTAGGCTACATAAAACCACAAATAATGCTGCATTCAATCTATCACTTTTTAGTGTCCATCATGATTCATTGTTGTAATGTAAAGCACGCAAAGCTAGGCTGACAAAACAGCGAAGTACACAATTTCAGCAGAAGGATTTAAAGGTTTAAAGGCCATTTCCGATCCATGAGGTTACATCTCCATAATGGCCTCATTATTCATGACTATGGCCTGAAACACTGAGGTTGAGGTAATGAGCTCTTCACTAGTTGCTGAATATTACCTTTTCTGAAGCATTATGAATTCTCTTACTCAAGAATTCAGGCCAGTGGAGACAATACTGCTGTGAATGCTCTTCCATGCTTGCTATTGGTTTTTAATACTGACCAATGATCAGTTTTCACATAATAAATATCTCTGGGAGTCAACCAGGCAGCAAATAAATTTGTATATTTAAACTGCAAATTAAAATTGTGTAATGCCTTTAGGTTCAGGTACTACACAAATCCTGCTGAAAAAAGAAAAAGTAAAGCCTAAGGTGGGTTGCTGGTCTTGCATGTCTACAGCAGACGTGACCAGCATCACATCACATCACATCACGGCAAGTCAAGTCGAGGTTGTTCACCAGAGCAGAAAAGCTGAACATCAACTCATAAAGTTGCATCAGCTGCAAGATTTAAGCAACATTAAAATGAATAAATGACTATTTATATGCAATTTTAAACAGAAATACACTACCATTCAAATGTTTGGGCTCATTACTTTTTTTTTCTTAAAGAAATTAATACTTTTATTTAGCAAGGACACATGGATTGGTTGCTTCAGGTTCTGGTTCCTGTATGCCGTGCTGCTGAGTGGTTTGCGTTTGTAGCTCTTTGTAGCGTTGTTTTTCTGTTGGAATCTTACTATCACTCTCTGTTGTTTAAACTGATAAAATATAACTTAATTCTCAACATACTTCTGATATTATCTTGCAAACTAATTCTACATCATTCACTTTTCATCTAAACCGCTAGTGCAGGGCATTAGCATTCCGTTAGCCTGTTAGCTTGTCATTCGTGTTTCCCACCATTTATTTTTCTCTCTCTCGCTCTGTTTTTCATGAGTTCATCAAACAACTGAGGTAAGTCAGAAATCATTCAACAATCATAGTAAGTAATGGCTTTACATGTAATAAATGCAGGAAAATAGTTAGGCTCAGAACAAGAGACACGCATCCAAAATTGGATTGATGATAGTAAGAATGTGAGGGCCTTAGATACGGCTTTGGATGCGACTAGCTTAGCAAGTCCTGTATATTGTTTGGCTCTGGTTGCAGAGCCCTCGCAGCAGGGAAAGGAATTGAGACAAGTCATCAATTCGTAGCAGTGAATGAAGAGATATCATATCGATCCCAAGTACAGTATGGAGTACCACAAGGCTCAGTACTAGGACCGCTGCTTTTCACACTTTACATGTTACCCTTGGGAGATATCATCAGGAAACATGGTGTTAGCTTTCAGTGTTATGCTGATGATACTCAGCTCTATATTTCTTCACAGCTTGATGAAACATACCAATTCGCAAAACTAATGGAATGCATAGTTGATATAAAAATAAAAATAAAAACTGGATGACTAGTAATTCCCTACTGCTAAATTCTGAAAAAAAAAAAGTGTTAATTATTGGACCAAAAACCTCTGCATGTAATAACCTAGAACACTGTCTAACACTTGATGGCTGTGCTGTCGATTCTTCGTCATCAGTTAGGAACCTAGGTGTGCTATTTGATAGCAACCTTTCCTTTGAAAACCATGTTTCTAGCATTTGTAAAACCACATATATTTTCATCTTAAAGGTTCCATAGAATGCATTGATACAATATTTTAAATTGTTCTCTGATATCTACATAGAAGGTATGTGGCTTCGGTAAGGGCAAAAATGATCCAGAAACTGTTTTACATGTCCATTTACAACCCTAGGATTTGTCCATAGAATGAAATGGTCTGTTATTACCTTATTTGGAAGGGTCATGAATAATAATATTAAGCTCTGCTCTGATTGGCTTATTCACAGTGCGGCTCAATGTTGAGCTCTGCTCTGATTGGCTGTTTCACAGTGCGGCTCATTTCAGTAGCTCACACAGCAGGAAGGAAACACAGGAAAAATATATACAGTGGGTGTTTCACAGTGCGACTCATTTCAGTAGCTCACACAGCAGGAAGGAAATAGGAAAAACATATATTTCAATACTTTCTCTCGCAGTTATATCGTTGGGTAATTATACTGTATATAAAATGCGGGCAGTAGGGAGCCGCTATTAATATGTGGGGCATTGAAACTGCTTTCGAATGCACGATGGCTTTTTACTTTCACTTTCGAGATTTGCGATCGCACGTTATCGGTGTGAACTACAGCGGCAGTACTTACCACACATTTTACAAGATCAGATGCTTGTCAGTGGTGCTCAGGATCTGTAAATCATTTGCCTTTATCCTCAGTCATCTCTCCTTACTCTGTTTATGTGGTAAGTGAAATCTTATGTCCTGTGATGTAACAGGCTACTGCTAGAAAGCAGCTAACCATGTCCCTTTAGTGGCTCTGGCATAGAACATGGGCGGGTATATGCAAATGTTGGGGGCGTAACTATTAGTGATCCCGACTGTAACATCACAGTCGGTGTTACACTCTAAAAAACGCTGGGTTAAATATTTTAGAGTGTATGTTCTGATTCGCCTATTTTTCAGTGGTCTTTTGCATGCACGAGATTTACATAAGAAGGAGGAAACAATGGTGTTTGAGGCTCACGGTATGTCATTTCCATGTACAGAACTGTTATTATTCAACTATGCCAAGGTAAATACAGTTTCCCGTTCTATGGCACTTTTAAAAATATATCTAAATTACGACCTATGCTCTCAATGTCAAATGCAGAAATGTTAATTCATGCGTTCATGACCTCATGTTTAGATAATTGTAATGCTTTATTGGGTGGTTGCTCAGCATGCTTAATAAACAAACTCCATTAATTGCATTAATCAGGTCAACCGGAACCGGGAACACATCCCATAACACCCAATGTACTTGCTACATCGTATAAAGAATGGTATTTACACTAATATTAGTCTGTTTCATTCTTATTGCGAGGTCACAGTAGCCACCCAGATCCAGTCCATATCCAGATCAGATGGTGGATCAGCACCTGGAGATGACCTCTACAGCCCTGAATGTCAGCGGAGACCGTGTTAACTAGATATGCCCCAGAGACAGATCCCCTGCAAAGACCTCGTCAACTAGACGGCCATCGGGACAAGACCACAGGAACCAGACAAGTCCTCTGCACAAACTGACCTGTGTTGCAGCCTGGAATTAAATCATACCATGCTGGTTTCGTCTGGCCAGAGGAGAACTGGGCCCCTGACTGAGCCTGGTTTCTCCCAAGGTTTCTTTTTCTCCATTTCTGTCACCGATGGAGTTTTGGTTCTTTGACAATGTCACCTTTGGCTTGCTTATTTGAGGATGCTTAATTTCTGGCAATATTGTCAACTTGACTGCATAGACACTGTTGGAAGAGAGCTGAACTGAATGATGACATCACTGAATCATCAATGAACTGACTTTAGCTGAAAAATGTTTGTTATTGTCCTCTTGCATTACTGACAAACTATTTTCCTGATTGACACTGTAAAGCTGCTTTGACACAATCTGCATTGTATAAAGCGCTAATTGTCAACTTGACTGCATAGACACTGTTGGAAGAGAGCTGAACTGAATGATGACATCACTGAATCATCAATGAACTGACTTTAGACTGTTTGTTATTGTTCTCTTGCATTATTGACAAACTATTTTCCTGTTTAACACTATAAAGCTTCATTAACACAATCTGTATTGTATAAAGCGCTATATGAATAAAGGTAAAATCAATCAATCAATCAATCAATTAAACAGTCAATTAAACAAAACATTTCTAATGACATTTCTAATGTTACTAAAGATTTTTGTTTCAAATAAATGCCGTTCTTTTGAACTTTTTATTCATCAAAGCATCTTGAAAAAAAATGTTTCATGGTTTCCACAAAAATATTAAGCAACACAACTGTTTTCAACACTGATAATAACAATAAACGTTTCTTGAGCAGCAAATCAGCATATTAGAATGATTTCTGAAGGATCATGTGACACTGAAGACGGAAGTAATGATGCTGAAAATTTAGCTTTGCATCACAGGAAAAAAAATACATTTATCAATATATTAAAATAGAAAACCAATTATTACTGGTTATTTTAAATTGTAATAATATTTCACAATAAATGCAGCCTTGGTGAGAAAAAAAAAGAAACTTACTAACACCAAACATTTGAACAGTAGCATATATTGGTATAAACAAACAAACAAATAAACAAACAAATAAATACATTTATTAATTAAGTACAGTTATTATTTATAATAATAATAATTATAAAAAATAAAATAAAATAATATTTGACTACAAATCATATTTTGTTGCTACTTATATGCATGTGATACTCAGTGGTAACAGTATAATAATAATAATAATAATAATTATTATTATTATTATTATTAAAAAAAATATTTATCATCATTAATAGTAATAAATTATCATTATTAATTATTATTAATATAGATGTTAGCATTGCTACAGCAGCACTATACATACTGTAAAAAAAAAAAAAAAGACATATTAATTTATTTATTTAAGCACAGCAACCTTTGGAAATTGCTATCTATTTATATATAAATCTAGAAATAAATCATTAGTAGAAGTATTATTTATTATACTATTATTATGTAATTCCTGTTACTGTAAAAAAAATCTGTGACATTTACGGTAAAATACCGGCAGCTGTGGTTGCCAGAACTTCACCGTAAAAATATGGTAGCAACATTTTAGGTTTTACAGACTTAATTTAAATTCACAATAATAATAATAATAATAATAATAATAATAATAATAATAAAAACATATTTCATTAACTGATGTAATGTTAATACACCAACCTATTGAAGTATTAATATCTGCTTTGAACCATTGTAATAGACTGATAACCACCAAAAACAGGTGGTGATGAGAAAGTCACTTGATGAATCAAAGCTCATCACAAACAGCTTTTCCACAACATGGTGACATGCATGATACTGAAATAATGCAATAAACATTAATTTAACAACATTAGATTTAAGATAAAATCCTATAATGTAAACAACTGATAAGAAAAAAAAAACTATGAAGAAACAGTTATTTCAACGAAAAAACATCAAATATGAAGTTTCATGCAGGGAATTCTGGGAATTTCAGTTTATGTCTTTTCACTGTAAATTATACGATGACTTTTTCTTTTTCACTTCCAAAGATCGTAATTTTAACAGTATTTTACTGTAAAATTACATTAAATTTAATTTCAGTTATTCTTCATATATAGTATGGAAACGTTTTTACAGTAGTTTCGAAAGAATAATGGCACAACACAAAACACATCATATCTGACTTGGGCATGACTTGCGCCTTTTTTGTGCAAAGACCGGCCATGTTTTTAAGTGACAAGTATACAGTTTGTGATGTACTTGATCCTTACTCAAATTAATTTAAATTTGAGACTTAGGAAAAAGTAGTTTTAGTTTTACCATACCTGCACACCAATTAAACCCACATAATCTAGCCATGTAAGGCTACCGAAACATCTGTGACGAATTTGGCACGCCTGCCCGACCTAGGACACCGTCTGTGCTTGTGACAAATATCTCAATAAACAGCGAAATCTTGCGGCCCCCGGAAGACACGAAATGCGCGGTCACCCTAATTAGGTAGAAGAACCCCAACTGAACGTATGATCAATAGAGCATATCTGCGCACTGTCACATCCCATTATCGGCATGGCTCATCATTTACAGCAGTTTTTACATCTATTTTTCGGCGAGCCGGAGCTCTCCACTGTCATTAGCTGTAAATCAGAGGCAGAACATGTGGCGGGTTAAGGCAACACTTTAATTATGCCAGCTGCAAAGCTGCTTCGGCCCTGACTCACCTTGTGCCACATGGCCATCCATCCGCGTATGCAGCGACGAATGGCGCTTTGAAGCCCACACACGCCATAGGATGACCCGTAGCACACAAACAAGCTAATTCATCTCGGTTCGTCATTCTAGTCAAATAAAAGTGAAATAACGAGCAAACTTCTCCAACTCAGAGTTTGAACAATTCTATGAACTTTTCATTTCCTCCGACAGGTGAAGCCGTGTGTTGCCGAATTGTGAGCTATTGGTAAAATTAGGTGTAGTCCTTTCTCAAAAGGGTGCATAGGGAGGTTGTCACACCTTTAGTGTGATTAATTAATTTTTGCTTCTCGATGCGAGCTCCAACCAAGGAATGAAAGTGAATGCTTCTTCATTTGCGTTGTCAGGATTACAAAGGGGAAGGGTAATCCAAATCAGCTTCCTAGACAACAGCTGCTTTATCATCATTACAATGGGTTTACTGGTGTCTGTTCGGGACGATTTTCTAACCGTCTACGAGAAATAAATCTATAAATGAAGTTGGTTGTTTGTCACTATTCAAAGACCTCTGGAGAGCTGCAAGATTAGATGGACTCTTCTGGATTTAGGTGTACGTACGAGCAGGAATTTCCTCAAAGGATGGAAAGTCTTCTTTAATTGCTCTTCAGAGTTTCAGTTAATTTGTTAAAGTCTGAGTGATTCATTAGTGAATTGATAGATAGATAGATAGATAGATAGATAGATAGATAGATAGATGATATTGATTGATTGATTGATTGATTGATTGATAAATTAATTTAAAAAAAGATCTAAATCTTTTGAGTCTATTCTTTTCAATGTATCAGTCAAACTGGTTCCTAAAGTGGTCAGAATGATTTATTAGTGAATCAGTCCAAATCTTAAAACAAATCATTATCCAAATCACTGTATAGAATGATTAATAATTAAGTTTTTTTTTATCCAAAACGACATTGAAATTACTGTTCTGTTGAGTCAAATCTTTTCACTGATTCTGTTAAATCACAATGTGGTCTGAATGGTTCATTAGCGA